>NW_022107431.1:11919341-11995622 GCF_000313985.2 Echinops telfairi
AAAAAAAAAAAGCTATGGTCTTGGAAGCCCATAGGGCAACACTGCCCTGTCTTAGAGGGTCACTGTGAGTAGGCATCAACTCAGTGGTGATGAGTTGGGGTTTCTTTATTTATTTTTGGACACTGGATAACTGAACCCTCAAATGTCTTCATCTCTTTCTTAGGTTCTTCCACCGCAGCACGTCCTTCTGTCTCTCTTGATCACAACCCAGAAACACCCCGGGTCGTTTCTCTGTAATGAAAGAAAGTTGCACTTTTATTTGACCCAAGCGAGGGTAGAGAAGTTGCGCCTGACACTCACAGATAGGACAGAAAGCTTTTCTTTTGAATGCTTTGATGTAATCCAACAACCATATTTAAAACCTGTGGGGTAACCCTTCACCGAGGGGGTTTCAGTCTGGGAAAAGGGTGAGCACAGCAATGCCACACAAAGCTACTTTCTCAATTAAACCCCCACGGAGCCCAGGACCTCGCTTGGTTTGAAGTGGGCTGGCATCACATGTCTTCTGCAACACTGGTGTTTCCATCAGAGGGTAAGCCGTCTTGGACTCTTGCCTCCTGATTCATTTCTACCTATTTACCATCACTGTTGAGCTATCCGGACTAGGTAGTGTATTATTACTCTCGGGGGGAGGCCCATGGTTATCCGCCCCACTTCTGCTCGGCTTTTGCTCACAAAGCAATTGCTGTTGGGTCAATCATCACTCAAGAGTGACTCCATTCAGGTGAGAACAGAACCTTTGGGTTTTCGATGTCTTTTTGGAAATAGATCACAAGGTCTTTCTTGTAGAGTCCCTCTGGATGGACTCAACCCATCAACGTTTTAGCTAACAAATTACTGTATTAAGTGTTTGTCCCACTCCAGGATTCATATGTTTGTTGACCATTTATATTTCCTAGCAAGGCATGTGCTAAAAGGGGAAGGGCCCTGGGTAGCTAATTTTTGTATTGACATGTCTAGGCTGTGGTTCTCAAGGGGCTAGCCAAACAATAGACTACTTGTGGTCCCATCATGTAATATAATCACCTTGAAGAATATAAAATTTCTCTTGGCAGAAGTACAGCCAGAGTGTTCCTTAGATGCAAAGTGTGGAGACTCCTCATGTACTTTGGACATGATGTCAGGAGAGTCTAGTCCCCGGAGAAGGGCATTACGCTTGGTAAAATAGAGGGAAAGTGAAAGATGGATTGAAACAATGGCTGCCACAAGGGACTCAAGAGACACTCAATTGTGCAAATGGAGCAGGATTGGGCAGTGCTTTGTTCAGTTTGTGCATAGGATTGTGATGGGTTGGAACCAACTTGACACACAAGAACAGAACAGCTTATCACACACACGAACAGAATGCCATCTACTGTAAATTGACCATGAAATTGATTGTAAGGGGAGTTTCCTTCTATTGTGGTCTGCCTCATAAGTAGATATTCTGGTAGCACTCCCTCTCTCTCTTCACTTTCTACTCTTCTGCTCACTGGACTCATGATCCTGGGAATGAAGCCAACAGGAGTCTCCAGCCTGCCACCTGGCCTCTCGATTGGCCAACTCCATAAACTCTTATAAGGCAATCTCTTGAAGTCCTTCTCTCTGCATTTGCATAGGGCTCACTGGGTGGTTCTCTGGAGCACCCTCACTAAGACAGGTGTCGTGAACTTTCCTGAAAGAAGGGTATTCCTTCTTTCAGAGTGTTGAGCCCTGGGTTAGCGCACTGGGTTCAGGGTCAGAGCACTGGGTTAGCACACAGGTTTCCCTTGGGGAAACAGCTGGTGAAGACAGACCCTTTCTTGGCCTGCCCCTGGACTGTGCACGACCAACACCAGCCACTAACTCTCCCTGTCATTCCGTCCCCCCACCCCACCCCATGTTCCTCAGGGGTCCAAAATGCTGATGCAGTTCACATCTCGAAATAAGTGATTTATAACTAAAATGGCCCTCTGCAGGGAAAGGTCTAGGGGAGACAGGCGAATTTATTTGCTGAGTTACAATGCAAATTTCACAATTAAATCTTAACTCAGCTCCTGAGGGAATGCCAGGGATTACTGAAGGAAAGGGGCTTTGACGTGATTTTTAAAAAGGAAAGAGCGGGCAGGAGTAACAGAATACCCAACTGTCTGTTCAGCCATGCGCCTGCACTGTGAGCTCTCACTGGGGATTGCTCTGGGGAGCGTCAGGGAAGAGAGAGTCCAGGGAGACAAGGAGAAGCCCACTTTCTTATATTGTAAAACGGAATTAATGAATTTTTAAAAATATCCATCGCCACAGTGCAGGGTCTAGGGGGAAATGCTTTCTGAGATGCAGGCAGCTACGCATCTTCTCCTTCACTCCCCACTCTCTGTCCTCCTCCTTCCACCTGCCACACATTTCCCAGACTCTGAGGTCCAACCTGCTCAGTCTTCTTTCCCGCTTCCCCCACCCTGCCTGCTTCTCCCTGCATTCGCAGCTAGGCAGTTTTAGCAAGGGATGTCTATTTTGACAGTCGGGCTCAGGGGCCTTTCCCACTGAAAAGGCCACAGCTCCCAACACAGCTCATGTCTTCGCCTTGAAACAGCCTCTCCCTTCCCTGGACTGCATGCAAATGGCAGGGCTTTCAGAGGCTTCTTATGATTATCTCAGCCTTGGGAAATGATCTCTCCTCAAAAGGATTGGTGAAGGCTGCCTCCTCCTTGGCCCCTGGACCCGTGGTCCCCACCAGGCTCTGCTTCAGAGCACAGTCCCCACAATCCTCTGAAGGTCTCCCTGGCCTTGGGCTTCTGGCGTGAGAAAGGCCCTGCCACCCTTGCTCCAGGTCCGGCTAAAGATGGTGAAGGCAGCTGACTTGTCCTTGCTGGTCTGTAACAAAGCGTTCCATGACAACAACCTTGGTTCATTAGTTCAGTTTCGTGTCGGAGAAGGAAGCAAATTTCCTCTTCTGGGAAAGAATGAGGCGAGCAGCCAGCCCCACACGTAGCTGCCTAGTAAACAACCTGCAGATGGACAGAAGGTGAGGCGTTCATCTCGGAGGCAGTTAGAAAGGGGACTTCGGAAGCTCCCACGGCCCCCACACTGGCAACGCACCCACCCGAAAGCCCTTCTCTGGAGGCTCTTCCCTGGCAGAAACCCTTCCTGAGCAAGGCGAGGGGAAGAGTCGCCAGAGCTTGGTCCTTTTCTGTACCTGCCACTGGGTCTGTCGTGCCGAGAGAGTGGACACGTGCCCGGGAAGGTCCTAGGAGCTGTGGACCCAGGAAGAGCTGGGGATGAGTTTTTCCTTCAATGTTGTCATGGTTAAAGTAGAGGAAAGAGAGAACAGTGTCTGGGCTAACTTCTTCAAGCATTGGGCGTCCAGATGTGATTGAATTGAGGAATCAGATAATAACGTGAGGAGCCAAAAAGGTATCTCGCAGAGTGTTATCCGTTGTGCCTCTCAGAGGTCCATTTCTATGGGAGCGAACGTATCTTCCCCCTTAGGTTTGGAGGTCAGATTTCAGACCTTGATAACCTGTAAATCAGGGGGCATTAATAAGTCCACTAGGAGTCATCTCAATCATGGAGAACGTTCCATAGTTTACAGAACGTGCGGAAGACTTTCTCTTTTAACAAATGATGAATCCCCCCACCCGACCCCCGACCTTGGCCTCAATGTCTTACATACAAAGGCTTCATTCAGTGGTACGGCTATAAAGAGGCTGCGTATTTCAAACAATATCAAGCCCTGTGCTCCTTTTGGTGGTCCGTCTTTGTCAAACTTCTTTGGAGATAGTTCACCAAACTATCTTTATGGAGATCAGCTTATTTGATGCTCACCTCATCCCCTTCATGCTGATGAGACAGGCTATGCATGGATTATGTGGAACCCAAATTCGTTTTTTCTTTAAATCATCTTATTAGGGGCTCATACAACTCTTATCAAAATCCATACATACATCAACTGTATAAAGCATAATTGTACATTTGTTACCCTCATCATTCTCAAAACATTTGCTCTCCACGTAAGCCCCTGACATCAGCTCCTCATTTTTCTCCCTTCCTACCCAACCTCCCCTCCCTCAGGAACCCTTGATAATTTATAAATTATTATTTTGTCACATATTACACTGTCTGACGTCTCCCTTCACCCACTTTTCTGTTGTCCATCCCCCAGGGAGGGGATTATATGTAGATCCCTGTAATCGGTTCCCCCTGAACCCAAACTCTTACATTCTCATATGTGATGTTGTAGGGGAAAAAGAGACCCTAAGTTCAAATATAGTTCGAGAGGAACAGGGCAAAAGAAAGATGAAGACCAATCATCCAGAGGGTGTAGACCATCAGGATGAGGCCCCCATAGCGACATGACACGGTTACATAGATTCAGAGCAGAGGACGCAGAGACCAGAGAAAACTGTCACAGAGTCACGACAGAGCCCCTCAGTCCATCACAGTTTCAGACCAGAATATCACGAGTAGGCTATCACTAGTGTAGATTAAAAAACAATTCTCAGGGCACTCAGCCAAGGCAGTCAGGGTTTGACGCCCGGCAATGAAATGCTAGTGGCACCGTTTCCAGCAGAGGGATGCCCAGCCAAGTGCCTAAGGGTAAAGCTGCCCCTCGCAGACCTAGGTTTTCACATTTCTGGTCATTGGTTGCATCTACGTGGAGACTGTCAGCCAGCCTTAGAGCTCTCCTTGTAAACTGCAGCCTTCTGCAGGACCCAGTGCTCAGAGGGTAAGCTCCAAGGATGAGATAGTTGCTTTCCTATGCCCCTAAATGGTGAGAGGTCTATGGAGAGTCTCATCAGTCCTTTCTGGGGCCAGAATGCCTGTGGAAGAGGACTTCAACATGAATGTCAGGAAGCACAGGCTTTCAGGGAAGAAGAAACCTCAAAATAAAAGACACCAAAGAAACACCGACGAAATCACTGGGACATCAAATGTGAGTCATGTGTGAGATATGAAAATATTAATAATTTGTAATATATCAATGGGTCACGAGAGGGGGGGGTGGGCAAAAGAGGAGCTGATACCAAGGGCTCAATAGAAAGTAACTGTCTAGAAAAGAATGATGGCAACATATGTACAAATATGCCTGATACAATTGATGTATGGATTGTAATAGCATTGCAAGAGCCCTCAATAAAATGATTTTTAAAAATGAGTCATGGCCACCTACAAGGTCAGCAGTTCAAAACCACCAGCCACTCCTTGGGAGACAACCAGAGCTTTTTATTCCCCTGAAGAGTTACAGTCTTAGAAACTCACAGGGGGCAATCCTACCTTATTCTCTAGAGTCATCAGGAGTCGACCTCACCTCCATGGCAGTAAGTTTGTTTTTGGTGTTTTTGGTATTAAATGGGTGTTTTCAAACACTCGGAATTTATTTTATTTCAGTTTTGGAATCCAGAAGTTGGATTTTTGGTTTTGGCAGGGTTAGCTTTCTAGGAAGTCACTACAGAAAGATTCGTGTCCCTTTTAGCTTCTGGTAACCCTACTGGTTCTTTGGTTGATGGCAACATCGCTCCAATCTCTGCCTCCATCTTCACATCTTTCTCTCCAAATCTCTGTCACCCTTCCAACCTCCTCTTAACCAATGACATGTCGAAAGACTCTATTTGCAAACATGACCACATTCCAGGGTATCCAGTGTTGAGACTTGATCCTGGCATTCTAGGGACACAATTAAATTCATATCAATAGTTCCAGGGGATAGGAGTTCAATGTGAAATGAATGAAGCTTGTGCAAATGGGCGGTGCAGGTCCGGGGTGCTTCTGCCCTTTCTCCGGGTGCAGCAGGAAGCCATCGAAGGAGAAGGGCTGCTGAAGATCATGAGTCAGCATGTCCTTAAAAGAAGACTTTAGCTCTTGGCTGTGGGGTGAGGATCAGCCCAAACAGGAGGAAGACTAGCTATGAAGCTATTATGAGATGATTGTTGTCATTGGCTCCCTTGCATTGTGCATGTGGAAAATCTTGAATTGGTAAGTGTTAGGTTACCTGTGTAGTTTTACAACAATTTTAAAAGAGCTATGAGAGCCCTTTGGTGACGTGGGCTATGGTGGAGGCAGAGGAGAGGTTGATGAGTGAATATATGCTGTAGCTAGAGGCCTGAAGATGTGGGAGTGGGCTGAAGAAGGAATCACAGTTCATTCTAAAGATGTTTCAGACTGAGTGTCAACATGGAGCCCCTTTTACTGACAGGAGAAAGTCTGTAGGGAGAACAGATTCTAGGAAGGTGCTCAGCAATTCAGTTTAGGGGATGCTTGGCTTGAGATCCCTAACCCAGTGTATTTCAATTCTTTGAGAACTATGGTCATGTTCAGATAATAATGAAGTCGTTTGCCCTAATGGAGCCCCGGTGGTGTAGTGGGTAAGTGCCAGGCTGCGATCCACACGGTCGACAGTGCAAAACCACCAACAGCTCCTGGGCTTTCTACTCCCGTCAACAATGTCAGTCTCAGAAACCCAGAGAGGGTCTTTATGATTCAGCATTAACTGCACGGCCGTGGACTGAATGAGCAATGGATATAAAAGTTCCTATCAAGCCATCATTCTGTGCAAAATTGCTCATGGGACCACAGCGCATCTGGGAAAAGTGGATTTGGGCACTACCTCAAACATGTTTCCAGTGACATCTTAAGGCGGCAGGGCACATGATGACATGTGCTAACTGCTTAGGAAGCACTGACACAAACATTGTCATGAGCATGGCACCTTCACACCACAAACCCTTGATGGCTGTTTGTGCCAGCGACTTCCAGCAGAGTGTGCTTGTGAAGTGGCAGAAGGCAGGGGATCTGAGATCAGGTGGCAAGCTGTGCCACCCCGAGCAGATGGCAGCGAGGCCTGGTCCTCATACAGTGGCAGCCTTGAACGTCACTGGGAAGGGAGCTTTCTCAGCCTGAAAACCAGGGGCAGATCTCTCTGTCTTTGAGCTTAGGTTGTTGCAGGCAGACCTTCATCATCACACCTGTCTCATCACAACTGAAAATCTGACACAATCCCTGGTGGCACACTGGCTACGTGTTTCCTGGCTAACTCACTAGGAATGCCTCAGGAGAAAAGCCCCAGCAAGCTGCCACTGTAAAGATGTACACCCTTCGGAAATCGGGGGCACTTCTACTCTGTCCTCTCGGGCCAGGATGAGTCCGAATTCACTTGACAGCATCCATCAAGACTAGCATTCCCTTCTCCATTCATTCACATTTGTCTGGCTGCTTAGAATGCTCTCCTCTCCCTCCCCCTCCTGTACTTTCCCCTCCTCTCCTCCCCTCTCCTCTCCCTCCCCTCAGCTCTTTTTTTTCTTTTCATTTCTTTCCATCTGTACTCCTTGCCCCACCTGACAACTGAAGATTCAGGACAGGGAGCAGTGGTTGAGGCCACTAAGCTAGCCACGATTTGCACCCAAAGAAGTGACTTGTGCACCATGTGGTTGGATCTCATTCCAGGCCTTCCCATGCGGATGGCGTTCCCTTCACCCATGCACTGCCTGCTGCTCAGCACCACAGCCAGTGTGGAATGCTGTGCAAGGCTTACTGTTGTTGTTGTTTGCTTTTTCAAAGGGAAATTTGCAAATGTGAAAGACAAACAGAACAGGACCCTTGTGGGCAGGGAAGCCAGCAGATGCTGGGGGTGGACTCCCAGGAGTGCTCTGTGGATTCCTAGGGAGCTTGCTTCAGCTGCCGACCCTTCTCTGTATTAACCTCGTGTGTCTCGGGACAACGCGGAGCATCAGCAAATGCAAAATTCACTTTATGCTTAAATCGCTCCCCATGATGTCAATTCCATGGGCACCACAAATGCACATTTTCAAAGCAAGCATTCTGGGAGGACCCATGTAGGAGGAGAAGCACAGGTAGCTAGATTAAAAACAAACAATGCAGGTTCAAAGATGACTCCAGGGGTTGTTTGGGCTGAAGGCTCTTTCATTAGTAAAGTCAGTATGCTTTGGGCACTGGGATCTTCTAAAGACTCATCGATGTGAGATCCAATTCAGGACAGCAACAACCAGATTGGCTGGGAAACTCTGGGCCCAGGGGGCTGATGACAACGGCAGTGGAATCCCGTGCAAAGGGTTGTGAGCGTGACTACAGTTTGAAGAAGCTACCAAATATCACTGGAGGGCAGGTGTAGACATTGTTGAAAGGGGGACAGGGTGGGTGCTTGTATGTCAACTTTTACCAAAATCTCACTGCCATCGAGTCAATGCTGACTCATAGTGACCCCATAGGACAGGTTACAATTTCCCCTGCGGGTTTCCAAGTCTGTCAGTCTTTGCAAGAGTAGAAAGTCATTTCATTTCTCCACAAAGCCGCTGGAGAACAGCTGACCTTGTGGTTAGCTGTCCAGTGCATAACCAAAATGCCACCAGACCCTTTCCTTCCTCTAAAGATAGGGAAGAAACCGTACCAGAGGGGAAATACTAGACATTTGAACCATGTAGAAAGCAAATTGAAGAGTTCTTTTAAATATATATATATATATATATATATATATACATATAGATATATATATTTATATACATATATATATTTTTATTTATTTGAGGTATAAGCCAAAGGTGACTCCCGAGGGATTTGATTCCATGGTCTTGAGGATTAGGGAGCAATGTGGGCTAAACCGGGCCTGGAGCCAGGTTTTCAACCATTCCTGTCCCTAAGAGTCTCTGGAACAGCTTCCTGGGCAGCTGAGAAGGCTCCCCTCCCACGAACCCGCCACCGCCTCCTGGCCTCAGCAGGGCTGCGGAGTGAAGAGTGCTTGCTTTGTAATTGCTTGCCCTGTGCAGAATTTTACCTTGACCCCAACTGGACACATTAGCTCGGGCCCAGAGGCCCAGCACCTAAATGAAATGGAGCTGGGCTTCAAAGAAGGCTGGATCTCAGCAAATCCGCAGCACATATAAAAATGAAAACGTGGTCCCATATGTCTTTAAACCCATGATGGTTACTGCTGATATGATACTGCAGGGGAAAATGACTTAGGTTTTGGCTGGGTAGATGGATTTGGGGGGTCTCTCTGTGCAATTTTCTTTAACATAGTGGGGTCTTTGTCACTGTAATGAAAATTGCCTTCAGCTGAACGAGAAAGGGAAAAAAAGCAAGCGAGTGAGCGAGCGAGCGAGAGAAACAACGGCAGCCCAGAAGCAGAATTTCCAAATAAATTAAACACTTTTGAGAAACAGGAGTTATATCCGAAACACTGATAAAACCTTATTCTTGAAGGTGTGAAGACCTGAGCTCGTAAAACGAATGTAAATAGCAGTATGATTGCTGCCGGCATTAGTGGAGATCTTCAAGTGGGTGAAAAGGACACGGAGGAAAAAGAGTGACAACAAAGGGAAGGGTCACATCTCATAAAGGGTGTTGGCAAAATCTCGGGGAAATCCGCGCGCTTCGAATAATAGCAACTTCCACTCCTACTTCTTCATGGGTACCACCCAAGATGAGGCCAAGGGAAAGGAGACGCAGAGGGGGCTTTGCATGTGTTTCATTTGCAGGAATAAATGTGGGTTTCTCAACGTCTTCAAGTGTGTGTGTGTGTGTGTGTGTGTGTGTGTGTGTGTGTGTGTGTGTGTGCAAGCTTCGACGAAACTCAGATCACAAGTTAGGAGCCCCAATACCTGTTCTTTATGTTATCGGGGGCGGGTGGGGGGGGCAGTTCCTGGAGATGGGTGTCATTCTGGTAAACTAGAAGGTCCAGGAAAGAGAGGAAGGCTCTCGACATGCTGGATTGGCTAAGTGTCTACCACAATGGGCTCTCACATAGCCACCGTAGTGAGGATGGCACAGGACCTGGCAGTGTTTCTGTTATGTTGTAAGTAGGGTCAAGATGAGTTGGGACAGACTCCATGGCGCACAGCAACAATAAGGGCAGTTATATATCTATCCTTGATCAGTCGATGATAGAGATGACTGATAGCCTTCAAAAAGTCACCCGTGCACACACACACTGTGTACACCTGTCTACAGGGAATTGGTTCCAGGACACCTGCAGATGTCAAATCCCTAGTGTAATACAGCATGCAACCTACACATACCCTCCTATCTACTTTCAGCCATCTCTAAATGTCTTATAAGATCTGAGTTAATGTCAGTGTTCTGTAAATAGCATTTTGTGTTCCCTCTTAGTTTGGAGGGATTGCTTTGACCACTTACTTGCTGGGTTTTGTTTTCCCCAAATATGTTTGATCTGAATTCTGGATGTGGAAACTATGGACCCAAATTATGATAGTCTATGCATGCAGCCAAAAAGAGGTCGGCCCTTCACGAGGTGGATTGGCACCGTGGCTGCAACAATGGGCTCAGGCTTAAGAACAGGTGCAAAAATGGTGCGGGCCCAGGCAGTGTTTCATTCTGTTGTGCACAGGGTCACTATGGGTCAGAGCCAACTTGATGGCACCCAACGACAACCATGTGTCCAATGAGGGGGGAGGTAAAATGCATTTGCATATAGGTATATATGCGTACGTACATCTGCCAACGTTGCATTTGTATCTATACATCTCTATCCCTACTTCTAACGCTATATAAATAAAATCACTCACCTCTCGGGTGTACTATACAGATGATGAGAATTGATGAACATGAAAACAATTTTGTTATAATAATATGCTGAGCCAAGATGAAATGTTATTAAGCAGGGATGGGGAAGGTGGGAAAATGGTTAAGGGAAGAGAGAGTTGCGTTAGTTTACCCCATTCTCCTAGGAAATGCGCGCTTTGCTAATGGGGAAACTGGGGCAGCTGGGCCCGTGAAAGACAGGAAGAGAGCGTGCACATGTTCGGTGTTTGTAAATGCGAGGGGGACCGCCCTTTATTAGGCAGTGGATGTGCTGAGTTTCAGGTTTCCATTACCAGGAGACTTGGAAAAGTTGAAACTCAGCCTAACTAGGGCTGCCAATGGCCTCTAATGAAAATCTCCATTTGGAGAGACTAGATGTTGGCTTGGCATGACACCAAACAAGCAGCCTGCTGCAGAATTTTACACCAATTGTATTTCTCCTAATTAAACCCTGTCTGACCTCAGCATTAAGAAACAATTTGTTTCAGGATATAACCAGCACACATAAGCAATTACATTCTGTTTGCCCCATTAGCATTATTTGGCTCCTTTGCTATCCAGGGTTGCTACTGCAGCAAATGCTGCCTGGGAGCCAGAGCTATAAAAAGCCCGGAGTGTTCCGAGGCTTTCTTCCCCCAGATGAAGAACTAAGAATATCATCATATTTTAGCCAAGCCAAAGATTCTGGGAACAGCGTGCTTCTGTGTTTGTTATAAGGGAGCCTCTCTCTCTCCTCCATACACACACACACACAATATACATTTCTTGTGAGTTTTTTTAAGCCTAAAGAAGCTATAATAATCCAAGTTAATATTAGTCTAAGCTTATCTCTGATGTGTTATTTTTCTTGTCCCCATTCAGCTGTGACCCTAGTACTTTTTTTGTAGCTGAGCTGCCAGACTTGGTGGAGTTTTAATTTTCAATGGAGGAAGTTTGGTCCTTGTAATGATTCAGCAGCCACACATGTTCTCTTGTGAAGGAAGCATCCTGTATCACTCATGGAGACATTAATTAGAGGAAGGCCTTCAAACCCGAACACTCTCAACAGAGTTTTCTTCTGTCAGAGGAGCTCTGGGCCTGGCTGGTCCTTGCAATCCTGTCTCTTATAGCTACTTGCATCTCCATTTCATCTTTTATAAAAATAAGGACAGATGCTACCAGCGATGTTGCGTCTGCAAGGTTATCCCAGGGATCAGTGGAGTCATGTTGTCAGTGTTCTTAGTGGCATTGCATTTGCTCTGACTCACGGTGTCCGTAGGTACAAGAACAAACTGTCCCCTGGTCCTGCACTGTCTTCATGACCAGGTTTCCATGCAGCTCTGCAGCCGTTGGAAGAGTTGATGCATGAAGCGTTTTCCTTGTTTTTGCGGTTTTTTTCCAATGACTCTGCAAATCCTGGTGACCTTTCCTAGAGATTGATCTTTCCCAGTGATGTGCCCAAAGTTAAGCAAGCCTACGCTTGACCATCCTCTCTTCAAAAGAGCACTCTGGTTGCATTTCTTCTGAAATTGCATATGTTCGTTCTTCTGGAAGATCAGGATACACAAGATGATTGTCACCAACACCACAATGAAAGCACATCAATTCTCCTGTCTTTCCAGGGTTGGATTTATAGCTGGCCCTTGGAATTTGTAGAACACTAAATAGATGCAAGAGCATGCTTTCTTCGCTTTCACTCTGACTCTGTTCATTGCCTGCTCCAACTCTTCTGCCATCTTTGATTTGAGAGCTGAGGTGGGGCGTGGTCAGAAGGGTTTGATGCATTTCATCTGGACAGAAAATCAATGGAAATGTGAATGGAAGTCACATAACCTATGTGAGTAAGCAATGAAGGGCCGGCGGATGGGGTGGGTGGGGGCTGACCTCAGTTTTCATTTTCTTCCAGTTTTCCCTCTGGTATCTTCGAAAAAATAAAGTTGTCTCTTTACTTCAGGTTTCTATCTATAAAATGGGGGTACACTGTATCTCCTTTTTCACTTCCTAGTGATACTGTGGGATGAGGCAATATATGCTCTTTAAGAGCTTTGATAGTCACCAAATGCAAGTTGCTAGAAGATGAAGCCGGGTTTTCCATCTGCACTCAGGGATCTCAGTGGAGTGGTGACTCTCCCTCTACAGAGCAGCATTTCTCTTGGTGAATCAAGAGCACCTTCTGTTGGCAAGGAAGTCTCATGAGCCTTGGAAATAAAGGTGCACTTCAGTATTCAGCCAAACGTATAGAAATCTCAGAATAAAGAAGGTGTGCTTATGGAATATAAGAATGTGTAAGAATGAACACCCATCCTTTTTCCTCTCAAGGTGTATCTCAATGCTGTGATGTAGCAGTATCATGCACGGTGGTCTTTAGTAAGTCCTGACAAGTTCAGGAGCCTGAAACTGTACACATGTACATGCACACTCAGCATGTTGCTGCAAAGTTACACATGTGCACACACACAACATGATGCTGAAATGGTGCACATGCATACTTGAACACAGCGTGACATTGAAATGATGTAAATAAACATAACTGCACACACACACCGGATGATGGTCAAAGGATGCTCATGTGTACATGCACACACAACATGAAGAAATGGTGCAAATGTGCATACACACACACCATGATGCTGATGTGGTGTAAATATACAATAGAAGAGTGCACACACATGCACATACAGCAGGCTCTGATTTAGTGCATAGGACATACACACACATACACATACACAAACTGCATGTGATTGAAAGCATACATATGAACTTGCATATACACGTCATGATGGTGTACATGTGCACATAGATGCATACACACGACCAACAGGTCTGCTCACAGATGCAGATACGTACAGCAGACACTTTCACATTGAGTCCAAGGACCTGCAAGGCACTGGGTCACCACAAGAAGACCAGAGGATGTACACTGGTACAGATAGGAACTGAAAATACAGGGAATCCAGGGCAGATGAGCCGTACAGGACCACTGGTTTGAGTGGCAAAACAGGGAGGGTAAAGGGAGAGTGGGTAGGAAAGAGGGAACCGATTACAAGGAACTATATGTGACCTCCTCCCTGGGGGACAGACAACTGAAAAGTGGGTGAAGGGAGACGTCGGACAGGGCAAGATATGACAAAATAACAATTTATAAATTATCAAGGGCTCATGAGGGAGGGGGGAGCGGGGAGGGAGGGGAAAATGAGGACCTAATGTCGGGGGTTTGAGTGGAGAGAAAATGTTTTGAGAAACGATGTACAAATGCGCTTTACACAATTGATGTGTGTGTGGATTGTGATAACAGTTGTATGAGCCCCTAATAAAATGTTTAAAAATAAATAAATAAATAAATAGATTTTTTTTAAAAAGAAAAGAAGAGAGTCTCTGAGAATGCCTCAGGAGCCGCACTCTGCACAAGAAAGCTTTGATCTGAGTCCCATAGCAGACATGGACTCGCCTTGTGGCTTAGGCAAGCCCTTCAGCTTCACCAAATCTCATTTCTCAGCTATCACCATGTGCATTTTTTCTCGGCATACTTTCCGGAAGCCACAGGTACCAACACAACCCCTTCTACTAGTAGTGTCTAGCCCAATGACTCTAAAAATGTAGGAGTCAACAGGAGCAATTGGGAAAAGACATATTCCCAGTCTCTTGTCTGATGTGATGGAGCCTTGGTGGTGCAGTGGTTCTGCGCTGGGCTGAGATCTTCATGGTCGGCCGTTCAAAAACCACGAGCAGCTCCAAAGGGGAAAAACTGGGCTTTCTTCTACTATAAAGAGTTATTGTCTCAAACATACAGGGGTCGCTATGAGTCAGCCTTGACTCTAGGACAGTAAGTGTCTGGTGTGGGACCCAAGGATCTGCATTTCCAAGAAACAAATCTCAAAGTAACCTGTGTATATAGATGGCCTGCCTCTAAAATCACTTTGATAAATACCAAGTGCAAGATGCACTATTGTTAGCTGCCACTGAGTCGGCCCCCATACCTGGTAGCACTGTGAACATTGTGAATCAGACGGTTATCATTTACAGCACTTTCATTGGCAGAATTTGGGGGATGAAATTGCTGAATCGTTCTTCCTAGTCTACCTTAATCTGTAAGCTCTCCTGAAATTCGTTCAGCATCAGCATGGAACACAATTAGCCGTGAATGAGATACGTGGACTGGGAATACCAGGTGTCTTGCATGTTGTTGTTACGCGTTCTCAAGTGCATTCCAGAATACGAATGAAACAGTGCCTCGTCCTCCACTATCATCCCAATTATTCCTAGGTTTGAGCCGATGTCAATCCACCTCATTGAAGATCACCCCCTTTTTCTACTGGCCCTCTATTTTACCAAGAATGATGCCATTTCTAAGGCCTGGTTCCTCTTGACAACATATCCAAAGTATATAAAACAGAATTTTGCCATCCTCCCTTCTAAGGAACATTCTGGTTGTACTTGCTCTAAGAGAGATTTGTTTGTCTTTCAGTTCATGGCATGTGAGAGGAAAGACTTCTACCACTGAACCAACCTGCTCCGACCAACTATGTTACAGTTGTTGTTAGGTGCCACCGAGTCAGATCTAGCTCAGTGACTTCATGCATCACAAAATAAAATGTCCCACAGAGCCATGCCATCCTCATGATTTCTCTTATGTCTGAACCTATCAATCACTTCAGCCTCTGTGTCAATCCACCTTCTCAAGGCTCTTCCTTTTTTCCACTGTCCCTCTAATCTACCAAGCATGGTGTTCTTTTCCAAGGACTTGTCCCTCCTTGCTGACATGCCCAAAGTATTGACACAAAGTCTCACCATCCTTGCTTCTAAGCAGCACTCTGGCTGCACTTGTTCCAAGACAGATTTGTGAGTTCTTTGCACAATTCATGGTACTTTCAATATTCTTCACCAGTACCATAATTCAAATGCATTGATTATCTTTTGTTCTTCATTATTTAATGTCCAACACACACACACACACACACACACACACACAATTGGAAACATTATGACTTGGATCAGGCACACCTTAGTCCTCAAAGTCACACTCTCGCTTTTCTGACTGTACTAGGCATCTTATAGAGAAGTAATGAATGGATGAGTAAATGGTGGCCTAGTCCTCCCGTATCAAGGAAGACAGCCT
Organism: Echinops telfairi; assembly: GCF_000313985.2. Classification (NCBI taxonomy): domain Eukaryota; kingdom Metazoa; phylum Chordata; class Mammalia; order Afrosoricida; family Tenrecidae; genus Echinops; species Echinops telfairi. The sequence continues at coordinate 11,934,940 of NW_022107431.1, forward strand.
TCCCAGGAGGAATGATAATAACATACCAGTAGGTTTAACTTTCTGGCTCAATCTCAAGGAGATCATCTTGTTATTTGAAAAAGAGGGAAGGGGAAAACTACTGAGCGCTGGGGGTAGGAAGGGCTGGAAGCCAGGAGGATGAGATCCTCTGGGGTAATCCATGTACTTCTCACTTTTTGACCAACATTTTCTTCCCTCTGAGAGAAAAGCCTTTGTAATGGTCTAAAGACAACCTATTTTGTCAGTGATCCATGTATAAATCCTAGTATATCGTAACACTCTAAGATTTTGTAATATGCTTAGCTATATTAACTTCTTCTTGGGGGGTCTGAGAAGTAGCCTCTGGGTTTTTACGTTTGCCAAGTCCATGTAACTCGTAGACTGAACTCAGAATTGTCCTCCATTTTTTGTCCCAAACCAACCAAATGCAAGTAACCAAATGACCACCCTTGCCTCTAAGGAGCATTCTGGCTGTTCTTTTCCCAAATCAGACCTGTTTGTTCTTTGGGGAGTCCATGCTACTTTCAATGCTCCTCAACGCCATACCTCAAAGGCATCAGTTCTTCTTTGGTCTTCCTTATTCAATGCCCAACTTTCACATGCGTATGAGGCAATTGAAAATATTATGGCTTGAGTCAGAAGTTTCATAGTTCTTAAAGCAATCTCCTTATTTTTCAACACTTTAAAGAGGCCTTGTGAAGCAGATTTACCTAAGGCCTCAACCTGTGGATCTCGACCCCTTTGGGCACCGAACGACCCTTTCACAGGAGTCGCCTAAGAAAATTGAAAAACACATATTTCCGGTGGTTTTAGGAACTGAAACATTGCTCCTCCTCTATCCGTCTCCAGGCGAGTGGCTCACATGCAGATATGCTGATCTGATGAGAAAGAAGCTATCTCAACCTTCGCACTGATGTTCGCATACTGTTGCAAAATGTAGCAATGTAGTTTACTCTTGTTATAGTAAGACTGTTATCCATGCTATACCATGCTTCAAGACAATATTTCATTTATTTGTAATTAGAAATAAAAATTTCACAATATATAATTACATATTGTTTTTGTGCTTAATCATTATGCTTTAATTATGTTCAATTTGTAAAGAAAATACATCCTGAATATCAGATATTTACATTATGATTCATAATGACAGTTATGAAGTTGCAATGAAAATAATGTTATGGTTGGCGGTCACCACAACGAGGAGCTGTATGAAAGGGTTGTGCGGCATTGGGAAGTTTGAGAATCACTGACCTAAGGCTATATATTGTTTGATCTCTTAACTGCTGATTCCATGAAGATTGATCATGGATCCAAGGAAAATTAAATCCTTGATAACTTCAATCTCCGTTTATCGCAGTGTTACCTATTGGTCCAGTTATGAGGATTTCTTTTCTTTACATTGAGTTGTGATCCATACTTAAGGCTGCAATCCTTGATCTTTTCTTTGTAGTATGTATCATAATCCATGACTGTGTATTTATCATTGTGCACCTGGCAAGGATGGGCTTTTGCAGACAGTTTCTATCTGAGAATGTCATGGGCACCAGAATTCAGGCCATATGCTGACATGTTCAATTCATGTGCAGTAGTAAACTGTCCAACCCGAGTTGACCTGTTCAGAGTGAGTTGAATTCTCCCATAATTCTGTTTATTCAGATTAAAATAGTATCAGCTGTGTGTGATCCATCCTGAATAAATTCTCTTGCAGTAAGAATCTATTAATAACAATAATAACAAAACACAAACCCAAAAAATACAACTGCCATTGAGTTGATTCCCATTCCCAACGATCTGACAGGGCAGAACAGAGCTATACTTACGGTTTCCCAAGACTGTAAATCTTCAGAAGAACCAAAAGCTTCATCCTTCTCTTGTGGAGTCAGTGGAGGATTTGCACCACTGGCCTTAGGGTTCATAACCCAATACTGAATCCATTTCATCACTAGCACTTAATAATACTACCTGATATTTACTCAGCATCTAAATTCAACTAACATGCCTAGCACAATATTATATTCCTTATCTCAGCTAAGTTTTATATTACCCACATCCTCGTAATATATAGGGAGAAAGTTCAGTTGCTTGTGAAAATGTATACAACTAATAAATAGTGGAGCCAAATTTTAAACCCAGCTCTGATATCCTATCCCTGTTTACAACTCCAAGCAGCACTTTTCCCCACACGACAGTTGATTCTGGAACAACTTGGAACAGAAATTCCATGTAATTCAGCAACCCCTCTTCTGGGTATACATGCTAAAGAAGTAAGAGTCTTACGAACAGCCATGTTCAGCGCATTGTTGTTCACAATAGTAAGACGATAGAACAGTGATGCCCTGAACATGGCTGCTCATGAGTCTCAGTAGAAGACCATGTAAAGAAGCTTAGTTACATATGCACAATGGAATACGATGCTTCCCTAGAACTCAACGAGAAACCCACGAAACACCTCATAGCCTGAACAGACCTGGGGAACATTTTGCTGAGTGAAATTAGGGAATCACAGACCAATAAATATGATATCAGATCGCTGCTATAAATGGGAAACAAACCAACAAATCCACATAAAGACTTTTGAACCAAGACTTTGGAGATTATGAAGCAGGGGAGGGGAGGAGAGGGCAAGGGAGAAAAGAGAAAGCAAATGGGTACATTGTTCACGGGTGTTCGCTTGAGTGAAATAAGGTGTAGAGAAATCATGGAGCAGGTGAAGGGTAAACTATTGAGGGATTTGATTAGCAGTTTAAACTGTTGAATGCAAACTTGAGGACTGGAAATGTAAACCCTCACCTAATTTGCAATAAAAATATCTTATTGAAAAATTACCGACAATTCCACTCATTTACTATAGCCTGAGTTTACGGTCATAAAGAAATTATTTATAGTCTGAGTTTGGACATTCACACCACGCAGACCTAGAGTGAGGTTTTCTATTTCTTAATGTCGGCCTAAACCTTCCCCCACTAGATAGTTTTGCTCCTTGGTTTTTCCCTAGAGTTCTTTTCTTCATTCATACCTTCACCTTTTACCTCTGTTCCTATCATTGGACGATATTGCTTCATGACATGAAATAAATCCCGTCCCTCCAGAGAATTTTCCCCCAAGTTCCAGGGTTTATAAGATTCTTGAAGATCACATCCGCATTTGGTGAAACAATCCTTGAGGAATTTTTTTTAAGGATTCTGTTGCAATTCTACCAAAGACCAAAGGCAAATACTTGTCTTTGTTCCAGAAACACTAATTCTGGAATAAATTGGCGCCAATCTACCGTGGAAGGAGCATGATGACAGCGGTGGATTAGAATTCCACTTGACAAATTCCTACCCAACTTCAAATCTGTTTGCATTTCCCCTAGTTTTATTCCAAAAGAGTTATCCTACCACCTGACATCAGTAAAATTTGTTGACTTTGCTCAAATTAAGGATGGATGAGGAACATTACAAAAGCATTTTGTTTTTACTATTTAAACATGAACAAAATGCTGCCATTATCTTAAAATCTCACATATTTTCCATGGACAATCTTCTTATCTGGGTTTCTCATTCCAGAGAAGCTGGGGGACTTGTTGTTCCTGAGGGATAGTGCAGCATGCACTTTCTAAATTCCTATCTCTTTGGACTTAGCCTTTCCGGCGAGCTCAGATTGAGACATCAGAGCACAGCATGAACCATAGGGTCAAAATCAGGGGACTTAATCTTTGCCATAAACAGCCTCTCACATATAACTGGAAATGTGCAAATGACAGAAGAGAAATTCTGTAACTAGGATCTCCTCTACATCGAATACTTATGCTCGTCAAAAGACTTTAACAAGGGAGTGAAAATAAAACCTACAAACTGGGTTAAAGGACCAACAGATATGTCTGGGAGTAAGTTCAGCCAGGATACTTGGAGGCAAGGATAGCAAGCCTTCATCTTACATACTTTGGGCATGTCAGGAGAGACCAGGGTGTGGCGAAGGACATCATGCTTGGTAAAAGGGAGGGGCAGTGAACTAGGGAAAGGTCCTCAGTGAGCTGGATTGGCACAGTAGCTGCAACCAGGTGCTCAGGCAGAGGAACGATGGTGAGGAGGCACAGGACTGTGCAGTGTTTCCTTCTGTTGTGCTTGGGGTCTCCAGGGGTCAGAATTGACTCAATGGCACCTGATGACCACAACACACTTGTGCAAAAGCTTTGGCGGTGACATATCTGATAAGATTATAATCTCTAAAATATGTAGAACACTTCACAGCTCAACAGCAGAAAGACAAACAAAACAATCCAATCAGAAGTGCAGCAAAGGACATATACAGACACTTCTCCAAAGAGAACATTTAGGTGACCAACGACTACATGAAAAAAATCACTCCCGAAAAGCCATTGGAGAATTAGAAATCAAAACTTAATAATATTCCATCTCATCCTTGCAGCAAGGATGATTAAAAACATATAACCACAGAGGATGGCAAGGTCAGGGGCGGTTAAGGGACATTATCCTTGGCAAAGTAGGACAGCAAAAAAGAGGAAGGCCTTTGATGAGATGGATTGACAGCGGTTGTTGACGATGGGCTCAAACGTAGCACTCATTGTGAAGAGTGCACGGGACCAGGCTGCATTTTCGTCAGTTGTACATAGAGGTCGCTATGATCCTCAGCATCTAACAACATACATTGCTGGTGGGATTGTAAAATGGTACAACTACTACTGAAGACAGTATGGCACTCATTCAAAAAGCAATGAATATGATCTAGCAATGGACTCCTCGATATATATCCTAGATACACAAGGCCTAGCTTCTAGAGGCATAAGAGCAATGACTAGAACCGACATACAAACCTATGTTCTCTTCAGCACTATTCACAACAGCAAAAAGATGAAATCATCCTAAGTACCCATCTTCGGATGAAGGAATAAACCCTTTATCATCCATGCAGACAATGGAAAAATACACCGCTAAAACCAATAATGAAACGTCCATGAAACACCTTACAACACAGAGGAATCTGGAAGACATTGTGCCGAGTGAAATAAGTCAATCACAAAAGTACCTGTATTGTGTGATCCCACTGTTATAAAAAGTCAAGAAGAGAAAACGACACCGGAAGCAATGATTTGTTGTTTTTTAGCACTACAAGGAGTGGGAGGGAGAAGGAGGAAGAGTCATTTTCTAGATAGTAGACATGTGATACTTTTGCTGATGGGGAAGGCAAAACCAAACAAGGGTGAATCCAGCACAGTCCTATCAAGGGACATAAAGGCACGAAGATCTATAGGAGAAGAGGGGTGTGGGGCATCACATGACACGTTTTTGCAGTTGTGTGCAAACCAGGGTACACAGAACTTTTAGAAAGCTGTAGTGCCTTCCCACTAAACACACATGTTCACACATGCACAGGCACACATGCATACACTGGGTTCTCAGGAGGATGCTGAGCGGGGTATAGGTAACTGTGCTTACAGCGTATGCTGAGCTCAGCGAGATCCGTGCTGGGAAGGTTTTATTACTAGGAGCTCTTCATGCATTGGCGTCTGTAATCTGGGTAGACTGCAGTATGTTTACATGTGGGTGATGTTCTTCCTATTGAGCCACCAGAAGGTAAGATTCTGAGCTCTAGGTGATGCATGGAAATAAATACCCATTTCTGTTGAAGGGATGCCACCTTGTCCAAGAATCTTAACTCCTATTCTGGGTCATGTGGGGAAAGATGGTGTGAGATGGAGAACTAGGTCAGATTTCTTTGGGAAAAGACCATGTTCCAATTAGGTAACTGGGAGAAATAAGAAATATACCCACTTAGAATCTGAGTAAGAGAATGAGCTATGTATAAAAATAAATGGGCAGAACACAACACATCATGATTTAAAGAGGCAGAAAATCATATGGATCAAGATCACTTACTTTGAAATTGTCATATAACCATGATTTGCAGCATGGGACTATCATTATCTAGCCATCTAAAGACTTCTTCACCCAAGCATTTGTCTCATAGGACTGCAATTAGGGTGTTGGCTGGGGAGTGCCAACTAGAGGTTCTAGGGGAGGATCTGCTTCTAAGCTCATTCAGACTATAGCCTTAACCCAGTTCCTTGAACAAGGACAGCCGAGGCCCTAATTTCCTCACTGATTTTGAGTGGGGTGGGGTAGGGCAGTAGAGAGCATGGTGTTCTCTCAACTCCAGGCCACTTGCATTTCATCTCCTGTGGTGGCCTGCTTCTAAGTAAGTCATCAGTGGTGTGCTATGTCCTCCTTATACTTTGAATCTCTTCACATATTTTACTAAAAGGCAGAGGAAACGCTCTGCTTTTACAAGCCTCACCTGATTGGGTCCAACCTAGTCAAATAATCTTCATATCTTCAAAGTAATAAACTCCAACTTTAATGACATCCTTCACCACACTATCTGGGTTATTGTGGATTGAATGACCAAGGGCAGGAATTCCTTGGGGAGTGACATATTTAGAATTTTGTTTACCACAGTGATGATGATGATAATGATGATGATGATATTGATGATTCAATATTTTAACTAGGGTTTGGATAGATAAAGAAGGGTAAGTTAAGCTTGGAGGCACCTAGAAGAGATTGTAATTGATCTGCATCATAAAACTTAACTCATTTCTTTTCTCGTGAGAGATTATGGAAGAGTTTCAAAATGAGAAATAGCTAGAGAGGAGAGAGAAGGGATCTAAGCCAAACATTAGGGAGACTGCAGGAGCGTGAAGAACTAGGGTATTCAAGGTTATATTGGAGATTGTCTTTTTCTTCTCCCAAACCCCCCACAGTGCCTTGGGTGAGCAGTCTTTCCTGGAAATGAATGGAAAGGATTACATCCCAGGGCTGAAAAGAAGCAATGCAGAAGCAGACCCTTCAAGCTGACTCAGGGATAACTTGGACTCAGTCAAAGGAGGAACACAGCACTGGAGTTGGCTATGAGAAAGAAGTTGTCCCCGGGATACATGGACACGAGATGGGCAGTGCCTTTCCTACAAATTCAAAGAGAGGGGTTGATGCAATATTACCTGATCTGAAGGAGTCCAGAACCCAATCTTTTCAAAGATAAACCTTACTCATAACAACCCTATAGGATAGAGTAGAATCACCCCGTAGGATTTCCAAAGAGGTAATCTTTACAGAAGCTAACTGCTACAACTTTCTTCATGGAATGACTGGTGGATTCAAACCACTGACCTTTTGGTTAAGGACTGAGGATTTAACCACTGTAACAAAAGGTCTCCTTTTAAGGGTCCACAAATAGAAAACCAAAAGCAAAACCCCTCACTGCCATCCAATCAATTCTAACTCTAAGTTCTGACATCAGCCCCCCTCAAACTTCTTAAACTGCCAATCACTATGGGAGCAGGCAGCCTTATCATTTGCCCTTGGAGAGGTAGGTTTGGAACCCCAACTTACAGTTAGCAGCCCAACATATCACCCTCCTTTCAAGGGGGCCCAGCAGTGAATAATTCAGATGTTCAGCTACACAAAAATCATAGAGCTAGGCACGACATATAGAAACTAGCTGACTAGGGCAGGTAATACTGCTCTACTTAACAATATACATTCATTCACTCATTCACATATCGTTCACTTGACAAATCTCCCTCCATACCTAATATGTATGAGGCATTATTTTAGGTATCAGAAATGTGGTGTTGAATGCAATTGGATTGTTAACAATCCTGGAGTTTGGGCTTTAATGGAAGAGATGGGCAGCATGGAAATAGACAAATATAAAGATAATATAAATTTAGTTAGAAGAGGCTATCAAGATTGGTAAAGTAGAAGGACAAGGAAAATGAGGAAGACCTTCTATGAGCTAGATAATCCTACTAGCTCAGTTACAATGATGGTGAGGAGGTGGCTGCAATGTCCCCTCCTATCACTCATAAGGCTGCTATGATTTGGGGGCAAGTCAACTGCATCTAATAAGAACAAAGGTTAGTTAGTTAGTTAGCTAGTTAGTTAGTTATAACTGACATTCAACTCGTGGTATTGACAAAGAATTTTGAATATATTTTGGATAGTCAGAACAAACAAATCTGTCTTAGCAGAAATACAACCAAATGCTCCTTAGCAGTGAGGATAGCTAAGTTTAGGTCACTTAATTTGTGCATGTCATTAAACATGACAATTGATAGAAAATAACATCATGTTTAGTAAACTGGAGGGTTGATGAAGGCGTGGGAGGTCCCGAGCAGAGTGGATACTGTAGCCATAGCAATAGTCATGGGTGGGCAGGACTGGACACTATTCTATTGTGTATGAAGTTGCTATGAATTGGTGCTTCCTCAGTGGCTATGAAAATCAATAACACTATAAGTGCTAGGAAAGTCAGCAGGCTATTATACAGGAAGTGCTCATGGGAGACCACTCTAAGGAGACAAAGGAACAGGTCCTGAGTAAAGTCCAGGACACAGACACCCAGGTGAAGGGTGTGTAGCATGAAGCGAGCATAGGATATAACTCCAGATGATTTTGTGGCTTGGATGATTTTCTTTATTGCCTAGCCTGCTTTGAAGTCACCAGAACAAATGTTTGAAGGACAATTAATTATTAATCACCAATGGTTCGTGGAACAAATCACACCTGTCAGGGTTTCCACACACAGCCAACATTGCCTGGGAGATCAAAGTGAGGTACATTCGAGGCACACTGAGAGCATGATTCTGAAAGGGTGTCTCACCAGCACTGTTTGGGGCCCACTCCTGTTAAAAGAGAGCTTGTTGCACAGTTAGGTTTGGCCATCACTGCCCCCACTCGCACAAACCCCATGGACTTTCAGAACATGGTCGAATGGGTTTAGTTGGGCAGAAGCTGGATTTAGACAGCACTGTGGCTAATACCTGGAGATATGAAGGCTAGATCAGGCCGGATCACTGGGAGAATCAGTGAGGGACAAGATGTGAAGATGTGCCACTTCTGGATAGCTCTTGTTAGGGCAGCCAAGAGAAGAACTGATGTGCAGAAGGAGGAAGGGTGGGTGCTATCTTATTGGAAAGGATGGAAGAACAGGGAACATCAATCGAAAAGGAGTAAGTTAAGCAATATGGCACTAGCCTCGTTATGATTTCTCCTCACTACTTTGTTCCGAGTTCCGGGCCTGCAGGGACACCATCATGGCATTAGCACCTCCCCAAGTTCTGACAAATTGTAAGTGCACAATAAATATTTGTGGATTGCATAAATGGTGACTAGTCAATAGCTATATGCCATTTGTTTTCCTAAGTGGAAACGCTATTTCTGGGAAAGTAAAGCCAGTTGGCATGGAGTCCGTTTGTGACTCCTGGTGACCACAGAGTGACACAGTGAAAGTGTGCTTCAAAACCAAAGAATTGTTAACCCAGCAGATTGTGAAGTCTTTCTTCCAAGGCGCTCTTTGGGAGGCCTCCACCTACCAACACTTCAATCGGCAGCCAGGGGCTTTAACCGTGTGCACCAACCTCGGACCCTTCCTGAGGATGGAAATAAGCAACAGTCTATGAATTTGAAAATATTCCAAGACAATCGTAGGCCTGGAAGAAGAATTTAGATCCATGAATGGAGATTTTTATACCAATTCCTATTGCTAAATAGGGAACAGAGCTGTCAGAAGGGAAGCTAACCTGGTCTTGGCAGGTTTCACAAGCGTCCCTGCCATTACAATGACATGGACTGCCCAAAGGACAAACAACGCCGTCTCGGAGGAAGTCCAGCCAGGGTGCTCCTTAGAGGCAAGGCTTTGTCTTACATCAGTTGGGCATGTTGTCAGGTGAGACCAGTCCCTGGAGTAGGACAGCGTGCTTGGTAAAGTAGAGGGGCCATGAAAAAGAGGAAGGCCCTCATGGAGATGGGTTGGCATAGTGGTTGCAGCCATGGGCTCGGGCACAGGAACAATTGTAAGGATGGCACAGGACTGGGTGGTGTTTTGTCCCGTTGTGTATGGGGTCACTGTGGGTCAGAACTGACTCGATGGCACTAACAACAACAACAAACGTGCTCACAAGGAGGATGCCCTTTGTCAGTTGGCTCACGGAGAGCATTCTTTCACTGAATAGGGAGTTTTATGAGAAGACAGTCTAAATAATTTCAGTTGTAAGGAAATCTCTGCCGTTGGAGGTTAATCCACTTGGCGGCTGAAAGAAAGCGTGGAAGTTAGAATTCATCTGAAGGAAACTAGGAAGTAAAACTTGATGATCAATTCCTGAAAATCAGCCTTTGAAAACCCCAGTGGAGATCTACTGGAGCACAGGCCTACTGTGGGGATGACATGAGTCAACATCCGTACAAAGTCCACGTGTATGCCTTTTCATTTTTGTTTAATTATGATCCCAAGTTGGAGCGGTAAAGATTGAAATGGAACGTACAAGATGGGTATCCTAGTGCTGTGATGTGAAATGTCCTAATACGGTTCTTATAACCATCATCTCTTTTGTGATGTAAGTGTGAACCTCTCTTTCTGTGGTTACAATTCCATTTTGGAGGGAGGTCTCTGTTATGCTATTGGACAGGATTAAGGTGAGATGTAATCTGAGTCTTTACCTTACTGGAAGTTGTGAGTCAAATCATTACCTTTGCTACCTTGAGGGTATAGTCAGCCTTTTGAAAATAAAAAGCACACCTCCATCAAAGTCATCCTACTGTTCCTAAGAGCCAGCTCAGAAACAGATAGAGAGAATCCCAGGACCATCGAGGAAGAATCACCATTGGAACATGTTTGAGATCCCTGCCTACAGTTGCTGGAGACCAACATCAGAGGCACCAGAGGCAGAGGGAAGAAAATTATGAGACAGAGCCAAACCAAGGCAGGACAGAGACACTGTGCGGAAGTGAGGTGGATGGACAGGCAGGCTCCCTGGCCCACAGAAGCAGAAGACTAGGGACCGTGTGGATGAGGTGCTGAGGACCAGAGAGAGAAAGAGACTTAGTGGCTAGCTAAGGAGAGGCACTGATGTGAATCATTATTATTAGGTGCCATCAGGTGAGTTCTGACCCATAGTGACCCCCTGAACAATGAAAGAAAACATTACCTGTTAATGCATGCATTATCTTCACAATTGTTCCCATGCTTGCCCATTGTTGCAGCTACTGTGTCAATGCATCTTCTTGAGGACCTCCCACTTCTTTTGCTGCTTGTCTACTTCACCAAGCGTGAGTCGTCTTCACTGATTGTTCTCTCCTGACAGCATTTCTAAAATATGTAAGACAAAGTCTCGCCACCCTCGCCTCTAAGGAACACTCTGAACTGTCTTCTTCCAAGACAATTTGGCTTCTCCTTTTGGCAGTCCATGGTACTTTCAATATTCTTCTCCAGCACCACAATGCAAATGCCCCCCTTCTACCCCATTCACATGCTTATTTAATGTCTGACCTTCACATGCCTATGAAGCAATTGAAAATCCTATGGCTTAGGTGATGCCCACCTTAGTCCTCAAAGTAACATCCTTGCTTTCCAACCAAGAGGTCCTGTGCAGCAAATTCCCCAAATGCAACTCACCTTTTGAACTCTTGAGTGTTGCTTCCATGAGCAGTAATTGCAGACGCAAACAAAGCAGAATCCTTGCCAACTTCAACCATTTTCCATTTATCATGAAGTTACCTGGTCTTCCTTACACTGAGTCATAATCCATAAGGAAGATTGCAATTTTTTATCTTCATCAAAAATGATCCAACTCATCCTCACTTTTTATCAAGCCGGGTTGTGCTCTCTGTATATCGCAAGTGGTTCATAAGCTTTGCTCACATTCTGATGGCACATTCTTGTTCAAGATTCTGTGGTGATTTGCTCAGCATATAGATTGAATGAGTATGGTGAGAGGCTACAACCCTGGCACACACCTTTCTTGATTTTAATCCATGAGGTATTCCCATGTTCTATTTAAAGGACTGCCTCTTGATCCATGGAAAAGTTCCACATGAGCATAATGAAGTGTTCTGGAATTCCCATTCTTCTCAAGTCTGTCCGTTAGTTTGTTTCGAGTCACACGGTCTAAGTAATGCCTTGCCATAGTCAGTAAAACTGCTGACCTTTGGCATTGCAGCCCAAATCATATACCACCATGCCCCTACTATGTCCTTGATCACATCCCACCTGTATTTAGAGATCATTTCAAGAAGAGATTTGATACACTCAATACTAATGACACAAGTCCAAATGAGTTGTGGGGTTACATCAAGAACATTATATGTGAAAAAAAGCAAAAGGTCATTAGAAAGATAGGAAATAAAGAAAAAGCCAAAATTGATGTCAGAAGAGACTCTGGAATTAGATCTTGGTCATCGTCACTAAAGCAAATGGGAGAAATGATGATGTAAACGAGTGAACTGAAAATTTCAAAAGGCAGCTTGAGATGACAAATTGAATCATTATAATGAAATGTGCAAAGACCTAGGGCAAATATAATAGGCGGAATAAGTTCAGCGAATCTCCAGCTGAAAGAACTGAAGAAAAAGTTCAAACTTCAAGCAGTAATCTTAGGAGATTCTACAGGCAAACTAGTGAATGATGAAGGAAGTATCAAGAGAAGATGAAAGGAATAAAGAGTCACTATACCCAAAATAATAGGTCAATGTTCAGCAATTTCAAGAGGCAACATATGACCAAGAATAAATGGTACTGAAGGAAGAAGTCCAAGCCACTACACTGAAGGCATTATTAGTAAAAAATAAGTCTCCAGGAATTGATGGGATACCAACCTAAATGTTTCAAAAAACTGATGTGGCCCTAGAAGCACTCATTTGTCTATACCAAGACATTTAGAAGATAGCTATCTCGCAGACTGAATAAAAGATATATATTTGTGCTTATTCTAAAGAAAAGTGACAGAATGCAGACTTATCTAACAACATCATCAATATCACATGTAGGTAACATTTTAGTGAAGATAATTAAATTGTTTCAGCAGTGCCTAAGTAGGGAGTTGCCAGAAATTCAAGATCAATTCAAAAGAGAAAGTGAAATGATCAATATCATTGCTTATGTCAGATCAACATTGGCTGAAATCAGAATGCTAGAAAGATGTTTGCTTGTGCTTATTGACTATTCAAATGCATTTAACTGTGTGAATCATAACAAACTATGGATAATTTTATGAAGGATGGCAATTCCAGAACACGTCTTGTGTTTATGTGAAACTTACCCACTGACCGAGAGTCAGTCCTTGGAAGGCAACACAATGGTCCTGCCTGGTTTATAATCAGGAAGGGTATGAGTCAGAACCTTGCTTTCTGAAAATCAAGAGGCTTGAAGTTCTCACTGATGAAGATCTAGGACTATAGTCTTGCATATGGATTGCAATTCAATGTAAAGAAAACCCAACCCCCACAACCATACCAATAGACAAAGTAATAATTATGAAAAAAGTGTCAGAGCTGTCCGGAGTTTCACTTTACTTAGGTTAAAACCAATGCTCATGGAGAGAGAAGGGAGAAAATCAAATGATGGGAAATCTTCCAAAGATCTATTTAGTGTTAAAGAGCAAACATATCCCTTTGAGGACTAGGGTCTGCCTTACACAAGCCACGGTATTTTCAATTGCCATATATGTATAGGAAAGCTGAATGATTTGAATAAGGAAGACTGGGAAGAATTGATGTTTTTGAACTATCTGGTTGGCAAAGGACACTGAAAGTACCATGGACTGCCAGAAGAGACTAATCTGTCTTGGAGGATGTACAGCCAGAATGCTTCTTAGAAGGAAGGATTCTGAGACCAGAGACAAGTCCCTGGGAAAGAACAACATGGTTGGTAAAGTGAAGGGTCACCAAAAAGAGAAAAATCTTCATTGACACGTGGCTGAAACAGGCTCAAGCATAACAATTGTGAGGATGGCATACTGCCTATCATGATATCATTCTGTCACCATGAGTCAGATTGATTTTGAGGGTACCTACTCAAAACAACATGATTCTAAATAAGTAAGGTCTAATATTTATTTAAGGAAGTGTAGAACTCCTGTGTTAGACAGGGTTCTCTAGAGAAAAAAAAAATATATATATATACAGCATGAAAGAATATATCAGCTAATGAGTCCACACAGTAGTACAGAGGGCTCATTTTAACTCACTTCAGTGGAACAGTCAATATACTGGAAGACCTTCAACTCACAAGGGCTTCTGGGTCCAAGGTCAAGGGAGCAGACAGCTGAGTCTTCTGTAGAGCAATGCAGGCAGTCTGGCCACAGGCAGCAAACAACAGGGCAGGTCACAAATAGTCAGCCAGACAACAAGATCTGACAGTCCTAAGCTCAAGCAATATATACACCAGCAGCGTGGTAAAGCAGGTATCAGAGAAACCATAAGCTCTAGTGACATGATCCACAGGTTGGGTGTCCCATGGGTAGTGTAGCGCACAAGTTAAGACAGAGAACTAGCTATGGCAACCACACACTGGTCTGATCAGTAGAGAGCAAGAGAGAGAGAGAGATAGGCAGGACTCTCCAAGCCATTTATCTCTTTGCCCTCCAATCAAACTCTGACCTTATTAATCTCACGTGTTCTTATTGGCCAGGTTGGCACAATAAACCTACCTATCCCAACTCCCAATGTAAAAAATTCTCTAATGAAATAAGGATATGTTCTGGAGGCTTCTGTTTCCCTTGCATGTTTCCTTTCCTAAATATCTCAGTACTGAGCATATTGTTTATTATTAGGGCCTCCTCTAAGAGAGGCTCATTAAAAACAGTATGTTTCAGAGCTCAGCATTGGGCAGTGATACCAAGATCATGATTAGTCTGTCATGCTGTGGTGGATAGTGTTGCTATGATGCTGAAGGCTATGCCATTGGTATTTCAAGTATCAGAGAGATAATTCAAAGTGAACTGGTTTCAGTAGAACTTCCCGACAAGGAGACTACAAAGAAGGCTGTTCCTTCAGAGGAGTTAGCCAATGAAAACATGAATAGAATCTGAACATTGTCAAGATACTGGAAAACCTCATGAACAGCAGCAGAATATTGTGAGAGATCGTGCCAGAAGATGAGACCCTCTGGTCCAAAGGTATTCAAAATATGGCAGAGGAAGAACTGTCTTTCAAACAAATGGCCTGGTTGGAGTAACCCTTCGGGATCTTTATTTGCTGATGGGCCATTACTCAAAATAAGAAGAAACAGCTGACAGCATCTATTACTAATTGGAACTTGGAATGTAGGAAGCATAAATCTAGGAAAATTGGAAGTCATCAAAAATGAAATGGAATGAATAAAAATTGATATATTAGTCATTAGTGAGCTGAAATAGACTGGCATTGGCCATTTTGAATAAAGTTTTATATGCTGGGAATGTCAGATTCAAGAAGAACAGGATTGGATTCTTTGTCAAAACAGACATTTCAAGATCTGTCTGTATTAGGAGAATATATATCTACCTAAAAGAAAATCCACTCAATACAATTATTATTGAAATTTTTAGAGTAACCACTAAAGCTAGTGATGCAGAAACTGAAGTATTTTATGAATGTCTTCAGTCTGCAATTGATCAAACATGCAATGAAGATACATTGATAACTATGGATGATTGGAATGTGAAATTTAGAAATAAAGAAGAAGGAACAGTAGTTGGAAAATATGGCCTTGGTGATAGAAATAAAGCCTGAGAGAATTTTACAAAACCAATGACTTGTTCATAGCAAATGCGTTTTGTCAACAGTGCAAATGGTGATACACAAGGATATCTCCATAATGGAATATACAAAAATCAAATTGACTCATCTATGTGAAGACACCATGGATAAACTCAATATCAGCAGCTAAAACTAGGCCAATAGCCAACTGAGGAATAGACTATCAATTGTTCATATATAACTTCATGACGAAGCTGAACAAAATTAAAACAGACCCACGAGAGTCGAAATATGACCTTGAGCATATCCCACCTGAATTTTTAGAGCATCGTAAGAGCAGATTTGACTTACTGAACATTAAAAACAAAACGCCTATTGAGCTGTGGGAAGACGTGAAGAACATTATATATTTTTTAAAAAGGGTCATTAGAAAGACATAATTTTTAAGAATATCAAAGTCGACATTAGAAGAGACTCTGAAACTTGCTTTTAATAATAGCGTACTTAAGGCATTGATTGTAAGAAATGAAAACCTCAAAGAGCCAAACAGAACATTTCAAAGGGCAGCCCAAGAACTAAATAAAATATGATGAGAAATGTGCAAAGACCAAGAGTTAGAAAACCAAAAGGAAGGAAATATTCAGCGTATGTTAAACTGAAAGAACTGAAGAAAAAAGTCAAGCCTTGGGTTGTAGTTTTGAAAGCTTCTATGAACAAAATATTGAACAATGCAAGAAGCACCAAGGAAGATGGAAAACATACACAGTCAGTGCACCAGAAAGAATGACTGGACATTTAGCCATTTCAGGAGGTAGCATAAAAGCAAGAAGAGTTGGTACTGAAGGAAAAGTTCAAGCTGTGCTGAAAGCATTACCCCAACACAAGGCTCCAGGAATTAATGAACTAACTACAAATTGAAATGTTTCAACAAGCACTCAAGCACCCTTTCGTCTATACCAAAAAATCAGAAGACACGCTACCCGGCCAACTGAAAAGAAGATATCATTTCTGCACCCATTTCAAGGAAAGGAGACCCAACATAATTCTCAACTTATAGAATTATATCATTAACATCACGTGCAAGTAAAATGTTGCTGAAGATCATCCCACAGCACTCATTGACAGGGAGGTGCCAGAAATCCAGGCCAGATTCAGAGAATGTGGAAAAAGGACTATTGCTCCTGATGTCAGATGGATCTTAGCCGACAGCAGAGAAGACCAGAAAGATGTTTCCTTGTATGTTATTGACTCTGAAAAAGTGTTAGATTGTGTGGATCATAAAGGACTATGGATAACCTTGAAATATCCTTAGCTCAAGGATTCATATCTTGAGATAATGGGAATTCCAGAACATTTGGATCTGCTCATTGGGATCTTGTACATGCATCAAGAGGCCTTGTTTGAACAGAACAAGGGAAGACTGCATGGCTTGAAGTCAAGAAAGGTGTAAATCAGGGTTATATCCTCTCACCAAACTTGTCCAATCTGCATGCTGAGTAAATGTTCAGAGAATGTTTATTATATGAAGAAGAATGTGATTTTAGGATTGGAGGGAGGCTTGCTAATAACCTGCAAATGCAGATGAGCCAACATTCTTTGCTGAAAGTGAGGAGAACTTGAAGCACTTACTGATGAAGATCGAGGGTTGCAGTCTTCAATATGAATTACAACTCACTGTTATGAAGACCGAAATCCTTACAACTGGACCAGTAAGTAGCATCATGATAAATGGAGAAAAGATTGAAGTTGTCAAGGATTTTGTTTGCTTAGATCCATAAACCAACGCTCATGACAGCAGCCATCAAGAGATCTACTGGCGCTTTGCATTAGGTAAATCTGCTGCACAAGACCTTCTGAATGTGTTGAAAAGCAAGGACGTTAATTTGAGAACTAAAATTCACCGGACCCAAGTCACAATATTTTTCTTTTTTTTTTTTTAACATTTTATTAGGGGCTCATACAACTGTTATCGCAATCCATACACATATCAATTGTGTAAAGCGCATTGGTACATCGTTTCTCAAAACATTTTCTCTCCACTTAAACCCCCAACATCAGGTCCTCATTTTTCCCCTCCCTCCCCGCTCCCCCCTCCCTCATGAGCCCTCGATAGTTTATAATGGGTATTTTGTCGTATCTTGCCCTGTCCGACGTCCCCCTTCACCCACTTTTCGGTATTTTTCAATTGCCTCACATGCATTTGAAAGTGGGACACCAAATAAGGAAGACTGAATTTGAATTGTTGCGTTTAAATTATGGTGCTAAAGAAGAATATTAAAAGTACCATAGACTGCCAAAAGAACAAATAAATATGTTTGAAAGAAGTACACCCAGAATTCTTCTTAAAAAAAAAGGAAGGGGAGTCTTTTTCTCATGTACTTTGACATGTTACAAAGGAAGGCCAGTCACTGGAAAGGCATCATGTTTGTTAATGGGGCAGTGACGAAGAAGAAGACTCTAGACATGATAGATTGACACAGTGGCTGTAACAATGGGCTCACAAGTTAGAGCAATTGTGAATACGGCACAGGGCTACGTGGTCTTTTGTTCTGTTGTACAGCAGGTTGCTGTGAACCAGAACCAATTGGATGGCACTGGACAACAAACATTAATATTTTCAACTAATTGTTTCCATGTGTCTCTGATTCTCTTCCCTAACCTGGAGGAGGACCGAGCTTACATGACAAAAGACAAGATTTTAAGACCTTAGTTATGACTCACCAAAATAGAATTGTCTCTGTGGACTCTGTTATACTAATTGATTTTGATATCCCCTGAGACTTTGGCCCTGAGCCCAGCAAGCGCAGGGACTCATTCCTTCAAGGTATTTGGTTGTGGCTAAGAAATTTTCATAACTTAGTCCCTGTATGCTCTGCTATATTCAGGAATCTATTTTAGCACATACAAATGAATATGTAGAACATTCTCTGTCAAGCCTATATATATATTCACTGATATATCCCTAATGCATTTGCATTTTTGTCTAACTTGCATGTACATCTCTGTATCCACTCATAGATTGTCGTTACTGTTATTGCTGGATTGTCTTTATTATGGCCTAGAATGAAGAATTAATGAAATGAGTTTAGGGGCAGACAATTCCCCTGAGGGGCTGTGGCCCAGTCCTTTCTCTTAGACCATTTGTTTTTAACTCTCTCTTGAGCCACCATTCTGTAAAGTTAATAGCTGCAAGCTCTTCAGGGGAAGGTTTGTTAAAATCATGTCCAAGAAAATAAATATAATGAAGGAACGATCTCTGGAGAAAGACTTGACATTTTAAAAAAAATGTAAATTAGTCTCAACAGAATCTGCTATGAAATAGCCAAAGTGCATTAGTACAAATGAGATATTTTTACAAGGCTGTTAGGAACCATCTCCTGGGGACCACACCTGTACTCTCAAAAGCCGAACCAAAAACCATTTGTGTACCCAGGAACCTAGCGTGACAGATTTGAATGCATTCACCTAATAACTCTCCTCACCCCATGCCTGCATTTCAGGGCATGTCTCCCCTGTTGCTCAATGAGCTTTGATACAGGAATGCTGGAGCATGGCTTTGAACTCCTCTGAACCCAATTATCCGCAGATATTTGGAAGAGTCGTGGTGGGATGATGGTAGAACAGTGCTCTCTGAACTAGCACACAGAGAGTTCAAGGAAGACTTGACTGTAGCAGCTCTGGCATCCAACTCAGACATGGACCAGGGCTGCCAGTGGCACAGTTGTCTGCCAGTCCAACACGGTGATGGAGGATAGTAAAGGAAAATTCAATTAGCTAACCAAAGTGGCACTGAGCAAAGTGAAGGGGAAGCTGGTGGCATTTCTGCTCTGTGCTGCAGCCTGTGCATGTGGCACTGGGGATGTGGGTAAAGGGATAGCTCTTCGCTGCAGGGGGAAAGGCATCTGTCCTCCCCAAAGCAGGCCTCTGTATGCCTTTCTCATGGAAGTCAGGTCTCCAGGTAAATCCCAGGTGTTTTCGCTCCAAATCAGCTTGGGATCAATTAAGATGACCTGATACAAAACAGAGGAACCTGGTGACTGTGGCCCAGGATGACGGGCTTTCGTTTCTAACAAAGGGTATGGCCCCAATGAAGACAGCACCTGGATGAGAAGGAGTGCTGTGTGACCAGGTGCTAAGAAAAGGGTCTGTGCTTTATCTAGCTCATAAATCTGTTTGGTTTTATGGTCTGCCCATAAAGCCTTAAAATGACATTTTAAATCTGGATTCTCTAACACGGGTCCGTTTTTGTGGATTGAGCCAGTGTGACCCAGAAGCCAGTGAAGACTGGCAGTCAGTCACTCTTGCTAAAATGTATTTATGAATGTTTGGAGGGGACATGAGGTGAACAGATAGGATGGTTTGAAATTAACTATTTAATTTTGAAATTAAATGTTTTTGGAGGCAAGAAATATCTAGATCTTTATAAAGCAGCATTCTGTTCTGTTTTGATTCCCCATTTTTTCAAGCAATGGGTGGACAGAACGACTTTCTTCCTAAGCATCTTTGATCCATTACAAAAGGTGGTTTCTCTACCTTTGGATGAAGTGAGAGGAGCAGGCAAGTCTTTGAGTAATGTGAGCCTTCCCAGCATCTGGTTGTGCGGATGTGCTGTTGCCTAGGCAACTGTAGATACAGGAGTGAGGTGGGACCTGCCCTTCAGCCCAGCTTGGTCTCATGGGACTCCTAGATTGGAAGACCCCCTTCTGTGTTCAGACTTTTGCATCCTGGCTGCTCAGCACCACCCCTCTCTCTCTCTCCTCAGTAGTTAGTGCTGTTATTACCTAAGGCACGTTGTCTCTGTGTTCCATAGCCCACCTTCTAGTGTGGGAAATCCTCACCACCCCCATTTAGTGTCAACCTCGAAGCGAATCCTTTAGCTTTAGAACTGGGGAAGGAGAGTATGGATGCCCCTCACACCTGGATCCACAAGCACTGGCCCCTTCTTGTTCATCTTTTCTCCATGCTTCCCTTTTTGAACCTTATCCTCTTTATCCTCAGCCAAGAGTTCCTCAAATAAATGTTATGTTTTTTCCCTGTCGAGCCAGTTTCAGACTCTTGGTGACCCTTTGTACAACTCAGCAAAACATTGCCCCATCCCACACAATTCTCAGGGACAGTTGTGGCAGGTCCTTGGTATCCATAGTTTCTCATTGCCTGGGTTTCATTGCCTGCCTTTCTTCATAGACTGTCTTAGTCTGGAAACTTCCTTGAAGCATGTTGGCATCATAGCAACAGAAGAGATTCCACAGAGAGATTGGGGGTGGGGTGGTGGCTAGACATAAGCTTCTTTCGTGGGAAATTGAGCTCGATTATGTCTTTTACATAAAAGCGGGTCATTCTACCTCTGAACCACCACTGCCCCCTCACGTTCCCCAAATCAAGGCAAGAGTGGGAGATTTCCTTCCAATATCTTCAAACTTGTTTTTTCTTCAGCTCTGCAATAATAATGATAACAAAAATCGGTTAACTACTTCCTCAAGTCAAAAATCTCAGGCTTAGGACATTGAACATTTGCGATACGGGAATGGAAAATATTCCTCTTATTCATTTCTGCATGAGTTAGAAGAAGACACAATCCATGAACCAACTGTTTGGCCTATCAGTAGGATTCTCAATAGCACGAATCGTAAATGATTTGGCAGACTTGTGCTTCTCGTTACCTTCGACTACATGGGAGCAACCACTTTCCTTCTTCTTTTTTCCCACCAGCTTTTATGCACTTGCTATAAAGTGATAAAAAGCTTCCTTTCATCCAGTTTTGCTTCCAACCTTCTTTTCAGCTCTCTGTGCACTGGAAAAAGCCTCCTAATTGGGCTCCCTACCTGAGGCCTTCCTCCAGTTTAGTGTGTCATATAATAATGGCATTAGCTCCTATGTGCCAGGAACTGGGCTAAGCACTTTGCACAAATTATCTCAGTGTGGCTTTACTAGTTCCCTGAGGGTCTGGGACTGTGATCATGCAGACAATTCATTGATTTTCCTTTAATTTTCTTGAATTTGCAGTGCCTTCAGTTTGCCTACTGTAGAAAGACCAAATTCTTTTAACTTCCTCCATGGTCTATCTTCAGCCCACAGTCTAGATTCACCTCACAATTACCACCCCTGATGTTGAGCCACCAGAGCAAAAGAGCCTCCTCTGACTGTCCCAACTTTCCAGTTTTAAACCTCCTCTCTTATCTCTGGCCAATCCTTTCCTTTGCTTGCTGGGTCTCTGAGCCTGCCTCCAGGGGTGGCCCCATGAGGGCAGCCTTTGCCTGAGACCTGTTAGCACTCTGCCAAGTATCCACTGATCTTGGAGCCATATAATGCTGCACCCACCAGCCTGTGTCTCCCTGCATCCCACGTCCCCTTTCTGCATCATCAACCTGCAAAGGCATGAGTCTGAAGAGGGCTCTGACCAATGGACATAAGTTGAACGAGACTGGGAAGCCTTCTTGATATAAGATTACTTCTTGATGTAAAGCTCTTTCTTTTTTTTTTAAGCCATCATTTTTAAAAATCATTTTATTTGGGACTCATACAACTCTTATACAATCTATCCATCCATTGTGTGTCAAGCACATTTGCACATTTCTTCCCCTCATCATTCTCAAAACATTTGCTTTCTACTTGAGCCCTTGGTGTCAGCTCCTCATTTCCCCCCTCCCTGCTCCCCATTCCCTCATGAACCCTTGATAATTTATAAATTATTATTATTTTGTCATATCTTACACTGTCTGATGTCTCCCTTCACCCACTTTTCTGTTGTCCGTCCCCCAGGAAGGAGATTATATATAGATCCTTTGGTTCTATATATTGGTTCCCCCTTTCTGCCCAACCTTCCCTCCACCCTCCCGGTATCACCACTTTCACCACTGGTCCTCAAGGGATCATCTGTCCTGGATTCCCTGTGTTTCCAGTTCTTATCTGTACCTGTGTACTTCCTCTGGTCTAGCCGGATTTGTAAGGTAGAACTAGGATCATGATAGCGGGGCACAGGGGTGGGGGTGGGGGGTTGAGAGGAAGCATTTAAGAACTAGAAGAAAGTTGTAGGTTTCATCATTGCTACACTGTACCCTGACTGGCTAGTCTCCTCCTCATGACCCTTCTGTAAGGGGATGTCCAGTTGACTACAGATGGGCTTTGAGTCCTCAATCTGCACTCCCCCTCATTCACAATGATGTGATTTTTTTTGTTCTTTGATGCCTGATACCTGATCCCTTTGACACCTCGTGATTACACAGGCTAGAGTGCTTCCTCCATGTGGGTTTTGTTGCTTCTTATACATATGCTTGTCACTAGTTTTGTTTTTTTAGGCAATCCAACCAATCGAAACATTCAGATAGGGACCTTTCTGATCCATAATCCCTATTGCTATTGAGGCCATTCTGACTAATAATGACCGCATGGGACATAGTGAACTTCCGCATAGGGTTTCTAGGACTTCTTTACAGAAGCAGGTGACGACACTGTTCTCCTGCAAAGTCACAGAGCAGCTGGTGCATTTGAGTACTTAACCATGGTGCTACCAAGGCTCCATTCTGACCCATAACAGGTGGTTAGTTGCAATAGCAGAATGAATAATGGAAGGAAGGAAGGCAGGCAGGCCGGCCACAGATTTAGAAATGAACTTGAAATAATCACAATAAGAGAATATGAAATACTGATTTAGGAGCCCTAATTCCTCAGAGGATGTTTTACCAGGAACAAGTGACAATTGTTTGAGATAACATCTCCCTGATTTCTCCTTCCATCAGAAGATGGTGAAATCACTTAAGCATGTGATGTTGACACCTTGCTCTTGCAATTGCTAGAGGGAGTGGTGTTAACGTTGCCATGGCAACTGTACATCTTATGTAAAGCCTCCAACTAACTACATGTGGATGTCATGTCGTAGCTGATTTAAAGTTTTCCCAAGGTTTCCACAATATATGCTGTTTTCAAATTTTGCCTAAAGCGTTGCTTTATGGCTAGGGACAAGCTATATGCATTATACTAAAAGTGCATTTGAACTTTGCCCATTTGGAAGATCATAAAAAGCTCTATTCTTAATTCTTGCTTTGTGGAAAACCCTTGTACCATTTCCCTGCCAATGCACCTCATGGGCAACCACTATTCATTTGTTAGGGTAGGCTGTGTGTAGATAGGATGCTGAACAGGTTTTAGCAGAGCTTCCAGACTAAGATGGACAAGAAAGAAAAGTCTGGTGAAGTACTTCTGAAAATTACAATGATCACAATGATCTGTTCTACAACTTACTGTGAGCAGGGTAGGCAGCATTGTATGACAATGGGCACGGTGATCCCACTGAGTAGGATGGTCAAAATGATGGCAACTAACCATAACAACAACAGATAGCACGTGGGCATTTACAGAGATTGTGTTCTAAATGTGAACAGATGTTACAAGTTCTCATGTTGTGATCTAGGCTTTGGAAGACAAGGTTTGAGCCTATCAGCATGCCTTTATGTCTATCAATGTGATACAGTATTTTCCACCATGACTATGAGGTCTCACACGGTTTGGCCCTGCCTCTATCCTTGTCCTTGCTTCCTGTGGTCCAGGTACATGGTTGTCTTATCTGTTCTTCTCACACACCATGTGACTTTTGCACATTTCTGTTTTTTCTTGCCTGATAAAACCATATATTTTCACAGCTTATTCCCTCTCTTCCATTGTATCTTTGCTCAAATAACAGTTACTAAGGCAGGACTTTCCTCAACACTGTCTAAATGACTCCAAAACAGCAGCTCTTGCTTGTGCACCATCTCCCCTTTATTTTATATTAACTTTATATCCCATTATCTTCTCTAATAGTATATATTACCTGTGTCTATCTTTCTGTATTTACTTACATATGTATCTGTCTCTCTGGTGAGAATGTAAATTCCATGATAGTTGGGGTAACTCTGTTATCTCCCCTGTTTCCCTGAAAATAAGACAGTGTCTTATATTAATTTTTGCTGCCAAAGATGCGCTAGGTCTTAGTTTCAGGGGATATCTTATTTTTCCTTGAAGAAGAATACGGTACACATTTATTGTTGAACAACAAAAAAGGAAATTGATTACCTGTATACAGTATGGTAGTAGTTGTCACCACAAACCAGCATAACCAGACAAACTGTGAATCCTACAGTGTCAAGAATTTCTTGTTACTACCATGATTTCCATGTACAACAATCTATGGTACATTTACTCACAATCTATGGTACATTTACTCACAATCTATGGTACATTTACTTGCACTTCCTGTCTACCCCGGCTGTGCTGCAGCCAACAGTGAGCTGCGTGGCAGCCCCCGCTGCTATGGTCCAGAGTCCAGAGTTACGGTAACTTCAGGAGGCCTTATTATTGGGGAGGCCTTATGTTCGGGGAGGTCTTATTTTCGGGGATGCCTTATATTTCATTGAGAGGCAAAACTGTAAGTAGGTCTTATTTTCGGGGGATGTTTACTTTCGGGGAAACACGGTATATCTATATCTTATAAGGAACATTCCATTGAATGGATCTACAGAACTGTTTTGCTCAATAGTTGATGGGCAATTGAATTTTTTTTTTAGTTTGGAATTTTTAAACAAAGCTGATAACAGCCTCTATATAAAAATCTTTGTGCAGAAATATGTTTCCATTTCTCCATGAAAAATATTAAACTGCTGGGTTATATGGTCAGGACATTTAACTTTTATAAGAAACTATCCAACTCTTTTCTGAAATTTTTCTGACAATTTGTTTTCCCACTATTGAAGTGTATGCGTTCAACTTGCTCTTTATCTTTGTTAACACTTGCTATTCCACTATTTTAAATTGTAACCAAAGTAAAATATTATTTTGACAAGTACATAGACTTGGAGTTAGAGAATGAAAATGAAGAACACACTAAACATTATTTGAGATCAAAGAATAGAAGGGGAAAAAAATCAAGCTTCAAGGAGCAAGATGAAAAATTCTATGGGCAAAATATTGAGTAATGCAAGAAGTATCAGGGGAAGATGGAGAAGAAGCACAGAACCACTGCACCAAAAATAATTGTTGGCATTCAACCATTCAAGAAGTAGCATGTCATCAAAGTCCAATGCTATTGAATGAAGACATCTAATATGCATTAAACACATTGCTAAAAACAAGACTTCAAGACTTGAATGAATATCAATTGATAAATTTCAACAAATGGATGCAAAGATAGAATTGCTCACTTATCTGTGGCAAGAAATTTGGTAGACTGCCAATAACAGGAAGAGATACATATTTTTACACATTCTAAAGAAATGTGACTCAACAGAATGCAGAAATTATTGAACAACATCTTTAATATCACATAAGATTAAAGCTTTGCTGAAGAAAATTCAAAACCAGATGCAATAATATATCAGTAAAGAGCTGACAGGAATTCAAGCTGGATTCTGAAAAGGACATGAAATATGGAATATCATTGCTGATATCACATAGACCTTGGCTGAAAGCAGAGTATACCAGAAAGATTTACCTGTGGTTTTTGACTACACAAATGTGTTTGGCTTTATGCAGACCATAACAAAGTATTGAGGACTAGGAATTCCAGAACACTTCATTATGCTTATATGAAACCTTTACATAGACCAAAAGCAATTAATCTAAGCAGCTGGACTATATTGAGAACAAGTCATGAGAATCAGAGGAAGGCCCATTAACAACCTTTGATATGTTTGTAGATGACACAGGTTTGCTTGCTGAAAGCAAAGAGGACTTGAAACATTGACAATCCAAAATTATAGCTTTCATTATGGATTACAACTCAATGTAAACAAAACCTAAATCCTCATGACTGGACCAATAGATAATATCTTGATGAGCAGAAGATAGATTCAAATTGTCAAGGATTTTATCTTGCTTGGGTCCATGCTTGTAGAAGTTTGTGGAATCAATGATCATGGAAGTAGCAGTTAAGAAATCAAAGGACTTATTTCATTAGACAAATCTATTGCATAAGTCCTTGTTGATGTGTTAATAAGCAAAGATGTTGCTCTGAAGACTAAGGTGCACCTGATCTATGCCAAGGTATTTTTAATCACTTCATACTGGGTAAAGGTAAGTACTGGATTATTAATCTAAAGGTTGACACTTCGAACCTAGCAGTTGATCCATAGAAGAAAGGCAAGACTGTTTGTTACTATAAAGGTTTAATGCCTCGCAAACCCTATACAGAGGTTATGAGTCAGAATCACCACTACTTGTCTGTCAGCCTGTCCTACTCTGGTAGCTTTTGTGTTGCTATGAGCTGGAAGCCATGTCACTGGTATTTTTAATACCATCAGGGCCAACCAAGGTGGACAGGTTTTAGCAGTTTCCAGACTATCAAAAATACTATGATGATGGAATAGGCTGTCCAATTCTGAGAAATTAACCACTGAAAACCTTAACAATAACAGCATAACACTGTCAGATACAACGCCTGCAGATGAAGTTCTCTAGTCAAAGTTCTCTAGCACTCAAAAGAGGTCTGAGGAAGAGCTGCCTTCTCCAATTAGAGTCGACTCTAATGGTACGGACTGAATAAAGTCTGTAGGAGTAAGAATCTGGGGCCTTCATTTGCTGATGGCACAATGAAAAATGAGAAGAAAGAGCTGAAAACATCTATTAATAATTGGAACTTGGAATATACAAAATATGGATCTAGGGAAATTGGAAGTTGTCAAAAATGAAATTGACCACAGAATAGACCCTGGTGGCATAGTGGATTAGTGTTGGAATGCTAACCTCAACGTCAGCATTTCAAGACCACTCGGTGCTCCTCATGAGAAAGACTTGGCTTTCTACTCCCTCCCAAAAGTTGAAAATCCACAAGGTCAGTTCTACTCTGCCTATAGGGCTGCTATGACTGGATAACAGTTAGTTCTTTTTTTTTTCTTTCTGGGTTTCCTTTTGTGGTATGAGGCACTGAGATGGACTTGGATTAGCCATTTTGAATCAGACAGCAATATGGCTTACTGAGCCATGAATGAACAATTCAAGAGGAATGGCATAGCATTCATCAGCAAAAAGAACATTCCAAGATCTATATTGAAATACAATGTTGTCTGTGATAAGATGATATCCATCCACTTACAAGGAAGTAAAGTCAATACAACTATTATTCTAATTACACACTAACCTCTAAAGCTTGTCATGAAGAAATGGAAGGATTCTACCAACAATGTCAATATGAAGTGGATTAAACAGTCAGTCAAGATGCATTGGGAGTCATTGGGGACTGGAGTGCAAAAGCTGGAAACAAAGAGGAAGGAACGGTTATTGGAAAATATGGCCTTGGTGATTGAAAATTTTAAAAATGGAGATCAAATGATAGAATTTTGCAAGAACAATGACTTTTTCATCAAATAACCTTTAAAATATATAAATGACAACTGTACACCACGTGGACTTCTCCAGATGGAATACACAGAAATCAGATTTACTACGTCTTGGGGGAAAGGACAAAGAAGCTCAATATCATCAGCCTAAACGAGGTCAGCTGCTGACTGTGGACCAGACCATCAATTACTCATACGCAAGTTCAAGTCGAAGTTGAAGAAAATTGAAACAAGTTCACAAGAGTTAAATTAAGACCTTCAATATGTTCCACCGAATATCAAGAGCATCTCAAAATGCTCGTTTGACTCATTTAACACTAATGAGAGAAGATTTGATGATCTGTGAGATGATGTCAAGAACATAAGAAAGCAAAAGGTCATTAAAGGGACAAGAAAGAATGAAAAGGTAAAAATGGATGCCTGAAAAGACTGAACTTTGATGTATCATAGAGAAGTTAAAGCAAATGAAAGAAATCATGAAGTTAAAGAGTGCAGTAGAAAAATTTTAAGGGTAACTTGAGTTAACTATTTTAATGAAATATGTAAAATCCTGGAGTAAGAAAACCAAGGAGGAAGAACATGCTCAGCATATCTTAAACCAAAAGAATTCCAGGAAAGCATGCAAAACTCAAAATGCAATATTGCAAGGTTTTGTGAGCAAAATATTGATTTCCAAAGGAAGCATCAGAAGAAGATGAAAGAAATACAGTCACCATATCAAAAGAACGAGGGGACAACATTCGACCATTTCAATAGATAGCATATGATGGAAAGCCCATGGTATTGGAGGAAGAAGTGAAAGTTGCAGTGAAGGCATTAGTGAAACAAGACTCATTCATGCATAGAATTTCTATGAGTCAGAAACGACCTGATGACACTTAACAACAACAACAACATCAATATGGGTCATAATCAGCTCAATGGCGATCAGTTTGGTTTGGGTTTTCATATGCACATGAAACTGGACAATGAATAAGGAGAACCAAAGAAGAACTGAAACCTTTGCATTGCGGTGTTTGACAAAAGCATTAAATATATCACAAATGCTATAAGAACAGACAGATTTGTTTAGGAAAAAGTACAAGAATGCTCCATAGGATTAAGGTTGGCTAGCAAGACTTTGTCATGAGAATTTTGGAGATGTTATAAGAAGTACCAGTTCATAGAGAAGGAGATCATCCATTCTAAAGAAGATGGTCAGGGAAAAAGTGTAAGACCCCCAACAAGCTGGAGTGATGTAGTTGTTATGGAAGTGAGGTCAAATGCAGCAGCAATCTCAAATATGGCACAGAACTCAGCAGCATTTGGTTCCTTTGAATAGAGGATTGCTATGAGTAGTAGCCTATTTGATGACATTTATCAACAATAATAGGATTTCGCCTGAACTGATCCCACCACACTGAGGCAAAACAGTAAGAACGTGGAACAGAACAGCAAGGAGAACAGAGCAACGAAGTCCCCAGGGAATACAAAAAATAGACTTTGGGGCCAGGGCTTGGCGCCCCAACAGACTTGACTGAAAAACACACCTAAAGGCCAACAAACAGTCCTTGAACTAACTACAAGCTTTTTTCCTTGTTGTGTTTTATTTTGTCTTTTGTCATTGGCTTGTTGTTGTTTATGTTGTTTTGTTTTATTTGTTGCTTGGTTTTGCTCTGTCTTGTTTTTGTGCATGTTATTATCTCCACAGGTCTGTCTAAATAAGATAGGCTGGATGAACAATTTGGGGGATAAAACAATTGGACTGACAGTTCTGGGGGGACATGGGAGAGGAGGAGGTGGGGGGAAAGGTAGTGGTGTTAACAAACCCAGGTACAAGGGAACAACAAGTTATCCAAATTGGTGGTGAGGAGGGTGTAGGAGGTCTGGTAGGGCATGACCAAGGGTAATGTAACTGAGAGGAATTACTGAAACCCTAATGAAGACTGAACATGATAGTGGGACAAGAGGAAAGTCAAAGGAAATAGAGGAAAGAGCTAGGAGGCAAAGGGCATTTATAGAGGTCTAAATACAGGCATTTACATATGTAAATATATTTATATATGAGGATGTCGAAATAGATCTAAGTGCATATATGTATAGATTTAGTATTAAGGTAGCAGATGGACATTGGGCCTCCACTCAAGTACTCCCTCAATGCAAGAATACTTTGTTCTATTAAACTGGCATTCCATGATGCTCACCTTTTTTGCTGAAGACAAAGCAGGTGCATAAGCAAATGTGGTGAAGAATGCTGATGGTGCCCCGCTATCAAAAGATATAGCATCTCGGGTCTTAAAGGCTTGAAGGTAAACAAGCAGCTATCTAGCTGAGAAGCAACAGAGCCCACATGGAAGAACACACCAGCCTATGTGCTCACGAGGTGCTGAGTGATTAGTTATCAGACATCAAAGAACAAAAAAATCATATCATTGTCTCCCCACCTCTCTGATATTGCTGAAGACAAATAGGTGCATGAGCAAATATGGCAAAGAAAGCTTATGGTGCCCGGCTATCAAAATATATAGCATCTGGGGTCTTAAAGGCTTGAAGGTAAACAAGTGGCCATCTAGCTCAGAAACAACAAAGCCCGCATGGAAGAAGTACGCCAGCCTGTGCGATCACAAGGTGTCAAAGGGATCTGGTATCAGGCATCATCAGAGTAAAAAATCATATCATTGTGAATGAGGGGGAGTGCAGAGTGAAGACCCAAAGCCCATCTGTAGACAATTGGACATCCCTTTACAGAAGGGTCACAGGGAGGAGACAAGCCAGTCAGGGTGCAGCGTAGCAATGATGAAACATATAACTTTCCTCTAGTTCCTAAATGCTTCCTCCTGCACCCCTCCCCCCCACCCCACTATCATGATTCCAATTCTACCTTACAAATATGGCTAGACAGAGGATATACACTAGTGCAGATAGGATTTGGAAACAGGGAATCCAGGGCGGAGAGTCCCTTCAGGACCAGTGGTGAGAGTGGCAATACGGGGAAGGTAGAGGGAGGATGAGGTGGAAAGGGGGAATTGATTACAAGGATCTACATATAACCTCCTCCCTGGGGGACGGACAACAGAAAAGCGGGTGAAGGGAGACGTCAGACAGTGCAAGATATGCAAAATAATAATTTATAAATTATCAAGGTTACTTGAGGGGAGAGGGGACGGAGGGGTAAAAATGAGGAGCTGATGCCAGAGGCTTAATTGGAGAGCAAATGGTTTGAGAATGATGAGGGCAATGAATGTACAAATGTGCTTTACACAATTGATGTGTGTATGGATTGTGATAAGAGTTGTATGAGCCCCTAATAAAATGACTTAAAAAAAAAGAGAATAGGATTTCATTGTGGTTTTCATTTACATTTCCTTGATGGTTAATGATGTTGAGCATCTTTTAATGTTTTTTGACTATTTGCATACCAGAGAAAGTAAAAATTAAGAGAACTGCTACAAAATCAGAGAAATTTTACAAAACAAAAATGCAGGAATATGAAGCTATTTTCTCAACTTTCCCTCCCTTTGGGTGGAGACAGTTTCTGAGGCCATATTTCCATTTCTCTCACCTTTCTCCAAAGAAAGCTGGGCCCTTCTATATGCACTGTATCAAATCAGCAATGTGGGCATCCCAGAGACTCAAATCTTGTCCTTTAAAAATATTTTTTGACTTTTGGGAACCAAAAGATATGTGAACAAACAATCTCAGAGTTGTAGGGTAGAGGAAGTTGTCAAGGATTTTTATCTTGTTTGGATCCACAATAAATGTTCATGGAAGCAGCAGCCAAGAAATGAGGGGACACGTGGCATTGGGTAAATCTGGTGCACAGGATCTTCTAAAAGTATTGAAGACCAAGTGTGTCACTTGAGGAGTAAGGTGTCCCTGATGCAGGCCATGGTAATTTCAATCACCATGATATTGCATGTGAAAGTTGGATATTAAATAAGGAAGACCAGAGAAGAATCAATGCATTTGAATTACAGTGTTGGAGAAGATTCTCCAAAAGGAAGAAAAGTTTATTACTGAAACCAGCAATGTCTAAAGTCTAGAAACATTAAATGAGCAATACCCTCATTAAAAGTGCCATCTTTGACATGAAAGAAAAAAAAGTTAAAAAGAAGAAACTGATCTGTACTGCAAGACTTACAGCCTAAGAAGCGAGGATGGAGAGACCCGTGCACTAGGGGCATGTTATCAGGAGAGAAATGGACGTCATGCTTGGTGGAGTAGCAAAGCCCAGAAAAAGAGGAAGACCCTTGATGGGATGGATTGACAGCGAGGCTGCAACAATGGTTATGAACATAAGAACAATTGAGAGCATGGCTCAGGACTAGGCAATGTGTAGTTCTACCAAACATAGGGTCATTATAAATAAAAATCAACTTGACAGCGCATAATACCAAAAAGGAGATGGAGTGAAGTTTTCCAAGGAAGTACTCAGAGGACAGGCCTCGGTACCCTTGCAGAACAAGGAGGTGCATTGTTGTTGGGTGGTGGGTGGGGATTCCTAGATGAAAATGTCCTGGCCTTTTCTTCATCAATGCAGTTTTCAATTTTCTGACAATTTCTTCCTAATAAGCCTCAATAATTGTCTGGTATACATCAAGATTATCCTTTGGAGTTCCCATAAATAATTGCCCAAACCTTCTGAACTGACCTTTCTGCATTGAATTTAACTGGTCCGTTAAATACTCTCTGAAGCCCTGTTTTGACTAGACTTTGCTCTCTGGATCATCTTGTTAAACCCAAGACTTATCCCTGGTTACAACTCATGTCATAAAATCATCTTCCTTGGTTTGATCTTGTTTAAGAGATTAATGGAAAGATCATTTCTTTGAAGTAACTTCAAGAAATGCTTTTGGAACTCATGAGCAAAAACTTACTGTATCAAATATGCTCCCTAAATATTGAAAAGGTCAAACTGTATGAAATCCTAAGTTCAGACCCTATGACATCAATGATAATTCTATGATTTCCTTTTAATTCCTGGACTTCAGGCATGGTGTCTTCATTTATAGACATTGACTTCCTTCTCTTACCTCATCGCTGAGGTCTTCCTGACATTTCTTGAAACGTGATCCATCTATCAACATTTTATCCATGGTTGTTGTTCCTGTTGTTAGCTACTCTCAAGTCAGTTACTACCCAGAGCAACCGGATACACAACAGAACAAAACACTGCCCGGTCTTACGTCGTCGTCATAATTGTTCTTATGTCTGAGCCCATGGTTGCAGCCACGGTGTCACTCCCTCTTTTTCAGGACCTTCCTCTTTGACACTGCCCCTCCAATTGTCAGTTAATGATGTCCTCCAGAGCCTGGTCTCTCCTGCTTTGTCTAAATTAAGTGAGAGGAAGTCTCACCATCCTTGACTCCAGGAAGCATTCGGACTGTACTTTTAAGCATTCTGACTGTATACTTAAGAACAAGTACTTCTTCCAAAACATATTTGTTTGTTCTTTTGACAATTCATGGTACTTTCAATATTACTCACTAGTACCATTCAAATGTGTTGATTCTTCTTGGGTCTTCCTTGTTCAATGTTATGTTAGGCAGGGTTCTCTAGAGAAACAAAACCAGGACACACACACATATATATATGTATATGTATATATATAATACACAATAAATAAACAGCTATTTAGTCTATAGAGCAGTACAAATGGCTCAGTGCAACTCACTTCCATTAGACAGCTGGCAGTCCTTGATGTCTTAAGGGATGCAAGGTACAAGTCAAGGAAGCCTACAGCTCAGTCCTCTGTAGAGCAATTCAGGCAATCCAGCCACAGGCAGCAAACAGCAAGACAGGTCATCAACAGTCAGCCAGATGACAAGGTCAGACAGTCCCCAGCTCAAGCGATATGTACTCCAGTAGCATGGTGAAGCAGGTCTTGAAGAAACCTCAAACTGCAGTGACACAGTTCATGGGTTAGGTGTCCCACAGGTAGTGTAGCTTGCAAGTTGAGGCAGAGAACACTAGTCCAATCATCAAAGAGCAAGGCAAGGCAAGAAAGGCAAGGTTCGCTGAACCATTTATCTCTCCACACTTCAATTAATTCCACATGTGTTCATTGGCCTTGCTGGCAAAATAAACCTACCTATCACAAAAGTCCAACTCTCACATATATATGAGGCCATTGACAATACCATGTCTTGGTTCAGGCACATCTCAGTTCTCAGAGTAACCACCTTGCTCGTCAACACTTTAAAGAGGTCTTGTGCAGCATATTTACTGAATGAAATGTGTCATTTCTTTTCTCAACCGCGATTCTATGGGCATTGGATATGGATTTAAACAAGACGAAATCCTTCACCACTTCAACATTTTCTCCATTTATCAAGATGTTGTCTATTGGTCCAGTTGTGAGTATTTTTGTTTTCTTTGTGTTGAGTTGTAATTGATACTGAAAGCGACAATCATTGATCTTCATCAAGTGTTTCAAGTCCTCCGCACTTTCAGCAAGTAAGGTTGTGTCATTTGTATACCTCATGTTGTTAAGCCTTCCGTCAATGCTGATGTGTACCCTCCTTCATATAATACAGATTCTCTGATTAGTTGCTCAGCAAACAGATTGTATAAGTATGGTGAGAATATACAACCCTGACACACACATTTCTTAATTTTCAATAGAGCTGTATTCCCTTGTTATGTTTGCACAGCTGCCTCTTGATCCATGTACAAGTACCACATTCCCATTCTCTCTAAGGCTATACATAGTTTACAGCGATCCACACAGTCAAATGCATTTGCATATTCAATAAAACGCATGTAAACGTCTTTCTGATATTCTCTGCTTTCAGCCAAGGTCCATCTGACATCGGTAATGATATCCCTTGTTCCACATCCTCTTCTAAATCTGAACTTCTGGTGGCTCCCCATCAATTACTACGGAAACCACAAATGTATGATCTTCACCAAAATTTTACTTGCATGTGATATTAATGTATCATTTGAGTGTACTGTTGGGCCACCTTCCTTTGGAATGGTTACAAATATGGATCTCTTCCGGTCAGTTGGCCAAATAGTTGTCTTCCAAATTTCCTGCCACAGATAAGTGAGTGCTCCTAGTGGCTCATCGGCTTGTTGAACATTTCATTGGGTATCCCATCAATTCCTCGAGCCTTGTTTTTGGCTAATTCTTTCGGTGCAGCTTGAACATCCTACTTCAGTACTTTTGGTTCTAGCTCACATGTCATCTCATAACATGGTTGAATGTTGACTCATTATTTTTAGTACAGTGACTCTTTGTATTCTTTCCATTGTCTTTTGATGCTTCCAGCATCATGCCATGGTTTGCATATAAAAAGTTTCAATCTTTTAACTCCAGGTGTGATTTTTTTTTCAGTTTTATCAGTTTAAGATATGCTGAGCTTGTTCTTCCTTTTTTGTTTTCTAACTGTAGAACTGTGCACCTTTTATTATCTTGTTTTTCCTTTTCTTCTCAAGATTCCCTTTAAATTTTCTGTTCAGCTCTTTGACTTCATCATTTCTTCCGTTTGTCTTAGCTACTTGTTTAACAACAAGTTTTAGAGTCTTTTCTGACATTCACTTTGATCTTTTCAATCTTGTCTGTCTTTTTAATGATGTCTAGCTTTCTTTGTGTATGGTATTCTTTATATCATTCCATAGCTCATCAGGTCTTCTCTCATTAGTATTCAATGCTACAAATTTGTTCTTGAGATAATTTTGAAATTAAGTTGGAATATACTCAACAAATATATTTGGACTCTTATGGATTTGTTTTAATTTTCTTAAGCTTCAACCTGAACTTCCTTATGAGCAATTAGTGGTTTGTTTCACAGTTAGCTATTACCTGGTTCCAGCTACTGATATTGAGATTCATCAGCATCTCTTCCCACAGATATTGTGAATTTTATTTCTTTGTATATAAAAAGTTTCGATATTACATCTGGGAAGGCCATGTGTATAGTTGCTGTTTGTGTTGTTGGAAAAAGGTATTTGCAATGAAGAAGTCTTTGGTCTTGCAAATATTTTTCATGCAATCTCCAGGTTTTTTCTATTACAAAGACCATATTTTCCAACTACTGTTCTTTCCTTTTGTTTGCAACTTTCACATTCTAATCACAAATACTTATAAATACATATTGATTGCACGTTTAACCAGTTTCAGACAGAAAACATTGATAGAATTCTTCAATATCTGCAACACTAGCTTTGGGTTTTGGTTGCATAAATTTAAGTAATAGTTGTATTGAATGGATTTATTTGAATTCACATAGATATAGTCCTTTCATAGACAGCATTGTACTTCAAGATAGATCTTGAAATGTCTTTGACAATGAATTCAACACTATTTCTCTTGAATCTGTCAATCCTGACATAGTAAACCATATGATTTTCTGATTCACAATGACCAATTCCAGTCCATTTCAGGTCTCTAATGCCTAGAATATTGATCTTTATGTGTTCCA
Source organism: Echinops telfairi (assembly GCF_000313985.2). Lineage (NCBI taxonomy): Eukaryota > Metazoa > Chordata > Mammalia > Afrosoricida > Tenrecidae > Echinops > Echinops telfairi. The sequence continues at coordinate 11,971,168 of NW_022107431.1, forward strand.
CTTCATTTTTCTAGATTCATTCTTCTACATTATAATTTTCAATTTCTAATTAATATTTGTATCTGATTCTTCTCATTTTGACTAATGCCCCATCAACATAGGAAGATCCCAAAGGATTTGCTCTGGCAAGCTTTGCTCCGTCTATGTCAATGCAGTCCACGCTACTTGGAGAAGCCAGCTCTTCCTCAGTAATAGTTTGAGTGCCTTCTGACCTGAAGGACTCATCTTCTGTAACCTTCTCTGAAACTGCTCTGCTTCTATTCGTGAAGTTTACTGTATTGGACAACGTTTGGATACTATCCACAGTGTTTTCATTGGCTAATTCCTCTGCACTGGACAGCCTACACCTTCTTCTTAGTCTCTTCTTCATTTGTTCTTAGTCTGGATGTTCTGCTGAACTTCCAGCAAACTTGTTCACTTCGGTGACCCGGATGGCATTTGAAATATCAGTGACATAGATTCCATCATCACAGCAAGATACAAGCCACCACAATTCAACAAACAGACAGACAAGTGGGGTAGCATCCTTGTAAACTATTTAAAAATCATCAATTATCTTGACTGATGTCTGCTTGACTTTTGCTAAAAGGTTTTGTATTAGCACTGACCTCAAGATGGTTTTATTCCATGGCACAAAAGGTTTTTGTTTTGTCTTGTTTTTAAGAATCAGCAACAAATCTGTTATGGAAGATGGGCAGCCAGAAAGCTTCTTATAAATAAGGATGACAAGACTCCATTGCATGTACTTTGGACATATTATCAGGAGGTGTCCCTGCAGAAGAATATCATGTGTGAAAAACAGAAAACCAGGTGCAAAAGGCAAGACCCTTAGTGTATTAATCTGAGTAAATTAGGGAAACAAATCACAGAAATTCATATATGTATAAGAAACAGTTTTATATAAAGGGTAAATGTACATTCAGAAAGCATCTCAACCCCGTTCAGTGCAAGCCTATAAGTCCAACTTAGCCCATATATCAGAAACTGATCTACAAATTCCTCCTCAAACTCATAATACACACACACAATGATGCTGAATGCAGGAAGATCACAGGCCAGTGGGTAGAAAGTCATTGAATACAGTAGCAGTGTAAGCATCTCAGCACTGGCAGGGGTCTCCACACAGCTTCTCCAGCACCCATGGCTGCATCAGGGCAAGCCCGTGTGACTTCTCCTCAGGAATGTCTTGCAGGAAGTGAACCTTGCCAGCGGAAGCAGAGAACTAGCTAAGGCAGCCATACGCTGGTCTGACCATCACAGAGCAAGAGACAAGAGAACTCGAAAGTTGAGGCTCACCGAGCCATTTATTTCTCTGCCCTTCAATTAATCCCACATGTGTGGCCAGGTTGGCACAAGAAACCTTCACTATCACCCTTAGAAAGATGGATAGACACAGTACTGCAACAATGAGCTCACACTTAACAATTGTGAGGATTATAGGAGACTGTTTCCATTTGTTTTACAGAGCTTTGTTATGAGTTAGAACTGACTAGACATCTCTTAATAACAATAACAGCAAGATTAGGGCATGTGTGTTACTGAGCGCACTGGTCTTCAGTCATCCACTGATGGAAGAGACAAGTTTAAGCATGCTTTGTTTAAAATAAAGTGCTTGTATGAAATGGAATTCAAATAGCAATACATTTGACTTACCCTCTTCTAAGTTTTGACAAAAGATCTGTTCACATTTTTGTTCAATTTTTATCAACTTGTTTGTTTTCTTATTTTCAATGTTTATTGGCACTCAGAAAAGGAGCAATGATTTTATAAGTAATTTACAATGAAAGCCTTTCCTGTAAATTAAGCATTTTTATTGGAAATGCACCCCTTATATGTTTAAATGTGGTGCCTTGTATTAAAAAAGATTACTTTCCTTGAATAACTATTATGAGACTTTTCATCATGTAATAAGAATTATAATTCATCATTTTTCTAATTTTACTTTTGACAGAGGAAGTTCAGGGCTAAATATAATTCTTAATCATGGGAATCATGTTATTGTAGATTTTTGATATATGTGTTTGCCCTCCTACTTGCTTTTCTATTAAGTATTTATTGGTTTTATTTAGCTTAAGCAGCTTTAATTTATTTTGAAAGTAAAAGTCTCATGACTCAGTTTCTTCATGTCTAAGCACGGATATTACTACCTCTGACCCAGGTGTGCTAGGAATGCTAGACATTTTATTAATTCATGACCTAGAATTATCAGAATAGCCTTAGTCTTCTCCGATGAATATTGTCCAAATGTCCTTTATATATAATAGGATCACTGAAGTAATTATTTTTCTATACTTCTCTAAGGAATTACTATTTTTACTTTGCATATATACTATTATTTATATGTAGAGCTGCATTTCTCAATTTGATCTATAATTTTAAAGCAGCATATGTAAAGTTATCCCTGAATCCCTATTTCCTTTTAAGATACCATCTTTGGTGTCAGGAGCCATGCTGTAAGCATCTTTATATCCCTTGTGGCAGTAAAAACATACCCTATACATTTTTGTTAAGTAAGTGAGTACCATATGTTAGATAAGAGCTAGATAAAAGAGTAGCAATGATTTCCAATTGTTATATATCATTTGTTCATTTACTCAGACCTTCATCTATCTATTATAGGGTCTCAGTATGTGAATTGTCATCAGGCAGCTGAAGGGAGAATTGCAAACTATAATCATAACATTCTCCAAATGCAGTTTTCTTTCTAGAAATACCATGTCCACTTAGTGATCCAACAAATTAAATTAATAAGCGAGAGAAAATGAAGAGGAGCGGGAGCAGCTCAGGGAGCAGGCTGGGATTGGAGATGAGGAAGCAGGGCAGCCAGAGCAGAAAGAAGAGACAGATCTCTCGGTTCTTTGGGGCCCTGAATCTGTGGCTGTATCAAGCTCTTGCATTTGAATTCAAAGGGTTAATTTGACATAATAAAATCAGCATGAACACTGCCAAAGAGGCCTGAGCAGACCCTCAAGTAAGTAATTAATTCTGGCTGCCTTCCGCTCTCTAGCTTTCATCATTCTTAATGTTATCTAATTGTAAAATTATTCTTCAACCCTTCCTCCAATAAAGGAAGAAAATGCCCAGATCTAGCGTGCTTTTCTCGAGGGCATGGGTGCCACCTGCATCTTGGTGAAATATCCAAGATGCTCCTAATTAAGAGTATGTGAGTGCTTGAAAACTTTTGATCAGCTCCCAAAACACAGCCTATAAGAGTTCCTGGGAAAGTCTTCCTATGTGCACTGGCCTACCCTTCCAAGAGAAGCATGGGGTCATCGCCACAGCTCCCATGGAAATCCTCCCCAGGCCTTTGAGGGCCATCGGGATGTGAATGCCTATGGAAAGCAAGTGCATATGGAGGAGGTTTGGGCTCCAGTAACAAACGTCTCAGGTACCGTTCCACTGCACAATGCCATGGCTCCCAAGGTCAAGAATGTCCAATGCATGGAATTTCAGCCTGACAAATACAATCTTCACTCTCGGGCGAGGTCTGTCTCATCCCATGTGTCTTTGTTCTTCAAACAAGAAGGCCTTTCTAGAACAGAGTCATTTCTCTATCCATGACAATGGCAGGAGAAAACAACCTGTGACCTGAGGTCTTTTCCAATGTGATTACCTGCCTGGGCCTTGGGCCTTGGGGTCTCCCAATGGCCTTGGCAATGTAACTGCAATGCACTATTATAATAAGGACTATTCTCTTCAGTCCATTTAAAAAATAGAAGGGACAGCCTCGGATGGCATCCTGGCCATGGGGGAAATATCTCACGAGTCTCTAGGGTGTGATATAAAACAGAGACCTTGACCTCCTTGGGCCATTAAAGACCTTCGGGTCCTCCCCTGTCTCTTTTATTCCTACAAAAGAAGTGGCAGTATTAATGCCAGAGCTGGCTAAATTCTAACTGGGGTAATTATACTGTCACCCTATGTTCCCCTGGAGATTCAGTTAGAAAAGTTACTCTTTGATCATGCTCTTAAATCCTACTGAGCTGGGCTTTGTAACATGGCAGGTGAGGAATGGCTATTGAGTTCTGCATGGCTCCCTCCGCTGGGTGAATGATGCTAATTCTATGTATGTATTCTGCTGACTGCTTTGGGGTCCTTCTGGGGGAAGCTGCTGCAGTAAGCATGAACTATTATTAGTTGAGTCTCAAAAAAATAATTTGTTGTTGTAGGCTATATTCTTTGATAAATTTCAGTTAAAGCCTCTAACAAACTATTGTCAAAAAAATGGGTAAGACTGTGAGAGGTTTGTAATTTTATATAATACTTACATGAATTGTTTTCTACTATATATATTCAGCTACGTATATATACATACATGAGGGGTTTTGATAAAGTTAGCAGGAAAAGGAAATTAAACCTGTGAACTATATTTCCATGATTATAAAGCCCACTCATATGTATACAATGATTGTGCAGAAGCAAAATGTCATGTTGCACATTCAACACTCTACACCATAAGCAACCCAAAGGGCCTCTTAGGTCAGGGGTGTTTTGTTTTGATGTTGTCACGAGCAGAGAGGGATGTCAGTGCTCAGGATGGCACGTAAGCTGGGTAATTTTTGTGGTTCTTATTCTTAGTTGCTTTCAAATCAGTTGTATTCATATTAACCTCACGTATTGATACAACAGAGAAAGACAGTGCCCCACCCTGCACCATACCCATACCCATTGCTATGTCTGAGGCCGTTGTCACCAGTGTGTCAGTTACTATTGTATTTTTCAGTGAGCTTCTACTTCACCAATCATGGTTCCTCTGGTGACATGGCCACAGTTCTGGAGACCAAATCTCATCTCCATCACTTCCAAGCAACCTTCTGGCTGCGCTTCTTCTGATATAGATTTGTTCCTTCCCCTGGCAGTCCACAGCTAGTCAATATTGTTTTCCCAAGCCATAATTCCAGTGCAAATATTCCAGACTCTCCCTGATTCATGGTCACCGTTCACTTTTCACATGCATTGGAAGGGATTGGCTTATAATGGCTTGGGTCAGACGCACCTTACGTTTGCAGCATATTTGCCCATTGAAATACATCATTTAATTCCTTAAGGGCTGCTTCCATGGGTTTTGATTGTGCATCAAAGAAAAATAAAATCCTTGACAATTTCAATCTTTTCTGTGCATCATGAGATTGCTTATTGGTCCAGTTGAGAGGAATTCTGTCTTCTGTTCTTTGAAGTATTATCCATACTTGAGCGTTGTGCTCTTTGTTTCAAATCCTCCATGCTTTCAGAAAGCAAAGTCCTGTTATTTGCTTTTGCAGGGTGGTTATGAACCTTCCTCTACTCCGGTTGCCTCAATCTTCATGTAGTCCAGCTCCGCAGATAAGTTGCCCAGAATGTAGTTTTAATAAGTATGATGCGAAAGTACAATGACAGACACTTTTTCTGATTTTAAATCATGTAGTCTCCCCTTATTCTGTTCAAGCAAGTACCTGTTGGTCTACGTACAGGTTCCACCTAAGTACAATGAAGTGTTTTGGAATTCCCATTTTTTACAATGCTACCCAAATTTTGTTACAATCCACACAGCTGAATGCCTTTTCACAGTCAATATAACACAGATATGCTTTCAGCCAGTTCCATCTGCCATCAGCAATCATAGCCCGCATTCCATATCCTCTTTTAAGCTCTACTTGGGTTTCTGGCAAATCCCTATTGATGTACAAATGCTTACTTGCATGTGATATTAATGATATTTCTTGATAACTTTTGCATTATCTGGGGTCATGTTCTCTTGGAATGGACACAAAGATTGATCTCTTCCAGTCATTTGACCAAGTAGCTGTCTTCCACATTTTTGGGGTGAAGATAATTGAGGGATTCCAGTGTTGCTTCTGTTTTCTGTCAATTCCTTATGCTTACACCCCACCCGCACCCCCACCCTTCCATCCACACCCCTGGTACTTGCCTTCAAGGCAATTTAGGCTTTTCTATTCTAAACCACTGATTCTTGACCATATGCTCATTACTGCAATGTTGAACATTGACCAGTTCTTTATGCTACAATGAGCGTGCATTCCATCCATTGTCTTTTGATACTTCGCTGCCATGCAGTATTTTCCTCATGGAATCAACCTTGCAACTCAGCGCTGGATGCTTCTTCATCAGCACTTTCGGCTGGAGGAGTATCAAGCATTGTCTTCCTTTGGGGTTTCTATTCTTTGCATATTTTGCTAAATTTTTTTACTTCATCTTTCTGAGCCAGTCTTTGAAATATTTGCTTCAGCTCTTTTATTTCCTTTCCTCTGTTGGTTTTAAGTACTCTGAATTCAAAAGCAAGTTTCAGAGTCTCTTTTGACATCTATTTTGATCTTCTCCCTGCCTTTTAAATGACCTTTTGTGTTCTTCAAGCATGAAATCCTAGATGCCCCCCCCACCCCACCAAAAATTAGATGCTGTAATTTGATTCCTGTGTATTACATCCACCAAGGTTCATGTATGCTCATTTGTGTGGTCATTCATCTGTGCTCTTGAACAAAGGATATTTGTGGTAATGAATAAGCCATCAGTATTACAACATTCTGCCGTATGATTTTTAACATTGCTGCTATCACCGAGGCCTAATTTTTCAACTGCTGGTCTTGGTGCTTTGTTTCCAACTTTTGCATTTCAATTACTGGCAGTCCACAAGACATCTTGATTGCATGTTGAATCAATTTTAGCCTGAACAAGTTGGTAAAAATCTGCAGTGTTTTTATTTATTATTCAAATCTAGTCCATTTAAGTAATAATTGTATTAATTCTCTCTTGCATGCATATGGAAATTGTCCTAAACTTCAGCCCAGACGTTGAAATGTCCTTTTAGACAATGAATGCAAAGCCGTTGCATTTCTGGCATAGTAGACCCATGTTTGTCTTAGTCAAAGAGGTCAATATAAGTTTGTTTCAGCTCACTAATGGCTTGGATATTGATCCATTTCATTTTTGACAACTTCCAATGTTCCCACATTCATACTTCGTATATTCCGTGGTTCACTTTTACTGACTTTTTGCAGATGTTTCTTCTAATTGTTTAAGTTCTATAGCAGGAAATGCAAGTCCCCAAGGCTTTATCCCATCTCGGTCCTTCGGGTTGATTTCATTTTTACCTGTCCCTCTTCTCAAGGTGTATTTTGAGTGTGCTCAAATTAGAGGGGATTAGCTTCTGTCACCATGTCTATATTCTGTTGCTATTCCTAAAGATTTCCCTTGCCATTTTTTCAGAATTAGATCACTGGGTCTTCATTCCTAGTTTGTTATTACTTAGGAAGATCTTCTAAACTTGTCCATTATGGGTGATCCTACTGCTACCTGAAATACTGGTGGTAGAGCTTTCAGCATCACAGCCAAGGCACACGACGACCGTAGGACAAACTAACAGATGAGTGGAGCATGGAGTACCACTAGATGGTATATTTTAGAGCCAAAATTATGACTGAGCATCCTTTAAATTAATGTTGAGAGGGTCATGGAGAGAATAGTTATAGACTTCAAAGAAATCTTCCAAGTGCTAAATTATCAAACTTAAAAAAAAAATCCTAACGTCAGTGAGTAGACAGGGCTCAGGGGCTTCATGTGCACCGAGGGTTTAATAAAAAGTATGACTGAATGAGGAGCCATCTTTTCATTCAAGTGCTATAAGGTCAGATTTTTAGCAGTACCACACTCACATGTAGAATCATAGATGCAATGGATGCAAATATACTTCAGTCTCTTCCTTTGTGTGTACTTGCTTTCCTGATTTCTGTTTTGAAAATGAACTACAAAGAAGCAAATCTAGAAGTATATAAAGAAGGGATTTTTTAAAATAAATCAGAGTACATGTGTGTGATATTGTAAAGCCAAGCTCGTAATCCAAAAAGATAATAAGTAAGAATCTTGGTTAAAAATAATGTTTCTCAAAAAATAATGTTTCTATAGAATTATAATTTTGTGAGAGTACATATTCCTGTGTGTGTATGTACAAGAAATATAACTGGATTTATATACACTAGCCATTAGGAGTCATTATTTCCTGGGGATTTAGTGTAATTTTTATTTCTTTTAGTTTTGCTGAATATTGTAAGCTATGTTTATAGCAAGTGAGCTATATTTATAGTGAATAACAAGCACTTGTATAAAATTAATGAAAAACAAAACCATGGAGAAAATAAAAGTGAGACCACATGGCACCCTAGTGCAGCAGCTGAGAGGGGAAACGTTTCCTGATTGCACAGATGAGCTGTGATAACATATGATACAGAGCATCGGTTTGAATCAGGTGTGGTTTGGTGTGGTTTGGGTCAATAAAAGAAGTGGCTAGATTATTGCTTTTAAATAATACTTCCCAGATGAATGCTGAGGCTCAAAGCAGAAATTTGAAGGAGTTCTGCCAGTGTAGTGTTTACATGTTGGGCTATGGTCGCCACGGTGGGCAGTTTCAAACCACTAGCAGCTCCGTGGGAAGAATGAACGATTGGGCTTTCTATGACCTTAAACAGTTACAGTCTTGGAAACCCACAGGGGGTCGCTCTGAGTGAGTGTCAACTTTGGTTTGGTCTGGAAGCAGAAATTTCATCAAAAGTGTCCAACCTAACATACCCAACTCTGGCCCTGGTGACCTTTGCTGCCACCATTCAAGTGACTGTATCGTGGCTAGAGGTGGTCACCCTCTTCTGGGGCAGGTACCTGAAGACCATGGCCAAGTTTTCAAGGATCCAGAAGGAGCCTGAGGTATTTGGGGATCCTGCCACATTGTCTATCACTATAGTAAATAAGATGTGTCATGTCACAGATATCAGAAGGAACAATTATCCATGAGTCTGTGAGAGATCAGAACTGCATTTTCGGATGTTACCTGGTTAACCCATCAACCTGCTTTATTTGTAATTTTGTTCAGAATTCTTTGGTGTGTGTGTGGTCACTTGGGCCCAGGTTTCTTCTAGGGTTTCTTTACATCTTATTGTTGGTGGGGGTGCCGTGGAGTAGATTCTGACTCGTGGTTGTCACTGCTTGTGACATAATGGAACCACCTCAGAGGGCTTTCTAGACCATACGCTTGACAAGAGCCCATCGCCAAGTCTCCTACCTATTGAGGCCCTGGTTTTCACCACAGACACATGAGCAGATGTGGAATGCTTCGTGGTCGCACCACTAGGACTCCTTGTTCTATATCCTCACACTGAGCCTGGAAGGTGAAGGCAATTGTTACACCCCAGAGAAAATCATAGAGGCACAGGGAAGGGGAGCCATGTACCCAAATTTCCCCACCGCCTTGTTTGGTATGCCTCTTCTTCACTCCGGGGCTGAGTGCTCAGTGCTGTCAACAGGGTCTGGACATGGTTAACCACATGGCCACTGAGTTCATTCCAACTCATAGGACAGAGTAGAACTGCCCTTTTGGGTTTCTGAGACTTTAGTCTTTACAGGAGTAAATAGTCCCATCTTTTCCCCATGGAACAACTTGTGGGTTCAAACAGTAGTAGTTAACAGTTAACAGTTCAGGGCATATCCCACGATGCCACCAGGGCTCTCCTTTCACTAGGAGAAGAGGAAGACAAAGGATGAAGAAAGGGGCACCTATAGGTGCCGGAATGCTAAAAATTGCTGGCAGCTATTAACTCACTGGCTTTGAGTCCATTCTCACTTATGGCGCCCTATAGGCCACAGTAGAATGGCCCTAGGGAGTGTCCGATCTCCACATTTTATGGGAGTAGAAAGCCTTATCTTGCTCTCATGGTGTTTTTGAGCTGGAGGTTAGCAGCCCGATGTGTAACCCACTAGGCCACCAGGGATCCTGGCCAGCACCTATTAGAAAGTGTCTCTCAATGACGCAAATGCAAGGCTTCCAAAAGCAGTTTGTGCCAGTTGGAATCTACTTGTCCATCTTGGATAAAAGAGTCAGAATTTACCTTTTAACAAGATCTCAGCAGCTGGTTATGGATACGAATCCCCTGGGGATCTTGAGCCTCTGCACATTCTGCTTCATTATATCTGGGGTAGAAATGCATGTTCTTAGAGGACTTGAACCAGAATAAAGGGGTTTGAAGCCCAGTGCCAAAAAGACTGCTCTGGGGAGGGGGGCGGTTGGTGGTTCAAATCCACCCAGTGGCATCAAGCAAACCACATAGAGCTTGTTTTTGTTTTGTTTTGAACTCTAGTACACAGGGGTTGACATGTGCCAGAGACAACTCTAAGGCAACAGCTCATTGTTAGTTTGTTGATTGAAAGTTGAAAAGACAACAGAGGTGTCTCCTTACAGCCATGCCCAGAAGGGGAGTTTCCGGCAGCCTCCGGGGCTGTGAGGAGGTCCACTTCTACTCTTTAATGCCATCCCAAGAGCTACTGTTTGGTACAGAAGCGTTGGTCACTAAGACATAAGCCTTGTGGGAGTTGAGGTATTGGGAAAACTGAAAGTGACTGAAAGGAATGCCTGCACCATCCAACAGCCCCCTCTCCCATCCGCAGGCGTTGGGATTCCAGGAATGTTGAGGGAAGGTATTAGGTCATAGAGCTAAATATTAAAAAAGATGCAATGTCAGAGGGGCAGGAGGGAGGGAGGGCGGAAGACCATGGGCTGAGAATCTACAATCTAAAGGCCAGTGAGGTCCATGTGAATTACAACCATTAAAGCATGTTATTTTGATACTGGCAACATAAAACACAGGCTGTTTTAAGTTTCTGCAATTTCATGGGCTTTGCTTAAAATACAACAAAACATTCCACTTTTGAGCGGAATTATGGTCACTGTTGGCATGACATTTTAGGTTCTCGAAATTTTGCTATATAAACGATGCTATACCCAGAAATGTGCTGTCCTTGTCGATGAATCCTGGCATTTGAATGGTTTCTATGCTAATTGTTGTATGACTGTGGTCAATCTGGATTTCAGCTACAAATAGTAAATTTAGCAACTTGCGGGTAATTTAGACGATCTCTCCACCTTTCAGGTTCTCCTTTCTCTGCAAAGCTCTCTCTTGCTCTCGCTCTCTCGCTCTGTGGTACATTAAGCTGCAGCTGCTTAGATTATCCTATGTGACAGCTTGTGACAGGGGATATAACCAGTGTGAGTGCTTAATCCTCCATCTATTGGACTGGCTGGCAATGTGACCTTTGGGCTTCCTCCCAAACAGCTTGACAGCTGGTGGATGAATGGGCAGGTGATTCTATCTCAATCCTCACAGTCACATGAGTAGGAAAGATTCAGTCACTGAGGCTGAATAGCAAAAGGCTGACCTTAACTTTCTCTCTGTACCTCTTTACAAGCCATTCAGACCAGTTTACAGGAAGTTCTGATCGTCCACTCACTCAGCTGTGACTTTCCCCCCAAAGGATAACATTGCCCCGCTAATCACTAATTGTCATAGTATATTTCCATTTTGATTTTACTTGATTTCAATTTTGACAGTATTGATCTCTCTTCCTCGATCTTATCCCAAGTTCCCAAATGAGACCATTGTTTTTGTTGGCTGGTTGGTTGGTTTTTATGTTTCTAGCCATTCACTTAAATCTCTTTTGATGGCTTCTTCTCTTTTTCCATGATCTCATATATTTCCTTGGCTTTGGCCGTCATTCTCCAATGACCATCTATTTTCTAACAATGCCCCAGAGTGATATGTAGACATAGCTATGAGATGTGTCTAACTTAACTATTGATTCTCTTTCTTCCTTTCCCTAACCCGTAAATGAAATGGGTCACCAGGAGTGCCTTTGGGTTAATTTTATTCTTTATGCTTGAGTATAGTCCCTATTTAACTTTTACTGGACTATAATAATACTGTCCACATCCCCCCTTCACCCCTGCCTTCATGCTGTGGAAAGGCATCTTTTTCACATTTCGGGTAGACTCTCGTATTGGTAGTGCCCAATGCCCAAGTGTCCCAGTAATCATGCCTTTATGTAGTCACACCCTGCGTTGATGACAAGGTTGACCATGTGACTTTCTGTGATCCATGAGACATTTGCAAGTATGAGGCACTCAGTGAGGTGGGGCATTATCTCCAGAGACATTTTATCTTGGGATCCAGAAACCTTGGTGCAAAGAGAATGGTTTAGAAGCAACTGTTGGAGAGCGAGCAGAGAAGAAGGCACCAGAGTCGACAGTCAATACTAAGTCCCCAGTTGTGACTGAGGCATCTTGGCAGTTTTCCCCAACTGTGTTGCAGGCAAGTCGACTGAAAACACAGAGAGAGACCTCACCAACCCTGAACAGAGAAGAGCATCGTGGACAAACATAACCCTGTTCAAATTTTCTCAGTATGCAATTAAAATTCCCTCCTTGTCTTAGGAGACCTGGTTGCATAATGGAGGAGGGGTTGAACTGATGATCCCAAGGTCAGTGACTGGACCCCATCAGCTGCTCCACAAGAGAAAGATGAGACCGACTGCTCCTCTGAAGGGTTGCCGTCTCCGACATGTCCAGGAGTGCTTCTACGCTACCAGATAGGGCTGCTGTGAACCAGCGTCAACTGGATGGAAGTGGTTGGGTCTGTATAGTTTTTCCATATCTTTTCAGACTTGCAAACCAAAGACTCAATTTCCTTATGCAAGCTCATCTCCCTCTTTTTATCTCAGATACCATCCAATGAATTGCTCATGCGGTATTGTTCTCTGTGTGAACTAGTGTCCACCTAACTCTTCATCACAATGTTTTCACCCTTCAAAAGATGATTCAAATATAATCTTCGTGACTTCTTTGATGCAAAAGTTAGTGATTTATTGGTCTATGTACCCAAGCACTCTGTGCATGTGTCTTCTTATTACATCTGAATTGTTTCACGGGAATTATTGGTTAGTACTTCCATTCCTATAATTGAACTAAAAGATTAAGCTAACTGATCCCCACTTACCTCTCTAGTGTAAGCTTTGCTCTCACACTCCAGATGTGGCTAACATAGTGCAATCCTATTCACTCTGTCTGGGCCACGCTTCCATGTTCTTTCTTCCACTACCTTGGTTTATACGTCTGTGTTCAAACCTTTGGCTTAACCTCTGCTGGCATAGTGGTTACAGATTGGACTGTGAACCGCAAAGTCAGCTGTTTGAAACCACTAGCTTGCTTCACAAGAGAGAAATAAGGCTTCCTACTCCTGTGAAGGGTTACAGTCTTCAAAGGAAATAGAGGAAACAACTAGGAGGCAAAAGACATTTTATAGAGGCATAAATATAGGCATGTACATATGTAAATATATTAATATATAACAATAGGAATATAGGCTATGTACATGTAGGAATCAGAGGAAACTGATTGCAATGATCAACGTAAACCCCCTCCCACAAGGGAGGGTGGATGACAAACAACAGAAACATGGGTGAAGGGAGACAGCATGTGGTGTATAATATGAAAATAAAAATAATTTATAAATTATCAAGGGTTAATGAGGGTGGGTGGGAGGGGGAGGGAGGGGACAATAGAGGAGCTGATAACAAGGCCTCAAGTAGAAAGAAAATGTTTAGAAATGATGGCAGCATATGTACAAATATGTTTGATATGACTGATGTATGGATTATTATAAGAGCTTAAGAGCCCCCAATAAAAAGATTTATTAAAAATTTAAAAAAGTTATGGTAATAGAAACCCATAGGTGCAGTTCTATTTGGTCTTAAAGGGTCTCAATGAGTCAGAATCAGCTCGATGGCAGTGAGTTTGGTTTGGAGATTTGGGAGTGGGTTCCTGTTTAGCCCTCAATTATGGACAGAGCCTTTCTCGACACTGCCATGGATAGTCCTGTGAGTTGCACAGCAAGTCTTTTGTCTTTGTTAACTCCCATGGAGTCAGATCCTTGCTCATAACAGCCCCATGCACAGGAGAATTAAACACTGCCTGGTCCTGGTCATCACCATGATAAGTTACAGATAGAATTTTCAATGGCGGGTATTCTGAATTCAATTCTCAGGCCTTCTTCCTAGTATTTTTTTCTAAATCCTGAAGCTCCACTCTATTCTATGAAGCATCATAGTGACTCACAGCTTTTCAATGGTGGCTGCATAGAAGGTACATTGGTCAGAAATTAAAACTAGGTCTCCTACATGAGAGACAAAGTTATGAACCATTATCTTACTTATCAAGTTTTGCTATAACTATATCACAGATTGGAGAGTGGCAATACCGGGAGGGTGGAAGGAGGGTGGAGTGGAAAGAGGGAACAGATTACAAGGATCTACATATAGCCACCTCCCTGGGAATGGACAACAGAAAAATGGGTAAAGGGAGATGCCAGACAGTGCAAGATATGACAAAATAATAATTTATAAATTATCTAGGGTTCATGAAGGAGGGAGGAGCGGAGAGGGAGGGGAAAATGAGGATCTGATGCCAGAGGCTTACGTGGAGAGCAAATCTTTTTAGAATGATGAGGGCAATAAATGTACAAATGCGCTTTACCCAATTGATGTATATATGGATTGTGATGAGAGTTGTATGAGCCACTAATAAAATGATTTCAAAATTTTTATTATCTCATAATTTGGAAGTTTGGAAGTCCAGAATGAGGATGTGAGGTGTAGGGAAAAGCTCTCCTCGCTCTGCTGACCCTGGGGGAGGTTCTTACCTCCATGTGTCTTGGCATCAATCTCCCGTCTCCAGGAGGTTCTCGGCACAAGGGCCCCAAGTTTAAAAGACATGCTTCACTCCAGCTCTTCTTCCTTGGTTGTTCTGTAGTCCCTCTGTCCAACTGTCCTCTCTATCATTGTATCTCCTCTAAGACAAAAAAGATAAAAGGTGGATGCAGCCAACATCCCAGGCAAACTCCCCTTAGAGTCAATCAGAGCTGTAACCTGAATAAAGGTTGTTGTATCCCACCCTCATCTGTTAACTAATGACTGACTGGTTACATCTGGTCACCTCATGGAGATAATTACATGGTTGTATAATCGCCAAATCACATCATCACACAACTGCTAAACCACTGAGAATCATGGCCCAAATTGACACATATTTGGAGGGACATGATTCAATTCATGACAACCATGAATGTCCCAGCCACAACGAATCTGCTCGCTCCTAAGACACCCATGTGACTGTGCTATAAAGTGTCTCTAAAATTGTCTGTGCATTCCAAGAAAACACAGTCTCTTAGGGTCAAAACAAAATCTCTAGATTCATTCTCTTTGCCACTGTTTCTAGAATACAGCCTGGCACAGATTATGTATGTATTCAATACCTATTTGTATTTGCTCTAAAAATGGGTGAATGAATGAATGAGTACATCAACATTCTTCATACATACAAGTCATTCATCTTGAATTTTTAAGGACAGCTGTGTCTTCAAAAGGACATTCATGTTTTCAGATATTCAATGCCATAGCCTTTCTCTATGTACACAATTTTGCTTGCCAAATATTGGGTTGGAAAAATAAGATCCATGCACTTATCACAGTAAAGATGATTGGGAACAATGCCTTTTTTATTTGTACTCTTCGCTTAATGCAGTCTAAACATGCATTAATGTTTACTAGCAGCCATATCATACCGGTAGCTTATAATGAAATTGTGGTCAAATAAAATCCCCAGGTCTTTTTCACATGAACAATCGTCAAAATGTATAAACAAACTGGCTGAATTAATAGCTGGGAACAACTAATAGGGGAACCCTATTGCTTAAAGTGCAATTCTTTCTGGGCCAAATGTTTGCCCATCTTAACAGTAATTGCACAATGCTTTTATAGCTAAGGGCTCATTAAAACTTCATGCTCACCTGGACCCAAGCAGCACCCAGTCTGCATATGGGCTAGGCCAATGGCCAGGTGATTGCCTCCTGGGCTTGCCCAATTGTGGATTTCACTGAGAGCCACCCAGGGCTGTGCCTTTGTGCCCAGATTTATTATAGGGAGTTTGCATCCCAGGGGAGTTAAAGCAATTCTGAAGCAGCAGGAGGTGATGGGGAAGCAGGTGGAAAAAGAATTGAGTGACTGTGAGAGGTGTTGTGACACCTTGTTAATTATTAACTCTGGCAGCCAACTGTCAAGTTCACCGGAAGGGGAGGGTGGATCTCATTAACTATCCAAGGAGTGCTTCCAAGGAGCAGATACATTCTGGACACAGCCATCTTCCAAGGGGAGGGTATGTAGAAGTTGGTCACCTTGTGACTTTGGGAACCTGGATGAGTTCCAGAGACCCCTGCGGTGGGAGCTGTGTATGCCTGCACACTGGGTCGTTTGAGACGTTGAAGGGTTGACTGCCAATTTCCAACCCAACATAAGATGAATGGCACATGATAACAAAATTTAAAAGAACAGGGAGATAATTACTCAGACTTCATTAAGGCAGTTGTTTAAATCATATTCTGTTCAGCCTAAAATCATTGAGAGAGTACCCTCAGATGTGATTGACTTTGTCATAATTCATATGTATGCTGCAGAGAATGAGATCTAACAGGAGAAACGTCCAGAGGTTGGATGAGGACACAGATGGAACCCTAGAAGGAGGTGGGGGAGGGAGGGTCCCATGAGGTTGGGGGGCGGCGCTCTCTGAGCTCAAGGAGATGCTGAGGCTATTGGAATTCTTTTTGTCTCAGGCAGTTTCTTAACCTCTCTTCATCTCTAGGTCACCGATGCTGTACCTGCCCCCACCCTCACGTGTCTCATGGTGCCATTGGGTTTCATGAGGTTTTCCATGGCTGATTTCTCAGAAATAAATCACCGCCGTTCTTCCACAGCGCCTCTTGGTAGACTTGCACCTTCAGTCCTTCAGTTGTCACCACCCCGTGACTCCATAGGTTTAAGATAAAAGATAAAACCTACATCGCCGATTTGCCATGAACATTCAGTGAAACAAGTCAATTTCCTAGAGTGTGCTGCTGGGTGGCACAAACGGTTAATTGCTTGACTATGAGTCTAGACCCGGTCAGAAAATCTACCCCAACCCACTGCCACCACATTGATTCTGAATCCTAACAACCCCATAGGACAGAGCAGGGCAGCTCTCCAGAATGTCCAAGATGTTAAAGCTGCAGACAACCTCCGCTTTCTAGTTCCACAGACGCTGGTGGGTTGGAATCACCAACCTTGCACTTAGCAACCCAGCGTCTACCGCACTGCTTCACCAGAGATCCTTGGACCCACCCAGCGGCGTTTTACAAAGAAAGCCAGGCAATCGACTTCTGGAAGGTCACAACCACTGAAAACACAACGGAACAGTCACACTCTGCACACCCAGGCCCCCATCAGTGAGAGTAGATTCCAAGCGACAAGCCACCGACAGCAAACAGGTTCTATGGCCACAGAACAACCTCCGGCTCCTTAGCTGGAGCTGAACTCATAGTGGGTAACTTATTCTCATCTGCCTTGAAGCCACACTCCGACAAGCAAATGGGATGATGTCCCTGAGTGTCAGCTGCACTAAGCTTTCTGGAATTGTTTTCCCAAAGCAAAGATGGCTTTGTATCACCTAATCTGATTGGCTGCACACTTTGCTACTTTCTCACATTACCTCTGAGCAGGCTGGCCACAATTAGCGTGTGCCCTGCAGGTAGACTCCTGTGAATGGTGCCTCCTAGGCTGCGTGTGCATTGCACACAATGGAGAAAATGCTATAGACCTGGATTTGCCACTCAAGGGTCACTTGATGGAGATTCCATAGAGAAATGTATCGTTTGCACTGTGCATGCTCCACAATGCTTATGTTTAGGTGCTGGTGAGTCAGTTCTCATCTCGTGGTCACCTGTAATAGCGTAGAACCTCCCCTGGGTGTTTTCTTGACTGTAATCTCTATAGAAGCAGGTTGTCTGGCCTTTCTCCCTCATAGCCATGGGAAGTTTGAACAGCCAACCTTTGGACTACCAACCAACTGCTTAGTCACAAGGCCACCAGAGTTCCTACGTATGAGTTATTTTAAGTATTTATAGTTTTAATTCTATTTATCAAATCATATCTCACCACTATAAAAAAAACTTCAAATATCTCTTTGTTCCCCCAAACTCAAGGAGTATTCCAAAGAAACACAATGTATTCCCCTCCAGGAAGCTCCCACTGCCATTTTGATGTGGTGTACATCTAGAGCACTATATCATTTGGAGAAGCACTCAGAAATATGGAAGCAATTTGCCCTTCAGGCTACATAAACCCCGAGGACGCTGGATATGTCCAAGAAAAAGTCACTTCACATTTTGATGGTTTTCTTTATTCGCTTTACACTTTAATGTTTTTGTTCAATAAAATCTTATTTGTTATCATTTTGAAGCAACGCTTTTTGATTTACCTATTTATATAGAAGCAAGCAAACAAACCCAGTGTTATGGAGTCAGTGCTGATTTATAGTGACACTCGATGACAGGGGGGAACTGCTTTATAGTGACACTCGATGACAGGGGGGAACTGCTTTATAGTGACACTATATGACAGGGTAGACTTTATAGTGATGTATAGTGACACTCTATGACAGGGTAGAACTGCTCCTGTGGATTACCAAGACTGTAACTGTTTTTAGGAATAGAGCATCCAGTCTTTCTCATGCTGACTAACTGGTGGTTTCAAACTTTGGACCTTGAGGATCACAACCCAATGTGTAACTAATATTGTCATTAAAATGCTGATTGTCCCAGATTAACGTGGCATGATTTATCAAAGTCTTACGACCCTACACATGCAATGAATCTAGTTTCCCTATGTGATTAAAACCCTTGATCAAAGCCTCTTCAAGAACATAAGCAGCAGAAATTCCATACATTTCTATTCTCTTAACAAATGATCCATTTACTAAAGATTTAAGATTAAAAATAATGAAAATAACTTTCTACATGCAAGGGAATAGGAAATGATAACACATTTCACAGCAAGAAATGTGAAAATATCACAGAGGCAGGATTTTTATTGAATCGTGAATTAGGCATGGGGTTTCATTTCAGACCATTAACTCTGCACTTAACAGTTCAAAGCACTCAACAATTCCCTCAGTTTTCTTCCCTGACCTCCCACTTCTCTTTTCCCTCTTGTAGACTTCCATTCTTCCTTGAACCCAAGTCAACACCTAGAAACCTTTCAGTCATCTCTTCATCACCCCTCCCCTGCTCTTCTCAACCCACCTGGGTCACTTCCAAAGTCTGGAACCCTAGGGCGTGGAAGTCTTTCTCTTAGTCTTATCCTTACAAGCTGCTATAGTGGTATTATACAATACTGTCTTACCACAGAGGCAATTTTAAGATATCTTTTATAAACACTGTATTCCAGTTGGTAATCTGAATGAGTTTAGGGTTACAATCCAACTTTTGTCTGTATATTATATTACAGCTAGTCCTTGACTTACAATGTACTGAAGTTATGATAAACCACACTTAAAAACATCCTATATTTGGTACATTTTCTTATGAGTAATATGCATGGGTATAGGTATTAAAATATATCCATAAGTTTATATAGCTATGCATAGGTTTTCAGTAACTTACTCTGCTGAAGTGGGGCACCAAATACTGTTTTGTTCTCTGTTCTTACTCTGGAAGCTCTGCTGAAACCCGTTTACTTTGGGTGGTCCTTCTTCCATTTGAAATACCAGTGATGTAACTTCCAGTAGCACAGCAACACACAAGTCAACACAATATTACAAAGTGACATACAGGAGCGAAAGGACAAATTCAAGTCTCAAATTGCAATTTTTGAAAGATTCAACAGGCAAACTATTGAATGATGCAGGAAGCATCAAGACAAGATGGAATGAACACAGAGTCACTGTACCAACAAGCCCTAGCCAACAGTCCACCATTTCAGGAGGGAGCATATTGGTTCAGGAGCAAGGATCAATGGTGCTGAAAGGAGATGTTCAAACTACACAATGCATTAACCAAAAAGTAGGCTCCAGGAACTGACTGAGTACCTATTAAAATGTTTCAGAAAGCTGAGCAAATACGGGGAGCACTCACTCATCTCTGAGAGGAATTTGGAAGACAGCTACCTGGCCAATGGATTAGAAGAGATCGAGATTTGTGCCCATTCCAAAGAGAGGAGACCCCAGACTCTTCCAGAGCATAGATAAAACAGCAAACTCCCAAACTCTTTGTATGAAGCTAGTATAGCACCGATACCTAAAACAGGCAAGGATCCCACAAGAATTGAGAACCATAGGCCAATATCTCTAATTAACATTGTTGCAAAAATCCTTAACAAAACACTGGCCGATAGAATACAAAAGTATATAAAATGAATAATTCACCATGACCAAGTGGGGTTCATTCCAGGGATGCTGGGATGGTTCAACATCCCTAAGCCCATCAATACTATTCACTACATTGACAAGATAAAGGATAAGAACCACTTGATAATAGAGATGGATGCAGGGAAAGCATCCAATAACACCCAACACCCATTCCAGTTTAAGGCGATCAAGAATATAGGAATGGAAGGAAAATTCCCCAATATAATACAAGCTATCCATGAAAAACCAACAGCCAATGTGGTAGTCAATGGAGAAAAGATGAAAACAATCCCACTGAAAAAGGGGACCAGAGAAGGATGCCCCTGTCCCCACTTTTATTTCACATCATACCGGAGGTCCTAGCTAACAACACAGGCAAAGGGAAGACATCAAAGGTCTTCCTCAGGGCAAAGAAGAGGTGAAACTATCTTTATTCACAGGTGATATAATTTTGTATATGAAAAACTCCAAATGCTCCACAAAAGGTGTGCTGGAAGCACTAGAGCAGTGGTTCTCAAGCTTCCTAATGCCACGGCCCTTTCATACAGGTCCTCATGTGGTAGTGACCCCCAACCATAACATTATTTTCATTGCTACTTCATAACTGTAATTTTGCTACTGTTATGAATTGTCATGTAAATATCTGCTATGCAAGATGTATTTTCACTGTTACAAACTGAACACAATTAAAGCATAGTGATTAATCACAAAAACAATTTTATATTGTGAAATATTTATTTCTAATTACAAATAAATGAAATTTTGTCTTGAAGCATGGTGTAATATGGATAACAGTCTTAATATAACAACAGTAAACTACATTGCTACATTTTGCAACAGTATGCATAAAAAGCCAATGTCAGTGCAAAGGTTGAGATAGCTACTTTCTTACCAGATCAGAAATTCTCAGGGAAGTCTTTGCAAGAGCACAAGGAAGATCATCTTCCACAACAAGTCTATTTCTGTATTTAGACGTGATAACCAGCAAGCTGGAAAACCCTGCTTCACAAAGATATGTTGTTGGAAATGGAAGAAGCAGGCGCAACACAGTCTCAGACAGAAAAGGATATGACTACAAACACTTGATCCAGAATTTTGTGACTGGCATTGTAGAGAAATCAGTTACCTCTGCATCACTGTTAATGCGTTCAGTGAACTCCTCTTGTGCTGTCTCAGGAACATCTTCAACTTTGACTGTGAACGGGCTTCTGGCAAGTGCAAACGGGACGTCCGGTAGATTTGGAAAGTACGATGAAATGTCATCTGCAAGCATGTGCGAGTGTTCTTTCACAGAAATTATCATCGTAATCCTTTTGTCTGGTTCAAGGTCATGTTCCTCAAAGAAAGCAGATAAGGCAGACGGCATGTAAATTTTATTTCATCCTTTTTTTTTTTTTTTTGCCAAAGCTGAAGTTTCATCTAGAATGATGGGATCTTTTCAGACAAATTGAGGCAAGTTGCACTTGGTCCTTGCAGTGATAAATTTAACCCATTTAAGATGGCAAAGATGGCAACCAAGTAAGCTATTTTCTGCAGTTCACTTTTATTGCTGAAAAGTGCTTCAAACTGTGGTCTTGCTTTCTGTTTAAAAAACACTTTGAGTTCATCATAAAGCTCAAAAACAGATTTTAAAACCTTTCTTCTTGACAAACATCTCACTTCAGGGTGAAATAGCAGAGCATTATTCGGTGCATCCAGCTCGTTGCACAGATATGAAGACTGTCAGCTGTTTAAAGTGCTCATCTTTACAAAATTGACAGAACTTATGACTTTTCATTACTTCTTGTATCATTCTCTGTTTTATTACATACCTTTTACTATCACAAGGGGGCAGTATTCACATCAACCACAGCTGAATATAAGACGACCAATCCGCATCCAGAATAAGTACCCATGGTAAGTATGTGTATATATATATATATCTCTTGCAGTAGTTGATGATTTTATAGTACATGATTTTACATTTTCCCAGTAATTATAATTCATGACGTTTTTGGTTTTTTTTTACCTCCAATACTGCTGCTTTCAACACAGCAGCTGCTCTCTACACAGGTGTGACTGGTTGGCATAAGTACATTGTGGCACCAACCCTGTCACATACACCTGTATTTGTATGGGGTGTATGTGATGAGGTTGCACAATAATGTCATCACACCAGGTATGTGGGTGTATCTGAATGTGGACGGGCCCGCCTGGAGATGGATAGAGGAGCGGTGTCTCAGTTCCTAAGACCATTGGAAATATGTGTTTTCCGATGGTCTTATGCGATCCCTGTGAAAGGGTTGTTCAATCCCCAAAGAGGTCACCACCCACAGGTTGAAAACTGCTACAATAGAGGAACATGGCAGAGTGGCAGGATACAAGATCAACAAACAGAAGTTCATCACATTGCTAGATACATCAGAGGAGATAAAAAATGTAGTACCCGTCACAACAGCCAAGGCCAAACGGGGATATCTAAGGATATACCTAACCAAGAAAAGATAAAGATTTGTACAAGGAAAACTACAGAACATTATTACAAGAAACAAAAAGTGACCTCCACAATTATAAGAATATCCTATGCTCATGGATCAGGAGATTGAATATAGTAAAGATGTCAGTCCTACCCAAGGCATTATATAAGTTTAATGCTATCCCAATGTAAATACCAACATCTTTCTTCAAAGAACTGGAAAAACTGACTACCAACTTCACATGGAGAGGAAAGGAGCCCAGAACTAGAGAGCTCTTCAAGAAGGAAAAAGTCAGAGGGCTTGCCTTACCTGACTTTACCGTCTATTATACACACACAGTGGTCAAAACAGCATGGTACTGGTATAATGACAGATACTCAGCCCAATGGAAAATAACTGAAAACCCAAAGATGAAAATATCAGCATACAGACAACGGACTTTCTCTAAGGGCTCCATAAATATCAAATGGGAAGTGGATGCCCTCTTCAACCAGTGGTGCTGGGGAAAATGGATATCTATATGCAGAAAAATAAAGCAAGACCCTTACCTCACTCCATGCACAAGAAATAATAAAAGCAAGGTGGATCACAGACCTCAAGGTAAAACCCCAACACATTCAGGCCAGCAATGAGGGAATTGGGACAAACCTAGGAACTTTGGCACAGGGAATACATAGGCTATTGGAAATAGGGAAAGACACAAACACAGAGGAAGCACACATCGACAAGTGGTATATACTGAAGATAAAACACCTGTGTACGTTGAAAGACTTCTTTAAGAGAGCCCACAGGCTGGGAAAACATCTTTAGCAATGACACATCAGACAAAGGCCTTGTTACTAAAATCTACAATACTCTGCTAGTTTACAATAAGAAAAAAAACTAGCTCGTTGAGGAGGGCAAAAGACCCGAACAGAAGTTTCACAAGGGCAGAAATCTAAATGGGCAATCAACATATGAAAAAATGTTCCCGATCATTAGCCATAAGGGAAATACGAATTAAAACAACTATGAGATACCACCTTACACCCTCAAAGATAGTCCAGTTCAAAGAATCAGAAAGTAACAAGTGTTGGTCGGGCTGTGTTGAGATAGAAACTCTCATCCACTGCTGGTGGTCCTGTAGGTATGTGCAGCCATTATGGAAATCAATTTGCTGATACCTAAAACAAATGGAAATCGAGATACCTACCATATGACCACTACTGGGCATATACCCAGAACAAGTAAGAACCAGACCACGACCAGGCATCTGCACTCCAATGTTTAATCACAGCCCAATTCATAATCCCAAAGAGTTGCAAACAACCTAAATTTCCATCGATGGACGAATGGGTTAAAAAACTCTGGTATATACATACAATGGAGTACTACTCATCACTAAAAAGCAGTGATGAACACATGAAGCACATCGTTGCATGGTAAGAGATGAAGGAAATTATGCTAAGCAAAGTAGCCAAGCATGAATGGACACACGCAACATGAGTCCACGGAGGTAAGCTTAACCAGCACAGTGGACATAGGGGAAAAGCTACTAACTGCATAAATTCCCAGGGTGAGGTCCAGGCACTCAGGCAGGGGTCAGACCCACCCCGGGATGAATATGGCATTCAACTAAAAAGGTGGGGGAAAGGCAAAAGGAAACCAAACACCACCAGTGGGGAGGGGATTGTTTATATCTCCACAGGAGAGGGAGAGAGGGACCAGACCTCCACCCCATGCACCAAGCCTTCAGGGCAACAACATACCCGTGAGGAGCACTGAACTAACAGAGAGGTCTGCAGGGCTGGCCCTGTATGAGTCTGGGTACTGTAGAGAAACAAATCCACAGCAACTCATGGATAAGAGAGTTTTATGTAAAGAAAGTGTGCATCACGAAAACATCCCAACCCAATGCTGCCCAAGCCCACAAGTCCAAC
>NW_022107431.1:11996493-12012475 GCF_000313985.2 Echinops telfairi
ACTAAGGGAGTACAACAGAGCAGCAAGGGGAGCAAAGCACCAAAGTCGCCAAGGAATCCCAAAAATAGACTTCTGACTTGGGGGGCAGGGCTTGACACCTCTTCAGACCGGTTCAGAAAACATTCATCAGGGTCAGCAGACAGACCTGGAACTATTTATAGTATCTATTTATCTATCTATCTATCATCTATCTATCTATCTATCATCAATCTGTCCAGATAGGGTAAACTACCCTGAGGAGAAAGCATAGGCACCAATGGCTGTGGGAGGACATGGAAGAAGAGGAGGTAGGAAAAAGGGAACCGGGAGCCAACAAACCCAGAGACCAGGGAACAACAAAAGATCTAAAATAAATGGCAGGGAGGGTGTAAAATGCCTGGTGTGGTTGGATCAAATGCAATGCAGCTGAGAGGGTTTACTGAGAGCCAATGAACGTTGAACATGGTAGTGGGACAGGAAGAAAGCTGATGGTATGATGGTACCCACCTATTAGGTAATATAGCATACGGGGTCTTAAAGGCTTGAAGTTAAACAAGTGGCTATCCAGCTGGGAAGCAATGAAACCCACATGGAAGAAGCACACCAGCCTGTGTGATCATGAGGTGTCAACAGGATCAGGTATCAGGCATCAGAAGATCCAAAACAAACAGTCATCTTGATGCAAATGAGGAGGGTCAGAGTCGAGACCCAAAACCTATCTGTAGACAGTTGGACATCTCCTCACAGAAGAGTCACAAGGCAGGGACAAGTCAGCCAGGGTGCGGTATAGCACTGACAAAACACAGAACATTCCTCTAGATCAGTGATTCTCAACCTTCCTAATGCCGTGACCCTTTAAGACAGTTCCTCATGTTGTGGTGACCCCCAACCATAAAGTTATTTTCATTGCTACTTTATCACTGTCATTTTGCTACTGTTAGGAATTGGGTGACCCCTGTGAAACGGTCTTTCGACCCCCAAAGGGGTCGTGACCTATAGGTTGAGAACCACTGCTCTAGATCTTTAAGTCTTCCTCACCCCTACTATCATGACCCCAGCTCTACATTACAAATCCAGCTAGACCAGGGCAGGTACATTGGTACAGATAAGAGCTCTTGACACATGGAATGCAGGATAGATAATCCCTCAGGCACAGTATTGGTAGCAGTAATACTATGAGGGTAGGGGGAAGGTGAGGAGAAGCAGGAAAAGGGTGGAACTGATCACAAGTGTTGACATATAAACCCCCCCAGGGGCATGGGCAACAGACGTGGGTAAAGGGAGACAGCAGTTCGTGTAACATACAATAATAACAATAATAATAATCTATAATTTATCAAGGGTTCACGGGGGTAGGAAGGTGCGGGAGGGAGGGAAAAAAGAGGAGCTGATACCAAGGATTCAAATAGAAAATGCTTTGAAAATGATGATAGTAAAATATGCATAAATGTGATTGATACAATTGATGTATGGATTGTTAAAATAGCTGTAAGAGCCCCCAATAAAATGATTAAAAATAGAAAGAAAGAAAGAAAGAAAGAAAGAAAGAAAGAAAGAAAGAAAGAAAGAAAGAAAGAGGACCCAACAGCATGCTCAAACAACAGAACAATACCATGGATATTGCACACAAGTAAAACTGTGCTTAAGCACATCCAACACTCTGTAGCCTTAACAATCCAAGAAACTAGAATATAAAGTAGAGCATAGTATCAGCATTGTACTAAGACATTAACAACCTTGATATGCAAATGACACAACCTTGCTTGAGGACAGCTAAGAGGACTGGAATCGCCCACTGATGAAATGAAAGGCTGCAATCTTCAGTAAGGATTACAAACGCAAGGTGAGGAAAACCCAGAGCCTCACGGCTGAGCCAATAGACAACATTAGGGTACATGGAGAAAAGATGGAAGCTGTCGGGGATTGGATTTTGTCTGGATCCACCATCCATGGTCCTGAAAGCAGCAGTCAAAAACTCAAACGATGTGTTGCATTCGGCACATCTGCAACGGTCTCTCTAAAGCGTTCAAAAGGAAGGATTACATTTTGAGGAGTAAGGTGCTCCTGTCCCAGGGCATGGTATTTTTCAATAGCAACATAGGAAATGTGAAAGTTGAACAAGGCATAAGGAAGACTGTGGTAGAAATGATGTATTTGAATTCGGGTGTTGACTAAGGATATTGAAACCATCATGGACTGCCAGAAACAAGCAAATCAGTCTTGGAAGAAGTACAACCAAAATGTTCCTTACCTGTGAGGATGGTTCATGCACTTTGAACATATGTAGGACCAAGAGAGACCAATCGATGAAAAAGATACTGTGTTTGGCAAAGTAAAAGAGCAAAAAAAGGAAGCCCATCGAAGAGATAGATTGACACGGGGGTTGCAACAATGGGCTCGAACACAGCAAGCATTCTGAGGGCATGCTGGACTGGGCAGTGTTTTGTTCTCCGGCCCATTTGGTCACTATGAGTCAGAATCGACTCCGTGGCACTTAGTAAGAGCAGCGGCATATATCCCCTCCAATGTTGTGATCTGATGTGAGTCGGCAGTCAGTTGTAGTAAGTATTCCTTGTAGAGCATGCATCCATGATGAAAATTAATGTTCTGGCAAATCTTGCTTTCTCCCAATCCCGCTTTAGTCTCTCAGTCCTTTGACTTCTGGTTCTTGGGCCATGGGAAACCTTCAGCCTGCTGTCCAACCTACAGGCTCTGAGTTCATTAGCCTCTGCAGCCACATGAGCTAAGAGGAGCCTCCAGCCTGCTTGCTACCTGTGTCATAGACCAGGGACGTGCCAGTCTCCGCAACTTCCTAAGCCAATCCTTTGAATAAATCTCTCTATATAAATTTGTATACGTACACTGCACTAGTTTTTCTCCCTCAAAAGCCCAGGCTAAAACACGACATAATCTTTAACTGGAATTTACGGTTTACATGGAAATGAAAATATTTGTATGTGCTCTTTGTATTATGTGTTCTAAAATATAAGTTATGTCAGCTGGTTCCCACCTTATGTTTTTCCTTCCCGTGAGATGTAAGAACACTTTCAGAGGTGGTAGAAGTCTGCTGAAATGTCTGTGTTTTCTCAGCTGGCTATTTCTGGCCAAAATTATACTGTGCTGCCAGCTATTTTTCTGCAATTGGCTATAAAATAAAAACATCTAAGTAAACTTCAATATACTTTGTTTTGTGCATCATATATTGAAACTAAGAGATCTAAGAACATGGTCTAGAATGTTCCTATAAAGACCTATATTGCTTTCAGGGTTTAAAAGTGCATAACACTATGTAAGGGGCAAACTGGAGTTAACCTGTGATGGGCCAACATTAGCTTGGTTTCTTGCTAGATAGTAAGTTATGTAAACTTTTGCCATGCCTTTATCATATGTCAGGGGATACGCTGAGTGCTTTTCACAAGTGACTTCATATAAATCTCACTGCCTCTTTTGACCATAAAAAACGATTTGATTCCACAATGGGCTACTAACTGGAAAGTTGACTGAAGTTGCCCAAAGGCACCTCCGAAGACAGACCTGGTGATTTACTTCCAGAAGGTCATAACTGTTAGCACTTTGTGTAGTGACGTTCCACTCTGCAACCTAGCCGGCTGCCATGAGTCAAATCAACTTGATGGCAGCCGGAGTGCTTTCCCTGCTCTAGAGGAGCACTCTGAGCCTCAGAACAGTTCAACAAAACGAAAACCCAAGCTCACTGCCATCTAGTGGATTCCCACTCTTAGCAACCCACTAGGACAGGGTAGAACTGTGCCTGTTGGTTTCCTAGACTGTCACTCGTTATGAGAGTAGAAAGCCCCTCTTTCTCCTGAGGAGCACCTGGTGGTTTGGAACTGGTGACCTCGCAGTTAGCAGGCCAAGGCATCACCACTACACCGCAGGAGCTCCATGAACAGTTACATGGGAGGCCAGCTATCATGCAGATGTGTAGAGTGGAGCTGGCACCTGGATCCACAGTTTTCCAGACTCTGAAATCTGCTTTGGTTCTGTTTTTCCAGCTGTTCTCAACCTTTGGGTTGTGACCCTTTTGGGGGTCAAACGACCTTTTCACAGGGGCCACTCGATTTATAACAGTAGCCAAATTCCACTTATGAAGTGCCAACGAAAATAATGTTATGGTTGGGGTGGGGTGGGGGTAGGGGGAGGGCAGCACCACCACATGAGGAACTGTATTAAAGGGCTGCGGCACTAGGAAGGTTGAGAACTGCTGCCCTATAACATAAGCCCATTGCTGTCAAGACTATTACTACTCATAGAGGCCGCATAGGACACGGTAGAACTGCCTCATAGGGCTTCCAAAGCTTAATTCAGGCTTTACAGATCACTAGCTCCTTTTCCAGCTCAGTTAACCACTGAGCACTTTACCCACTGCATCACCTGGGATGTACACCATATTGCATCTCAATGCCCCAAATGTAATAGATGTGATCCATGTCAGCGTGTCAGCTAAGTAGATGCTTCCTTTCCTTGCTGTCCCCAACAAGAACAATACACCTTCTGCATTCACTAGTTCTACATGCTCTTTACTTTGGGATTTATCCAGCTCTAAACATACAGGGAGCCCTGGGGAGAAATCAGTGTTCACAGGTACTTGATGTAAGGAAGCATTTGCATACCTCTTGATTACATTTACATTTCTCTCCCAGCCAGTTCCATCTGAGACCCAATCAGGTGGCAAGTATAGAGAATGCCTATGAAACAAGCATGTATAGAAGAAAGCAACTAATGTGTGTCTTTTTTTTTCTCCCATAATGGAATCCTCTTTTGTAATTTGCAAAAAATCAAATGCATATATCAAATCATCAAGCAGCCATTATGTCTTACTTTTAATTCTGTGGGGGCCTGTTGCTAAACTTGGTGATTCTGTCAAAGTTGAATGATCACATCTCAGCTTTGCTTTGGATGATGTCCCTTTAAACAAAAGGGGAACTAGTATAATGCTACACCAAGCAGAGTTTTGTGTCTATTTTAAGGATCCTAGAGCAAGTGATGGTGCTGGTAGATATGCGTTGGGTTGTTAAACACAAGATCAGCTGTTCAAAGCCACCAGTTGCTCCTTTGGAGACAGATGAGGCTGTCTAATCTTGCAAAGATTTATGGTCTTAGAGACCCTATAGAGGGCTTCTGTGAGCTAGAATTAACTTAGGGAAGTAGGTTGGGTTGGGTTGGGTTTGGTATGTACACATGTGGAATGAATATAAGGGGGTACCCCAAGAAAACAAAAAATGCATCGGGTGGAACGAAGCTTCATAATACAAACTTTTCCCCACTGGACAAGCATCCAGCAACTTGCTCTGAGTTACTGCACCCAGTAGCATTGCCTGGGAAGGTTCTCTGTGGTCACAGTGAACTTTTTTGTAAAACCACTTTCACTGAAACCTCATTTTTTGTGATGGTCAATTTATGAGAACAGCATATGGCTGTGAAATTTTGTTTCCTGCTCAGGAAAAATGCTTCAGAAACTGTTGCGATGTTGAACACAGCTTACGAGGACAGCACTATGGGATAAACTCAAGTGTACAAGTGGTTTCTCATTTTAAAAAAGATGAAATGTCAATTGATGACAAACCTTGTTCTGGGTGTTTATCAACTTTCCAAAATGATGAAAATGTCAACTTTCAGTGCATTTGGAGTTCGTTCCACCAGGTCGAATGTTAATCGAGGTTTCTATTTAGAGGTTCTGAAAATATTAAGGCATGATTTGTGGCAGGCAGTAGACTGGTTTTGCCACCATGACAATGGACCTACTCATGCAGCTATCTCAGTTTTGGCATAAAACAGCATTCCTTTCTTCCCCCACACACCTGACTCACTTGACCTTTCTCTGTGCGACTTCTTGTTTCCATGGGTGAAGAGGGACCTGAAAGGACAGTGATTTGAAAACTTGGAAGAGGTGAAGAAAAAA
The DNA here is from genome assembly GCF_000313985.2 of Echinops telfairi. Taxonomy (NCBI): domain Eukaryota; kingdom Metazoa; phylum Chordata; class Mammalia; order Afrosoricida; family Tenrecidae; genus Echinops; species Echinops telfairi. The sequence continues at coordinate 12,002,393 of NW_022107431.1, forward strand.
ATGAGGGAGGTGCTGCCAGCCACCCAAACAGACAGGTTTGAAAAATGTTTCCAAGAATGGAATCACAGATGTAATGGAGATGAGGAGGTTGTTGTATTAAAAAAAATAAAATAAAATACATAGCTTTGAAAACAAAATTCCAATTTTGGGGGGTAGCCCATCGTATGTGCATAGGCATGGTAGCACTGGGCTAGAAACATAGCTTAGCTTTCTTGGGCAAAAGATAGAACTTCTCATAGGCTCCTTTGTGCTTGTAAAACTCCACCAAACAGGAGAAGACTGAACGTGCAATGAGCCTGGCATAGATCCCAAAGTTGGGAAAATGCAAGTCTCTTTAGACGAAAGTGGGTCCTTCCTGCTAAGTGTGCCCAGATCTGACGGTGGCACCCCTGTCCTTCATTCTCTGCTGCCCTCATTTCCTGGTGATTGGAATTGGGCTCTTTAGTATTTATCTCCTTGTTAATTGAATGACTAGTTCTGGATAATGGATAATTGAATGACTAGTTCTGGATAATGGATAATTCTAAATTTTCTATTTTTAGCAAGTGTATAAATATCTAAATTAGATTTAGGCAGAGTGAGCCGAGAGCAGAATTAGGTTGCTCCGTTTACCTACACCATCACAAGCAAACATTCACTCACTAATCTGAAAAAGGACTTTGATTAACCTTTGAACCAAATAAAGATAGGCCAGTCATGGCAAAGTTCTCTGTTCTTTGAGAACGTTCAAAGGAATAAAACTGACAAGGTGAGTTATTTATTTTTCACAGCATCCTCCGCCCAGGTCTGATCATGCCATTCCATGTACCCTTCCGAGGACTCTCCCTGCCTCAGAATTGCCTAGAAGGCATGCAGGAAAAAGCCAAGGCTACTGTCATGGAGTCGAGGCAGAGGCACAGCGACTGCACCTGGAGACTAGGACTACGCTCCTCGGGGTTTTCAATGGTCGTGTTCTTACAGAAGCAATGTGGCCAGGTGGATTTCACCATCAAACTCTCCGTGAATAAATCACGCCAAACCCCCCTCACGGCTACTGCGTCTGTGTCAACTCACAGCCCCCCTAACGAACAAAGTAGAACTGCCAGCATGGCTTTCCAAGGCTCTAAGTCTTTAGGGGCAGGAAGTTTCCTTATTGTATCTCAGAGGGGTTGGTGAGTTTGAACTACTGACCTTAGGGTTAGCAGCACAATGGCAACCCATTATACCACCACGGTTTTTCTTCAGTTAATCATCTATGCCACCCAGCCTGTTGTAGATGAGCAGATTCTAACGTATAAGGGCCTTGTAGCACAAAGTGGAACTTCCCCCAAAGGTTATAATCTTTATGTTAGTAGACTTTTTGCCACCTCTTGGTTAAAAGTCAAGGCCTCAGCCACTGTACCACCAGGCACCTTTATAAAAGACATTGCTGTTTACTGTTTCTTGATGTTGTTACCAGGTGTTGTTTCATTAGTTCCAACTCAGAGCAATCACATACAAAAGAGTAGACGGTTTCCATAGGGTTGTCTAGGCCATCATCTTTATGGAAGTACATCACTCTCCTTCTCCTGTGGACCAGCTGGGTCGGTTCCAAAGGAAAAACTTTCCGGTTAGTATTCGAGACTTATCATTGCACCACCAGGGGGAAGTCAAAGGATGAACTAAAAACGTTACACCCACAGTCAGAGGCTAATGTCCAGGTGCCTGTTCTTCAGTAATTTGGGGTGAGGGGTGTGGCCTTTTGACCTTCATTTCCCTATCTGAGAAATAGGTTACTAATCCCAGGACCCCCAAAGGTCGCCGTCTGTGATTATGTCTGTGAAAATGCAGCTGAGGATGGAAGTGTGTGTCTGGCCAGGGTACATGGGTTCTGGGAGCAGGGATGGTGTCGCCCTGACTCACTTCAGTGGAATTCTCATTTGCTCTTCCGCTCCAGCTTCCGGAGTCCTTTATTTAAGCTCTCCAAACCCTCCCTGCCCGGCTTTATTGCTTTAGTGCCTTCTCCAGATCATCAATTGCTCATATGTAAGTTCAGGATGAGGTTGAAGTTGAACAAGTCCATAAGAGCCTTGGGGTAGATCCCGTCTGAATTTCGAGACCATCTCAACAACAGATGTGACAGTGAACCTCATGCAGAAGATGTGATGAGGTGTGGGATGACGTCAAGTGCATGAAGAAAGCAGAAGGTTATTTAAAAGACAAGAAAGAAAACATCAGAGGAGATTTCACAAGAGACCCTGAAACTTGCTCTGGAATGTAGAATAGTTAAAGCAAATGGAATAAGTGATGGGGTAAAAGAGCTGAATAGAAAATTTCAAAGGGCAACTTGAAAAAACAAAGTAAAATAAAGAAAAGTGCAACCACTGGGTTAGAAACCCTAAAAAGAATTTGCTCGGCATATATCAAGCTAAAAGAACTGAAGGAAAAAACCAAGCCTCAGATTGCAATATTGAAATACTTGGTGATAAAGATTACAACTCAAAATAAAGAAGACCTAAACCCTCACAACTGGACTGATAGGTAATATCATGATAAACGGAGAAAAAATTGAAGTTGCCAAAGCTTTCATCTTGCCGGGATCCACTATCAAGGCCCATGGAAGCAGCAGTCAAGAGATCAAAAGACCTGATGCAAGGGGCAAATCGAATGCACAAGACCTCCTAAGAATGTTGACAAGTAGGAAGGTTACTTTGAAGACAACCGTATGCTTGACTCAAGCCATGATGTTTTCATCTGCCTCCTCTACATGTGAAAGTGGCACACTGAGTGAGGAAGCTGAAGAAGAGCCCATTCATTTGAATGAGGGTGCTGGTGAAGAATCTTGCACTATCAAAAGAATAAACAAATCTGTCGTGGAAGAAACATGGCCATAATCCTACACAGTGGTAATGATGGTGACACTTCGGCTCATACACTTTGGACATGTTGTCAGGAGAGACATCATGCTTGGTAAAGGAGAGAGACAGAAAGGAGAGGATGGTCTTCAGCAAGCTGGATCAACACGGTAGCAGCAGCATGGGCTCACGCATAGGTAGAATTGTGAGGCTGGCACAGGACTGGGCAGTGTTTCCTTCTGTTGTGCATAGGGTCACTATGCATCAAAACGGCCTCAATGGCAGCAAACAACAAACAAACAGAATGTTGAATGATGCAAGATGTATCAACAGTCTACGGAAAGGATACACTGTACCATTGTAGCAATAAGAACTGGCTGCCATTCAACTATTTCAATGGTGATTATGATCAGAACTAATAGCCTGAAGGAAGAAGTCTGAGCTATATTGATGGTCTTGGCCAAAAATAAGACTCTCAGAATTGATGGAATACCAACTGAAATGTTTCAACAAGCTGATGAAGCATTGGAAACACTCGCTCATCTATACCAAGATATTTGGAAGCCAGCTACCTGGCCAACTGACTGGAAGAGATTCATATTGGTGCCAATCCAAACAAAAATGAAATGATAGAGTGCAGACATTATCAAATAAAATAATTAATATCACATGTTGAAAATAATTAAACAATGGTTGCAGCAATATTTCAACAGATAGCTACCCCAAACTCAAGCTAGATTCAGAAGAGGGTAAGGAATGAGAGACAGAAGTGCTGCTGTCAGGTACATTTTCGCTGAAAGCAGAGAATACCAGAGGAATGATTTCTTGATTTTTATTGACTATGCAAAAGCATTTCACTGGGTGGATCATAAAAAACTATGAATAACATTGAGAAGAATGTGAATTCCAGAACATTTCATTGTGCTCATGTGGACCCTCTATGTGGACCAAAAGGCAGTCATTTGAGCAGAATAAGGGACTATTATCTGGATTAAAATCAGGAAAGGTGTGTGTCAGGTTTTTATGTTTCACCACACTTACTCTATTTGTATTCTAAGCACATAATATATGAGGCCTTCCTATATGAAGAAGAATGAGACATCAGATTGAATGAAGTTCTGTTTAACAACCTGCTGTATGCAGAGGATACAGCATTCCATGCTGAGAGTGAGGAGAAATTAAATCAATTGCTGATAAAGATCACTATGACTTGCAATTCAATGTAAAGAAAACCAAAATCCTCATAACTGGACAAATAGACAACATCATGATAAACAGAGACCAAATTCTCAAATGATTTCCTTTGGCTTGGATCCAAAGTCAACGCTCATGGAAGCAGCAGTTAGAATATCCAAAGGTGGATACCAATGGGCAAATTTGTTGCAAAAGACATTTTTTAAGTGTTGAAGAACAAGGATGTCACTTTGAAGATCAAGACGTGCCTGACTCAAACCAGGGAATTCTCAATGGTCTCATATGCAAGTGAGAGTTGGACAATGAACAGAGGAGACGGAGGAGCATACATGTTCATCATGGAGCTGCCAAAGAATATTGAAAATACTATGAACTGCCAAAGAACAAACAGATCTATCTTCGAAGAAGTGCAGACAGAATGCTCCTTAGACGTGGAGATGTGGAGACGTCTCTTCATGTACACTGGGCATGTTCTCACACGTTACAGGAGAGGCCAGTGTCTGGAAAAGGACATCATGCTTGGTAAGAAGAGGAAGGCCTTCAAGGAGATGGAATGACAGGGACTGCAATACTGGTCTCAAAGAGAACCAGGCTTGTGAAGATGGTACAACACCAGGCAGTACTTCATTCTGTTGTGCATAGGGTCACTAACAACGTCCTTCATGGAAATAGAGTGCCACATCCTTCTCCAGGGCAGAGGAAATAGGCTGGGATTTCCGGTGTCTGGGTTAGAGCTCTAGCCACAGATGTTTCCATATGCGTATTCATTCCCCAAAGTGAGAATGCAGGACTGTGACTGAGAAGCCCTGCGGTTGCTCTGGCACCCCTGTTCTTCCTCTGGTTCATTTTCTAGTGGAGCTGTGGGCTCACCAAGCATTGGGCAACTAGCCCCAAGGTCAGCAGTGGCTCAGAGCCACCAGTAATTCTGCCAGAGAAAGATGAGGCCGTCTGCTCCCAGAAAGGCTTCCAGTCTGGGGAACTCTAAGGTGGAATTCTACTCTGTCCGAAAGATTTGCTATTAGTTGGAATGGACTGGATGGCTGTGAATTTGACTTTGGTCTCTCCCCCATACTAAGCAACAGACCAATAAACAAGCAATAAATACAGTGTTCCTCTCACTAGTCCTGAGTCTAACTAACCATGGTTCATTGCCTTAAGACAGTGGTTCTCAACCTTCCTAATGCCACGGCCCTTTAATACAGTTCCTCATGTTATGGTGACACCCCCAACCATAAAGTTATTTTCATCGCTACTTCATAACTATCATTTTGTTACTGTTATAGATTGGGTGACCCCTGTGAAAGGGTCATTCGACCCCCAAAGGGGTTGCGACCCACAGGTTGAGAACCGCTCCCTTAATATGTGATCATCTCCTGACTACCAAGAAAAGGGCACTTTGAAATGTGTTCATGCAATTGAAAGAAGAGATTCTGCTGTACCGCTCATTCACAGAGTTCTCTGAAAATGGAACCCCTCCAGTAAAAATACCAAACTTGTTAACACAATCTGCTCCCAAATGAAAGTCAGAAAGTTTGAGTCCGTTGACCAAACAAAACAAGCTCACTGCCATCAAATTGATGCTGACTCATGGCAATCCTAGAGGGCAACTCAAAGGAGAAGTCTGGTGATATCCTTCCAAATAACCAACGATTAAGAACCTGAGGGAGCGTAGTTTTATTTTGACACTCACGGGGTTACCATGAGTCAGAGATAACTCGGCGGCAACCAGTTTCTTATTTAGTCAGGCGAGAATTGTCTGCCAAGGTTCCATGTTCTGTTTATCACTTTATCTTCTATATTTTATTAAAAGATTACATAAGGGAGATGGTTTTCTAAACTGAAAAGTGAAATCATATGTTTTCAGGCAGGCAGAAGGGAAGTCTGATGTGATGGATAGTTTTGACACAAAGGCTCATTTTGCATTTAGTTTATATGATGGACAGCTTCCATAAAGTGAATGAACTACATGTGAGTTTCCAGTTACTGTATTGACTTGTATGTGGATTTTCATTGGTGTTTTTGGTGAAAATATATGTGCAGTAAAGCATGGAATCATCCAACTATCTTACATGGTTAATTCTGTGGCATTGATTACTTTTTACATGCCTTCATCAATCTCACTTCCTCTCCCTCCCAGGATGACCTCACCTGCTAACTTAGATTCACTGCCCATAAACTTCTTCTCATTTATGCTGTCAGTTGGACCTCACGTAGATGATTCTTTAAAGAAGCACAATGCTCAAGTGTTCCGGCAGTAATCGAGCTAAACTGTTGTTTGGTTTAAAGATGTTTTCAGAGGATGGTTTGCAAGCAAAGTTTAAGGATTATCTCAGGTCAACAGAACCCAGTCTTGATGGTTTTAGTAAGTTTGGATTCAATAGAAGTTTCAAATGTTTTTCCACATTTCCCCCACTTTCATCAGGATTTCTCTCTTCAGTTAACAGGAGTTTCCTAAAGACACACTACCCTGCTAATGAAGCCCTACCCTGCTTCATAACAAATATCTTTAGTAGATTGCATACAAAATATTAGCACATTTAACATAGGTAGTCTTCACATGAAAATATAACTGATAATAATTATGAATCATTTAATAAGTTTTACTAAGGCCATCTAAGAACCTGAAAAAAATGCTTAGTGCCTTGGTGACAGTCTTTTGTAAATAATAATTTTTTTTTTCATGTTGGCCAATCATATTTATTCTTATGATGTTGGCCCTAAATCTTTTCTTTTTTTTTTTTTTACATTTTCAGTTTTAGTTTTATTTTATTTTTTTTATTTTTTAACATTTTATTAGGGGCTCATACAACTGTTATCCCAATCCATACACACATCAATTGTGTAAAGCACATTTGTACATCGTTTCTCAAAACATTTTCTCTCCATTTAAACCCCCGACAATAGGTCCTCATTTTTCCCCTCCCTCCCCGCTCCCCCCTCCCGCATGAGCCCTTGATAGTTTATAAATGGGTATTTTGTCATATCTTGCCCTGTCCGACGTCTCCCTTCATCCACTTTTTGGTTGTCTATCCCCCAGGGAGGAGGTCACACACAGTTCCATGTAATCGGTTCCCTCTTTCCTACCCATTCTCCCTTTACCCTCCCTGTTTTGCCACTCACACCACTGGTCCTATAGGGCTCATCCATCCTGGATTCCCTTTATTTTCAGTTCCTATCTGTACCAGTGTACCTCCTCTGGTCTAGCCAGTATTGCAAGATAGAATTCGAGTCATGGTAGTGGGAGCGGGGAGGAAACCTTTAGGAACTAGAGGAAAGTTGTATTTCTCATCATTGTTACATCGCACCCTGACTGGCTCATCTCCTCCCCGAGACCCCTCTGCAAGGGGATCTCCAGTGGCCTACTAATGGGCTTTGGATCTCCACTCCGCACTCCCCCCATCATTTACTATGGTAAGATTTTTTGTTCTGATGATGCCTTACACCTGATCCCTTCGACACCTCGTGGTTGCATAGGCTGGGGTGCTTCTTCCATGTTGGCTTTGTTGCTTCTGAGCTTGATGGCCACTTGATTACCTTCAAGCCTTTAAGACCCCAGACGCTATACTTTTTGATAGCCGGGCACCATCAGCTTTCTTCACCACATTTGCTTATGCACCCATTTGTCTTCAGTGATCCGTTCGACACCCCGTGATCACACAGGTTGATATGTTGTTCCATGTGGGCTTTGTTGCTTCTGAGCTAGATGGCCGCTTGTTTACCTTCGTAAATAATAATTTCTAATGTTTTGCAGTCTACAAAATTTGAGAAGACCCTAAACAAGTCATCAGCAATGTTTACAAATGTATGATAAGAGACCACTTTGTGACATGTGACATATTGCATTGAAGATGTTCATCAGCATAAGTGACAGTGCTATAATAAATCTCTTCCTGTTTGTATCAGCTTACTTTCACATCAATAAATTTCCTCAGCACTGAAATCTACAGAAATTAAAACTATAAAATGGCATAATTCTACACAATACAGAATGGTATTAACAATGAAAACATTTGTAATTTAATTTTTTTCTTTTTAATGATTATTTACCAAGATTTATAACAGAACTAATTTTAGCTCAATACAGGAAAATATTGCAATACTTTGACTTGATGGCCAGATTCAATAAAAAAATAAATAAAGGAGTAAATTCTAATCAGATACTTATTTTAGTTGCAAAGATGAATAGAAAGATGAATGGAAGTGTCCATTTAAACAGAAGGGACAGAGTTTAATGCTTCCCTCTGGAAGAGCTTATTGACAGTTTTAGTGGGTGCTGGTGGACTGCACATTTTTCTGTTATTTATATATATAAACGCCTCAACTTGATACATTTGAAAGCATGATTAATAGTAATTTAATAGTTATAATTTAAAATGTCAATAGTTACAATACACCAGAAATGAAATCCTGTTCAATGATTCCAACCTAAAGAAAAACATATAATTCGATGTATAAAGTATAAAAGAACTTCTAAAAAATTTTTGAATTACTTCACCAGCAATAGTTCAAAAATAATGCCCAAACCAAACTGGCATCAAAATAAATTCTGACTCATTTGATGGGGTCATAGTAGATAATCCTTTGGGCGGTTGATGGAAATGGGCTTCCACCCATCTACAGAGGCTTCCACCGCCTGCTCTGTGGAAGAACAATGTGGCTTTCGACGCCCGTCAAGAGTTACAGTCTCAGAAACCCACAAGGGAAGTTCTCCCTGGTTGATAGGGTCACAAGGAGTAGAACTGACTCGATGGCAGTGAGTGAGTATGAAACTCGACAGGAGTGGTTCATGGGTAGTTGCTTCTCAGTCAATGTTTGAGAAATGAATTCAAAAGTAATAATTAGCAGAAGGTATTACAGTGAAGTTAGTTTTTTCTTTCCCTGTGCAGATGGTGCCTAATACTTGGCTAATCAGCTCCAGGTAAAGAGTCTGGTCTAGTGGTCATGGTGAAAAGAAGTCCAGTGACTTCCAGTTTGCACTTCCCACATTGTTTGTGTGTTTCTTTGGGATTAATTTTAAAAGTACAAACAAAAATTTCTCTCCCAATCATGCAATTATATAACTTTAAATAACAGATTTTGGGCCAGTTAATCTCATATCCCTAAAGCTTACGTTAGCTTTAAAATATTGTCAAAGGTGGTAATGGGACCAAAGAAATTCCTGAGAGGTGTAAAGAGTTAATGCAATTGTTTTGCTAACCAAAAGTTTGGAGGTTCAAGTCCAACCTGAGGCTCCTCCGAAGATGTACTTCTAGGAAACCAGTCCCTGAAACATCCTGTGGATAGAGTTCTACTAAGGTGTGCAGGGGATCAACAAGGTAAGAATGCTCCCTGTAGCACCTAGTTGGTGCTGCTTTATTATCCTTGTAAGCGTCTTGTATACGAGAGTGTTGCTTTGTTCACCTAGAGCAAGGGTGGACATGTGATCCAAACACCAAACTCATTGCTTTCCAATCAACTCATGCTCATAACTCAATCATAAGAAGGAATAGACCTGCCCTCATAGAGTTTGTGAGCTTGTAAATCTATGGTGCCCCAACAGACTGGACTGGAAAACACTCCTAAAGGCCAACAAATGATCCTTGAACTAACTACAAGCTTTTCTTTCTTGTTGTGTTTTGTTTTGTTCTTTGTCAGTGGTTTGTTGTTGTTTTGTTGTATATTGTTCCTTGGTTTTGCTCTGTCTTGTTTTTGTGCATGTTATTATCTCCGCAGGTTTGTCTGGCTGGATGAACAATCTGGAGGAGAAAACAATGGGACCGACAGTTCCTGGAGGACATGGGAGAGGGGGAGGTGGGAGGAAAGGAAGTGGTGTTCCCAGGGACAAGGGAACAACAAGTGATCCACATTGGTGGTGAGGTGGATGTGGGAGGCCTGGTAGGGGATGATCAAGGGTAATGTAACAAAGAGGAATTGCTGAAAACCTGATGGGGACTGAGAATGATAGTGGGACAGGAGGAAAATCAAGGGAAATAGAGGAAAGAGCTGGGAGGCAAAGGGCATTTATAGAGGTCTAGATAAAGGCATGTACATACGCAAATATATTTATATATGAGGATGGGGAAATAGATCTATGTGC
>NW_022107431.1:12014332-12061127 GCF_000313985.2 Echinops telfairi
GCCCTTCAGTTAATCCCACTTGTTTTTATCGGCCAGGCTGGCACAATAAACTATTTCACTGTCTGTGATAATTCTTTTGTAATATTATTTTTACTTTTATTGTATGTTTTTAAAATCATTTTATTGGGGGCTCATACAACTCTTCTTATTACAATCCTACCATACATCCATTGTATCAAGCACATTAGTACATTTGTTGGCATCATCATTCTCAAAACATTTTCTTTCTTCTTGAGCCCTTGGTAGAAGCTCCTCATTTTTACCCTCCATCCTCTACCCTCCCTCCCTCACAAACCCTTGATGATTTATAAATTGTTATTAGTTTTTTCATTTTTCCACTGTATGATGTCTCCCTTCACCCACTTTTCTGTTGTCTGTCCCTCAGGGAGGGGGTTATGTGTAGATCATTGTGATCGTTTCCCCCTCTCCCCCATGTTACCCTTACCCTCTTGGTATCGCTACTCTCATTATTGGTCCTGAAGGGTTTGTCAATATTGTTACTTACTTGATCGTTTCAATGTACACATCCAGAATTGTTTTAAAAGGATTATTTTTTACATGTATTGGCTATTTGTACTTCTATGATTATCTACCTATGATCCTTGTTCACTTTTCAAGCAATAAGTGTCACACGCCCATTTTTCGCTCTGTGAATCCTTCTTCCCTAAACCATACGGCTCTTTTCTAAACCCAATCCATTTCTCTAATGTTGCCATTGAGCTTGTGGGGCAAGCTTGTCTACAGGATATCTGCCAAGATGGGAGTCAGTCGAATATGGAAACAAGTAGGAAGAAGAGGTAATAAAGGAGGCAGGTGCCAGCTTCTGTACAGAGGTTCTGCTCCAGACTTCTGCACACCTGGGCCCTTGCACCCCTTATCTAGGAAGCCCATTGAGGTAGAAGAGTATTCTGCATGGGGACTAAACACAGCTAAAGATGAGGAGTCTGGGTGGGATTTCTCCAAGGGGAAATGGCTATGTCCTTTTCTGTCCTTCCTGGGAGAAATAATTCTCAGAAAAAACCAATGTGTCCTCATGTGGGACCCTATTGTCACTTTATAAATTGTACCAATACAGGTATTTGGGTTTGAATAATTCAGAATAGAACCAATTTTCCCTTGGGGAAGGGGGTGTACCCTTTCTTTCTCATTGAGGTAAAGAGTGACTACAGGCATGGAGAAAAGGGCAGAATCCTCAGGAAACTTCTCCTGAATGTCAATGGCCCCACTTTCATCAGAGACAGTGATGGTATAAGGAGAAAGGCCAATAAGTAAAAAGCTTTGCTCTACTCCTCAATGAGGTGAGAATACTCTGAATCCTAGAACTCAGAGAGATACCCTTTGTTGCAAATGGGTAACATTTGCAATATGGCCACCTGGGATTGATTAGCCTTCACTCTTTGCACAACATCAAAGGAAAGTGAAAGTTAACTGGGAAAGCACCAATTCTCCTTAGAGTTAGAAAATGTAAGGAAATTAGAATTACACATCAGAGAAAAGTAGTACTTCACATATGGAGTTTTATTCACTTGTTTTCTTTGATCTAAAAGGATATTTGACCTCAAATCCAACTTGAATTTTTAGATTCAGAAATTTGAAGCCAGATGTGTTCTAGAAAGTTGTTCTACTGTTCTTACAGATGAGGGGGATGCCACATGGGTATCACTAAGCTAGACTAGAATCCAAGTTTCCAAGTTCATCTACCCCGTTCATCACTACCCTCCCACTATTTCAGCTGATGAGTTGTCTAATTGTAGCTCATAAGAGAGCAAGTTTGTCCTCAAATGATAAAAACTGACCATGAATAAAACTGGGTTTGCATGAATTTTCAAAACAACTTCTATGTCTTCAAATAACCTTATCACCAAACTAACCCAAATTATAATGTAATTTAGATGACTCACAGAATCTAAAGCTACTGGATGTGATACTCTCAGGAAAAAATAAAGTAGTGTTGCTAATAATCCACAAAGTTCAGGAAGCATGTAAGAGGCAATAGTAATGTGATATAAAACCACTATCCGTTTGCTAGTCACAATTATGAACAATTTACATGTTTAATTACATTTTCATCACAACTCAGTGAATTAAAGATTATCATTCCCATTTTACAGATGAAGAAAATAAATGACAGCTGCCAAGTCACTCGTTCATGATCACACAAAGTGTTAATGGAAGAACCAGGACAAGCCAAATAAGCAGTGTTGACTGAGGTCTAGTGAGATAATGACAGCAACTTTCTATTCAAAATAGAAAGTACAGAGTCCCTGGATGACACAAATTGTCAAGGCACTAGATCATCAGTGGAAAGGCTGATGGTTCAAACCCACCCAGCTGCACCTTGGGAATTTGGGAAAATTGGATGTGGTCAAAAGTGAAATGGAACATATGAAGACTGAAACCTTATGTTTGTGAGCTGAACAGGACTGCGATTGGTCATTTTGAATTAGAAAATTATATAATTTACTATGTCAGAATTACACAAGAGAAATGGCATAGCGTTCATTGTCAGAAAGGATCTTACTAAATCCATCATGAAACAAAATGCTATCTGTGACCTGATTATATGTCTCTCCATTCAAGGAAATCCAATCAATACAACTATTATTCAACTTTATGCTTCAACCACAAAACTAGTGATATAAACATGGAAGAATTCTACAAGCTACTTCAGTCAGAAATTAGTCAAACATGCAATCAAGATGCATTGATAGTTGCTGGTGATGGGAATGCAAAAGTTGGAAACAATGAAGAAGGAAGAGTCGTGGAAAATATGGACTTGGTGATAGAAATGAAGCTGGAGACAGCATGCTAGAATTTACGCAAAACCGACCACTTGTTCATAGCGAATACCTTTTATTCAACACCACAGAAGGTGACTCTACTCATGACCTTCCCCAGATGGAATACACAGAAATCAAATTGACGCTCTCTGTTGGAAGACAAGAAGGAGGGGGTCAGTATCCATTGCTAAAACTAGGCCAGGGATACAGGGGAACAGACCATCTTTGCTCATATATAAGTTAAGGATAAAGATGAAGAAAATTAAAGCAATCCACAAGAGCCACAATATGACCTTAAGTCTATCTCAACTGGATTTCCAGAACAGATTTGATGCATAGAACACTAATGTCAGAAGAAGTGATGAGCTGTGGGCAAACAGCAAGACCATCATCATGAAGAAAATGAAAAAGTCATTAAAAATATAGGAAAGAACGAAGCAAAGTGGATGTCAGAAGAGACTCTGAAGCTTGCTCTTAATTGTAGAGTAGCTAAAGCAAATGGAAGGAAAGATGGCATCAAGGAGCTGAATAGAACATTTGAAAGGGCAGCTCAAGAAGATAAAGCCAAATATTAGAAGGAAATATCAAGGATCTAGAAATCGCAAACCAAAAGGGAAGAACATGCTCAGCATGTGTGAATCTGGAAGAACTCAAGAAATGTTCAAGCCTCAAATTGCAATTCTGAAAGATTTTGTAGGCAAACTATTGAGTGGTGCAGGACGCATCAATAGAAGATAGAAAGAATAAACATAGTCATTGCACCAAAGGAACTAGTCACAGTCCACCATTGCAGGAGGTTGCATATGAGCAAGAACCAATGATGCTGAAGGAAGAAGTTCAAATTGCACTGAAAGCATTAGCCAAAAACAAGGCTCCAGGACTTGATGGGATAACCATTGAAATGTTTCAGAAACCCATAGCAGCACTAGAAGCACTCGCTCATCTATGCCAGGAAAATTTGAACAAAAGCTACTTGGCCAACTGACCAGAAGAGATTCACATTTTTTGCCAATTCCAAAGAAAGGTGACCTGGCCAAATGCTAAAAATATAGAATGATATCATTGATAGGGCACACAAGTAAAATGTTCCTGAAGACCAGCCCACAAGGTTGCAGCAGCACATTGACAGGGAATGGCAGAGGTTCAGGCGGGATACAGAAGAGATCGTGAAACAGAGGAGATTATCACTGATATCAGATGGATCTTGGCTCAAAGCAGAGAATACCAAAAAGATGTTTACTTCTGTTTCATTGACCATGTAAAGGCGTTGAACTGTGTGGACCATAATAAACTGTGGATAACCTTGAGAAGAATGGGAATTGCAGAACATTTCATTGTGCTCATTTGGAACTTGTACATGGATAAAGAGGCAGTTATGTGAACAGAACAAGGGAACACTGCATGGTTTAAAGTCAGGAAAGATGTGCACCAAGGTTATATCCTACCACCATACTTTTTTTTTTTCTTTTATTTTTTAACATTTTATTAGGGGCTCATACAACTGTCATCCCAATCCACACACACATCAACCGTGCAAAGCGCACCCGTTCATCGTTTCTCAAAACATCTTCTCTCCATCCAAACCCCCGACACCAGGTCCCCACCTTTCCCCTCCCTCCCCACTCCCCCCTCCCGCATGAGCCCTTGATAGTTTATAAATGGGTATTTTGTCATATCTTGCCCTGTCCGATGTCTCCCTTCATTCACTTTTTGGTTGTCTGTCCTCCAGGGAGGAGGTCACACACAGTTCCATGTAATCCCTACCACCATACTTGTTCAATCTATCTGCCAAGCAAATAATTAGAAAAGCTGAGTTATATGAACTAACGTGTAGCATCAGGATTGGAGGAAGGCTCATTAACAAATTGCAATATGCAGATGACACAATCTTGCTTGCTGAAAGTGAAGAGGGATTGAAACACTTGCTGATGAAGATCAAGGATTGTATCCTTCAGTATGGATTGCAACTCAATATAAGACCCAAATTCTCACAACTGGACCAATAAGGAGCATCATGATAAATGGAGAAAAGGTTGACATTGTCAAAGATTTTGTCTTACTTGGCTCCACCATCAAAGCTCATGTAAGCAACAGTCAATAGATCAAAAGCCATATTGCATTAGCTAAATCTGTTGCACAAAACCTCTTTAGAATACTGAAGAGCAAGGATCTTACTTTAAGAACAAAGGTGTGCTTGGCCCAATCCATAGTATTCTCCATTGCATCATATTCATGAGAAAGTTGAACACTGAATAAAGAAGTTCATAGAAGAATAGATGCATTTGGATTGTGGTTCTAGAGAAGAATATCGAAAGTACCATGGACTGATGAAAGGCAAACCAATCTGTATTGGAAGAAGTAAAGCCAGAGTGATCCTTAGAGGCAAGGATGGCAAGACTTCATCTTACATACTTTGTACATATTGTCAGGAGAGACCAGTCCCTGTAGAGGGACTTCATGTCTGCTTTGGTTAGGGAGAGGAGCAGTGAAACAGAGGAAGGGCCTCAACAAGATGGATTGACACATTGGGTTCGTTAATGGGCTCAGGCATAGGAACAATGATGAGATTGCTCAGGGCCATGCACTAATGTTTTCATTACAGCTGGGATTTCTTCCTTCTGCATCATGGGTCCTTGATCATATGTTAAGTCTCAAATTGTTTGAATGTGAACTTGTTCTCTTGGGTACAATGACCCACAGAAATACCATACCTATTCTAAGGCAGCAAGAAATGAGATTCCTTTTAAAATTATAGAAAGTAAACCAACAGTTCAAAAACTATCAAGAAGCAAAGTATGAGTCTGCTCAACAAGAAATCCTTAGGAATAATGTTTCATTATTGTTCAGTGTAATCAGTGTTGCAATGAGGAGGAGGGAGGATGGACACCTGGCTCACACAGTGAAGCTTAGCCAGACTCACAAAGGTGGTGGCAATCAACCTGAGCCTGAAAGAACTAGAACGAACTGCACCAGATGGAGGTGACAGGGGTGCAGGGTAGGGGGTTGAGCAGGAGAAAGAACAGTATATGCAGAATATAGATATGTGAGTAAGTGCAGCACATCTGTGATGGCTAAAGACTAGGAAACATGTGGGATCTGGATGAAAGGAAGTCAGAGATGCAGACAGACATCAGAATCCAGCAGTCTTTTCCTGAAGCCTGTGGGAGTTCTGCAGACTCTTCTTCAAGGAAAGTAAACTTTGATGCTCTGGCATAATCTCCACAGGAGAGATTGAAGAGGGATTGAGGGTGAAGCAGAGAACTGGTTAGATGCTATTTCAATAATTAAGAAGGATATGCACTGCACAACAGGGAAGAAAACAGGTTTTTAAATAAAAAATAAATAGGCGTTACAAGTAATAGTGAGTGAAATAAGCACATAAAGTTTGATTTTGCTGGCATTGCTGAGCTGAAATGGACTGGTCTGGGCCATTTTGAGTCAGAAGATCAGACTACACCAGGATGACAAATTAAAGAGACATAGCATCACATTCATCATCCATATGACTATTTCAAGATCTATCCTGAAGTATAGAGCTGTCAGGTCAAGAATGCTGTCTCTATACCTGCAAGGAAAGCTAGTCAATATAACTATTATTCAAATTTACACCACAAACATTGATGTCAAAGATGAAGAAATGGAAGATTTTATCAACTGATTCAGTCGGAAATTGACTAAACATACAACCCAGAGGCATTGATAATTACTAGCGATTGGAACAAGAAGCTGGAAACAAGACATAAGGTTCAGCAGTTGGAAAATATGCTCTTGGTAATAGAAGCAAAGACAGATACTGCATGGATGATAGAATTTGGTAAGACCAACAATGTATTCACTAAACATACCTTTTTATTACAACAACATCAATAGTGCTTATATACATGGGCATTACTGTATTCAATGCACATGAATTAAATCAACTACATCTGTGGTAAGAGACATTAAAGAAACTCACTATCGTCAGTCAGAACAAGGCCACAGGCCAACTATGGAACAGATCATAAATGTCTCATATGCAAGTTCAGGTTAAGACTAAAAATCTTTCTGAAAATTCAAACTTAAGAATACCCCATCTAATATAGGAAACATCTCGAGTAGATTTGAGGCAAGATCATTAATGCCTGCCAGCCAGAGGCTTTGTGAGACAATGTCCAGAGCACCATAGATGAAGAAGGGAAAGGGTCACTGAGAAGACAGAAGGAAAACTGAAGCCAAAGTGGGTGTTGGAAGAGACCCTAAAACATGCACTTGGAATTAGAGTGGGAAGGAAGAGACGATACGGTGAAAGGAATGAATGGAAGCTTCCAAGGGCGTCTTGAGAAAACAACGTATTATAATGAAATATGCAATATTCTGGAGTTAACAAAAAAAAACAAAACAAGAAAAATAAGCTCAGCATTTCTCAAGCTGAAAGAACTGAAGAAAATAGCCATGCCTTAAGTTGCAAGATTGAGGAGTCTCTGGGGGAAATATTGCATGATCTAGGAAGAGCTGAAAAGAAGATAGAAGAGACAACCGGTCACTTTTCCAAAAAGAGTTGGTCTTTGTTCAAACATTTTAGAAGATAGCACATGACTAAGAATAAACTGAGATAGAGAAGGCTAAGCAGTAGTGGCAAAAGACAAGGCTCTGAGAATTGATGGAATGCCAATTGAGATCTCCCAATAAGCTGATGCAGTGCTAAAGGCCCTCGTGGTCCATGCAAAGACATTGGCATAGCAGTTCTTGGTAACCGAGATCCATATTTGTCCCCTTCCAAATAGAGATAATATAACATCATGAAGTAATTATCAAAGAATATCATTAATATCCCACACAGGTAAAATTTTGCAGCAGATAGTCCAAAGACAGTTGTAGTAGTACATCAAAGTAATTCAAGCTGGATTCAGAAGAACTAGGGTTATCATTGCTGATGTCACATGACATTTGACTGAAAGCAGATAATGTCAGAAAAAGTTATTTGTGTTTCATTGACCATGAAAAAGCATTCCACTGAGGGAATCATACTAAGTTATGGTTAATATGAATAAAGGGAATTCCAGAACACTTAATTGTGCTAATATGGAATCAGTAAACTGACTAAAAGGCAAGGAAATGACATGTGATTTAAAAAATTTTTTTTAAATGTTCATAAGAGTTATATCCTTTCACCATAGCTGTTAATACTTTTACTGGGTAAATAACACAAGAGGTTGGACAATATGTAAAAGAACATGTGTCAAGGTTTAAGGAAGATTTTAACAACCTGTAAGATGCAGATGAGACAACGTTGCTTGCTGAAAGCGAAGCACTTGCTAATGGAGACCAAAGGCTGAAGTCCTCAGTTTGGACTACGCAGCAGCATAGAAACAATAATAAAAATGATAAATTAAATTTTAAAAACCCCAAACCGTACCACCGGACCAGTAAACAACATCATTGTGAACACAGAAAATAATGAAGTTATTAAGAATGTCACTTTTCCTTGGACACACCATCAATGCCCATGGAAGAAATAGCCAAGAAATCAGATAAAGTATTACAATGAGAAAATTTGCTGCAAACTATCTCTTTAAGATATTAAAGAGCAAAGATGTTACTTTCAAAACTCAGGTGTATCTAACCTCGGTCATTGCATTTTCAATCACCTCATATGCATGGGGAAAGCTAGACAATTAACATGAAAGGCCTGAAAAGAATGGATTCCTTGAGATTATGGTGTTGGTGCCAACTATGTAATATTCCATGGACTGCCAGAAAAACAAACACATCTATTTTGGAAGAAGTACAATCAGAATTCTCTTTAGAAAGGAGGACAGCATGACTTTGCCTTAAGTACTTTGGACGTGTTATCAGGAGAGACCAATTCCTGAAGAATTCTGTACTACTTGGTAAAGTAGAAGCACAGTGTGTTAGACAGGGTTCTCTAGAGAGATAAAACCAAATTCCTGATAATATATTTATTTATTTATAAAGATAATTAGATATATAAAGAGAAATGAACTATTAAATCATATACAGATAAATATAAAATACAAGAAATAAACAGTTAAATTAGAAGCACTATAAATGGCTTAGTGCAACTCACGTCCATGAGAGAAAGTTGAGAGACTAGCAGTCCTTCCAGTCTGTCTGATGCCAGATCTTCCTCTATTTGTAGAGAAAGCTAAGCTATGTCAGCACAGCAGCCAATCACAAGGCAGGTCCCCAACCGCCAGTCCCCAGCTCCAGAGAAGTCTTAAGGGACCTCAACTTACAGCAACACAGTCCACAGGCTAGGCGTCCCACAGGCAGTGTAGCCTTTAAATTGAGGCACAGAACAAGGAAGGCAGCAGCACACTGGTCCGATGATAACAGAGCGAGAGACAAGAAAGGCAAGGCTCACCAAGCCATCCATCTCTCCGCCCCTCAGTCAATCCCACCTGTGTTTATCAGCCAGGCTGGCACAATAAACTATCTCAGTCAGTAAAAATGAGAAAGACCCTGGACAAGGTGGATTGACACAGTAGCTGCAACAATGGGCTCAAACACCACAACCATTGTGAGGAGGCAATGTTGCCTTTGATCCACATAGTATCCCTATGACTCCACCCTGCTCCAGGGCACCTAAACAAGCACACTCTGCGGTACTGGATGGTCACTCAGACAGATAGACAGGGAGGCATGAAAGACAGGACAAACTGAAAATAAGTTCTGAAGTTGCTGTCTTGCATGGATGGGTGAATGGAAAAGTAGGGACTTTGTTTGACAAGAAAGCGCCAACGTAATAAAAAGTTAGCGTTTGGAAGGAAGTGTTTGAGCCCATTTTTAAAAAAATTTAATCATTTTATTGGGGGCTTGTACAACTCGTATCACAATCCACACATACATCCATTGAGTCAAGCACTTTTGTACATTTGTTTCCCTCATCATTCTCAAAACATTTGCCTTCCGCTTGAGCCTCATTTATTCCCCTCCCTCCTCGCACCCCGCTCCCCCATGAACCCTTGATAATTTCTAAATTATTATTCTTTTGACATATCTTACACTGTCTGACATCTCCCTTCACCCACTTCTTGGAGGTTATATGTAGATCCTTGTAATCTGTTCCCCCTTTCTCCCTAATCTTCCCTCCACCCTCCCGGTATTGCCACTCTCACCACTGGTCCTGAGAGGTTCATCTGCCATGATGTTTCCAGTTCCTAGTTGCACCAGTGTACATCCTCCGGTCCAGCCGGATTTGTATGGTAGAATTGGAATCATGATAATGGGGGGCGGAAGGCTTCAAGAACTAGAGGAAAATTGTATGTTTCATCATTGCTAAACTGCACCAAGACTGACTCGTCTCCTCCCCACAACCCTTCTGCAAGGGGATGTCCAATTTTGAGCCTATTTATGAGCGCTGGTGACGTAGTGGTGACGTGTTGGGCTGCTAACAACAGGCCCGCAGTTCAAAATCACCAGCCTTTCCTCAGGAAAATGACGGGGCTTAGTACTCGCATAAAAAGTTACAGTCTGGGACGCTCACAGGGACAGTTCTACCCTGGCCGACAGGGGTGGTGGTGGGCATTGACTCAATGGCATTGAGTTTGGTTTTTGGTTTACCTCAGGGAAGTCAACAACAACCTTGCCCCATACTATCAAGCGATTAGACCAAGGAAAGGTCACGCGATGGAAAATAGAAGTAATTCCAAGCACATTATTAAAAGGTAAAATAAAAACGATCCGTTTTCTCTTGGCAAGTAGGAACTCGACGATTATGTTACTGAGATCAGTTTTAGGTAATAGCTGTGCACAGGTCAAAATGGATACTCAGAACCTGCTTATTGAGGGCTTCCTTACTGAAGGACTGGCCAGGCAGGGCCTTCATCACAGGTGAGAAGAGGAAATTGGGTTGTTTCAGATGAATCCGGGTATGAAAAAGCCACTGATTCTTATATGATTACTATATACCTCCAAATGAAGAGAGGGGTTGGGTGTTTTATATCATGCAAAACCACTTATGCCAAAAAACAAGACATCTTTCTGGTAATACTTCTCTCTTTCCAGTCATTTTACATAATCGACGAAGCAAAGACCCGACCGGGGAGGAAAGATGTGCATTGGAAGGTGAAATGAGGAACTATAGACTGTATCATTTAGTGTGATAGTGGGTGTGTCGAAGATGTTCAATAAAGGACAGCCATCAGAAGGATTGTCCTGTGTCTGAAATTAAACCGATCTCTGTGCAGGAGCAGGTTGTAGAAACTCATGGTTCTCAGATCAGGCACCTACATGGAATTATTTGGGAAATCATCTCAAGAAACTCATTTTTGTCTTTTCAAAATCTGTTCCTAGTCACACTTGTCTGAACTATAATGAAACAAGATTATGGCTATCATAGTATTCCTTTCCTTGGAATCTTGCTATTCTGAAGACATTTTCAGCAGTATGCTCATAGGAATTCCGTCCCATTGTAGGTACCATGTGGCCTCCCCTCCCTAGCCATACATTCTCAGAAGGGCAATATAGTACCGAGGAAGTGAAGAGAATCACACACAGGCTCAAATTCTGCTCTTGCTGTGTCGCTACGTATTTTTTAGCAATCTGTTTTGGTCTATTACATGCTAAGGTAACTCAAAAAAAATATGCCATTGTATCCCACGAATAATTGATATAAACACATAAAGGCTTCCTTCCTTGCCCGCCTCGCTTTCCCCTCCTCTCTCTCTCCTTTCAAACCTCTCTTTTAACAGTAGTTGCTTGTTGGTTCTAGGCTGAGTGCCAGTTGTATCAATTAAACAGTAACTAATTCAAGTACATTTGCAATCTGTGTTTGAAATGCCAGCCCATACAGTAGTTACCAATTAAGCACGAGGCAGATTAATGGGTGCATTGTTCTCCTGGGCTAACTCCACCACATTGTCATTAAGGCTCTAAGCCTTAGCGAACCAAAAGTGTCCCACTTAGAGGGAAAGGGTAAAACATGCTCACAAAAAGAAAAAGTTGGGCATTTATATCAAGCAGAATTATTTAACAGGAGAGGTGGCTGAAGGGAGGAAACATTATGGCTGTGGAGTATTTCCACCCCCACCCCTCTCCCATTCCTTGATTTTATATGGGTTTGATCAATGGAGAAATATAAAGGGGCAAAATGTGTGTGTGTGTGGGGGGGGGGGGGATAATGTGGGACAGATCAGACAGACAAATGGCTCCAGTGAGTTCACGGTTCTTAAAACAGATGTTCTTTTCAGCGGGCTATAGTTGATCATTATCTGCAGGAACCCCGAGGAGGCTTACAAAGATCCATTAGGGACAGTGCGAATGTACCACAGTTACTGTGCAAAGCACTCGGCTCTCTAGCCTTCCCCCACCCCGCCCCCAATTGCCATTTAAGGAGAAGTATAATTTGGGGCAGGTTTTTTTGGGTCCCTTTTAATTGCACAGGCTTCTAATTTTTAGAACCACGTGCAATCGTTGCAAAATAAAGCTTTTCTTTCTAAAGCCGTACCTCTAAGCACTAGCTAAACATGGTCACTACCATGGGTATATGGATAGTGGTTGAAGAATTAAAAAGGAGCCATGCATTTTAGCCCTCCCATGCCCATGAATTTCCTGTGGGAATTTATCATCTTTTCTTGGGGTGGGAGGGACACTCTCTGACCTCCAAGTCATTGAATGTTTAAAAATATAACTAGTTCTTTTTTTAATCAGAGAAAAAAAATTTTTTCTCTATTTCTTGCTACATGCCTTTTAGTGCCTTCCTCCACTCCCCCTTGCAGGGAGGTGTGTGTGTGTGTGGTGGTGGGGGGGGTCATGAATAACTCACCCGAGTCTGAAGTGAAACAATTTCCCACCATTTCCTCAATCTTTCAGGGAGATATGATCCATTGCATCGTGGTAAAAGTCACGTTACCTTTATCAATTACGATTCTGACTCTGGGAAATCCCATAGGCGTCAGAGTAGAACAGAGCTGCCTCGGGTTCTCGGTGGCTGATCTTTTGGAAGTGGATTGCCAGGCTTCTCTCTGTAGCCACCTCTGGATTCCAACCTCTAACCTTTGGGTTCGAAGCTAAGCTCAGGCACCACTCCGGGACTCCACATTCAATATCAGATTACACCTAAAAACCAGAATTTCATCTTTAAAACACATGCCTCCCCACCCCATCCCTCTGCCCCCAGCTCTCATTTCTTCCAATCTCCCATCTTGCCCCTTGCCCATTCTGCTGTCCTCCCGAATTACACATACCAGGCTAAGAGGCCATCGCCCGTGATCTCCCAGCAACAACTCATAAATCCGTTTGTTCAAAAGTGGACCTACCACCTTCCTTCCAGCCCCCTCCCTTTTTGCCTTTTCTGCTGTCTTGGTCAATGGATATTTGCCCTGCTCCTTTTCTAGTGCTCCTGCCTGAGTGCACTGATTGTCGTGGAATCAAGGGTGGGGGAAGGTTGCCGCTGTGTATCCCTCCCCTCTGATTTCAGGTGTGTGTGTGTGTGTGTGTGTGTGTGTGTGTGTGTGTGTGGACTGTGTTTCTATCTCTCTGCCTCCTTCATTTGAAAATGGAAAGACAGTCCTGGTTGTTAGAGGAGCCTTTCCCTAACTTTGATCATTGGCGACACTTTCCAATTCAATTGCCATTCTGTTTTCAGCGCATTTAGCAGGGGCTGAGGTTTCCCACATAACCAGAGTATGTGGCTTCCCTACTAACAAAAGTATAAGGGGCTTTCTCTTGCACCTCCTCCTGTTCAGGCACTTCCTTCTCCACCCTCCTCCTACCTTTCTTCCCCTCCGCTCATTATTGGCTCATCAGTAGAGGAACAGAAACTTTGAAATCAATAGGAGAATAAATTGCCACATGGTCTTTATTGCCAAGGCAAGGTTTCTAAAGAAAATCCTTGTAATCAGAAAAGAGGGAAGATGAGATTAAACTGATTAAACTGAGAAAGTCAGAAAAAGGACAACTTGAAAGATTAGCTCTACAAACCTGAGAAGCATAATCCCCCATGCATGTTAAGTGGAGCTGCCCTGGCTGCTATCAGCCCTTCGTAGGCTGACCTTGTGCTGCCTTGGCGCAGAGCTACTGCAGCCAAGGCAAACACTGGGAATTGCAAGAGCAGAATGCCAGTGGTTACAGCAGGTAGCAATATTAGTGTAACGATGCGTCCTTATCATTAGGGACCGTGATCACTTAGGGAGGCTGAGAAGACCAGAAAGGAAAGAAGGGCCTCGCAGGTGGGGTCCACACCTATACCAGGGCCAACTTTGAGAGCTACCACAAGTTCAGATTCAGAGCAGTCAAGAAGTGAGAGTAAGAAGAAGAGACAGGCTCTGGGAAGGCCACCGTGGACAAGCATTGTAGCAGGTGGTTGGCCACCAAAATGGTAGACAGGGTGGTTACATTTGGAATGCTTAGCATAGTATCTGGCACGTAGTAGGAGCCCAACAAATAATGAGAGAACATATAAATAAAAAAGAAGACACGTGGCCCAACTGAACTAAGGCTGGTGGCATGCTCAGGATGATTAATTTTGCCGGGAACTTCAGCATCAATGACTACACCCTCGTGGCTCAATTTTCAACCTAACCATAGACAGGTCTAGAGGGGAAGAGTAACACTAGTGAGCTACACACATTTTAGAGTCATCAACCATGATAGATTTTTAAAAAATACAACGTCTATCCCAGGACAGAGTTCAGAGGGGGGAAGGAAAAGATGAAACACAAGCAGGAAGTGGGTTAAGTGATAGTGCTCTATGGGGATTGTCATCAAAGAGATGCATTGTTGACTGGAAAGCTGATCTCTGTACATCTTTATCCAATTCACAATTTTAAAAAAAGGCAAAAATAGCAGAATTAGTACTGATGTTTAACCAACTCAATTCTTTAATAAAAATACAATCTTATATCACAGACCACTTCCTTTAAACTTCCCTCTGTGCTCTGTCTCTCTCCCTCCCCCTTTCTCTGCTCACTCCTAACCAGTTCCTTTTCCTTCTTTTAACCCTGAGCCCTAAACAAAAACAGTGTGCATTTATAAACACTCCAGGGCTCTGTCAATGTTGAGTCAGCCAGAAATTAGCCCCACTCATCTGCCTACAAATACTACTGACACAGTCTGATCTGCCTCCCTCAGAATGCTTGGGCAAGTCCACAAATCCAGATTCATTGCATCACATTTGCTTACTTTCCAGCAGAGGCACAAAAGCTGAAGGAAATACAAACCTTCATTTGAATTAACTCATTCAGTTGGTCATTCCATCTGCAAACCCTTTCTGTTGAACTGCACAAAGCCAGTTATTCCACACACACAAATTGGAAAAGAAAATCAGAGAGGAAACTGTTTGTGGAATAATGAGTGTGACAGCATTAAAGGTCAGCCGATCGCATTTTGAAGGCTCTGTGAACTCTTGATGCTGAGATGAAACTCTTGGAGTTTCCCAAATGTGGGTGGTTGGAACCCACCCGCCGTGGGAGAAAGACGTGTGACCTGTTCTTGGAGAAAGTACAGCTCTGGAAACCCCACCGGGAAGTTCTCCTCTGCCCTGCAAAGTCTCTGTGATTCAGAACACACGTGAGGGTGCAGAACTGCATCAACTCTTACAGACGAATTTAGAAGTCAGTGATATTGCAGGCCAGGGGCCCCAGTGGCCTAGTGATTAGTCGTAGGGCTGTGACCTTCAAGGTCCACCAGCTGCTCTATGGGAGAAGTACGGGCTTTCTACCTCCATGCACAGGTACAGTCTCAGAAACTCGCAAGGACAGTCCTACCCTGTCCTATAGGGTCTCTATGAGGCGGCATTGACTCGAGGCAGCGAGGCTTTTGTTTTTGGTTTAATATTTCAAGGGACAGGGACCCTGTACATTCCTGGCCAGTCGCTCCTATTCACAACTTGGTGACTCTGTGACTTGAGATAAGAACCACTGGTGGTGGGTTTGAACCTTCCCAGAGACTCGGAGGAGAAAAACTGATGCTCTACCCTCCTTACGGTTAAAACACAAGAATCCTATGGGTGCTTCTACCTTCTACTCTGAGTTCAAATGTCCTAGATGGCACCTAACAAAAATGCAACTTTGGGGTAAGTGAGGAAAACTGTGATGTAAGGCAGGACGGGATTAGTCATGATGACCTCTACCAAAAAAGTAGGTAAATAATTCCAATTAAAGCCTTCTTCTTTGGATAAGCTACTGCCATCAAGCCCGTCTGACACCTAACTCACTGTTATCGGGTCCCTTCTGACTCACAGTGACCCAGAGGGGGGAAAAAATGGTGCTCTATTTCTAAAAATAATAATCAGCCATTGAAAGCCCTATGGAGTACAATTCTACTCTGACATACGTGATGTCACTATGAGTTGAGGTCCACTCACTGCCAACTGGTAGTTGTGGGATGAGAGCGGGGAAATCATTTGAGTTCACTGGTTTGGATACAAGAGGATGGGCAAATGAGCCTGCAGAAAGATCCTCATGCTACCCGGAAGGGATGCTCTCAAGTCTCACGGCCTGCAGTCTGCTTCAGGACTCTGGTGGCATTGTTTTTCTTCCAGGTCACTCTCTTAGTCGGGGAAGCTCAACTGTCCCCCGACTCCTTGGTGTAGAAGCCCAATTGACCCTGCACTTGGGGGTGAAGAAGCTAATCTCACTTCAGGCCAGGAAATGCTCCATGAATCCTCATTACTCGCCCCAGAATCAACATATTCCAATGCTGTTTGAGTGAAAGTCAATTTTCCCTCTCAAGGAAAAATCTCTCTGGAGACACTCGACATCAGAAGACAGTCACGGTGTCTGATGTACTTTTTTTCTAAAATCCCAGACTCTTAGGACTGTGTGACCTTCTGCCTAAATATCCTGCAGTTCCCCAGCCTGGCTGCATGTCGGAACCATCTGGGGAGATTTAGGCTAAGATACTCCTGAACTGCTGGCTTAGTTGATTGGAATGGGTTCCTCATATCCTTTTTCTTCTTCTTTCTCCTTGATCATTATCAGTTCCTGGTGGCTTGGTGGTTATGACTTGGGCTGCTAATGGCAAGGTCAGCATTTCAAAACCACCAGCTGCTGGTCAGGAGAAACACTGGGCTTTTTACTCCCACAAAGAGTTGCGGTCTCCAAACCTCACAGGCACAGTTTTAGCCTGTCCCCTAGGGTCTCCATGAGTTAGCATCGACTCGATGGCAGTGAGCGAGTTTATTGTCAATTCCAAGATGATGTGTTCAATTTTTCTATGCTTCTTGAGCTTTCTACACCTTAAACTAACTTTTTGTAGTTTCTGGGTGAAGGGAGACGTCGGACAGGGCAAGATATGACAAAATACCAATTTATAAACTATCAAGGGCTTATGAGGGAGGGGGGAGCGGGGAGGGTGGGGAAAAATGAGGACCTAATGTCCGGGGTTTAAGTGGAGAGAAAATGTTTTGAAAATGATGTACAAATGCGCTTTACACAATTGATGTGTGTATGGATTGCGATAACAGTTGTATGAGCCCCTAATAAAATGTTAAAAAAAAAAGTTCTTGAAATTATATAATAAATTATCAATAAAATATTATAATTCTTAACATATACTTCTTATAATTTTATTTTTAATTCATTTATTATAATAAAAAGAATAAAGAATAATAAAATAATTGATATTACCAAGGATTTCATCTTGCCTAGATCCACAATCAATGACCATGAAAGGAGCCACCAAAGGTTCAAATGACACTTTGCATGGAGTGAATCTGTGAAGCAAGACCTCTTTAGAATGTTGAAGAGCAAGGATGTTACGTTGTGCTGGCCCACACCATGATCTTTTCGATCATGTCCTATGCATGTACGGGTCGAACATTGTATAAGGATTCTGAAGAAGACTCCGTGTGCGTTCCTGGCTGGCTTGGCAAACAAACAGTATTGAAAGTGCCATGAACTGCCCACAGGACAGACAGATGTCTTGGAAGAAATGCAGTCAGGACCCTCCTTAGATTAGAAGCAAGAGTGGGGAGACTGTGCCTTACATCCTGTGGCTCTGTGGTCAGGAGAGACCAATCCCTGGTGAAGGAAATCGTGCCAGGCAGGGCAGAGGGGCGAGTGAGGGAGAGGAAGGCCGTCCAGGAGATGGACTGCCGCAGTGGCTGCACTAAGAACCGAAACACAAGAACACGGGTGAAGACGGCACAGGACCCGCAGTGTTCGTTCTGTTGTGCATGGGGACACTACCAGTAGGAACCAACTTGATGCACCTAATGCCTTCCTCGCCCCGCTGTACCTGAGACTATGCTAGCATTCTTTATCTCTCTTCCTTGAATGTTTATTATGAATCAGATGGTTATTTACAGAGTGAATCAGGTTTTCATTCAACAATTCATAGATATTTTGTCTCATCTCATTGATTGTAGTTCCCACAATGTAAATATCATGTATCCCACTTCCGCCCTGTGTTGTTCATTTATTTTTCTCTTACGGTTCCATTCTGGGCTGTGATCCACATGATCAGCAGTTCAAAACCACCAGCATTTCCGCAGGAGAAAGGCTGGGCTTTCTACTTCCATAAACAGTTGGAGTCTTGGAAACCCACAGGGGTCACAATGAGTCATCACTGACTCCATGACAGTGAATTTGGTTTGGGTTTTTGGTTTGAATTTTGTCCTTAGGTAAACACTAACCTTTAGGTCTTATATGGTTGATTATTCTAAGGTTTATCTACCTCACCAGTTTTATTGTCCCCCTTAGAGACGTGCCTATTGATTGGCTGAATACTGAGACATGGGCTGGGTTCATTTATACTAGCATTTGTAAAACAACACCCAGAAGCCATTCCACTTAATTTTACAGAGCGAACGGAACTCATGCTCATGGAAGCAGCAACCAAGAGATTAAACAACACATTGCATTGGATAAATGTGCTTTGCAGGGCCTCTTTAAAATGTTGAAAAGCAGGGATGTTATTTTGAGAACTAGATGCTCCTGGCTCAGCCCATGGTATTTTCACTCACCTCATATACATGTGAAAGTTGGGCATTGAATAAGGAAGATCAAAGGAGAATAAATGCATTTGAATTGTTGTCCTGGTGAAGAATATTGTAAGGACTGTAAACTGTCAAAAGAAAAAATAAATCTGACTTGGACGAAGTCCAGCTAGAATGCTACGTGCAGGAGCAAAGATGGGGAGACATCCTCTTACATACTTGACGTGTTATCAGGGGAGACTAGTCCCTGCGAGAGGAAAGCATACTTGGTAAAATGGGAGGGGAAGCAAAAAAGAAGTAGACTGCCAAGGCGATGAGCAGACACGAGGGCTGCAACAATTAGTTCAAATAGCAACAATTGCAAGGTGGCACAGAACTGGATGTGCTGCCTCCTGTGACAGTGTTTTGTCCCTGTTGCACATAGCGCCGACATGAATCAGCACGGACTCAATGGCAGCTAAATGACAAATTCATCCAGAGTGTCCGGATTTATGAGAACACAATGTTACGAACACTGAACACAAATGTCTGCATATGGAAACATTCAAGGAATAAAACATTGACTCTCAGATTTGCCAGACGAACCATTGAAGCAAAGCCTTGTATCTTATGTGTCTTTTCAGCTCTACCATTAATACAAAATGTACACAGTATCTTTAATACTTTATTTCAAAATATTAATTTACCACTCTGAATATTTCACACTCATTAGTTTGTTTTGGTATGTCTTTGCAGAACTAATAATGTTCTATAAAGCATTTCTCTTGAGGGCTTCTAATTAGTGCTATTAACTGAGCACTCTGCATAATGTCTACAGATTCATCCATCTGCAGGAATACCAGTTTGATAATGTTTGGGGTCAGCCTGGCCCTGAGTGATTCAGCATATTGACAATGAACCTACTATGTGTTTTAACAGAGCCAGTTAGACCCTGGCCTATAGGGTTGCTGTGTCTACTTGACGGCAATGAAATTGTTTTCTGTTTTGTTTTGTTTTGTTTTGTATATGCTCCATGACTCCAAAACAGAGACTCAAAACAACCCCTCAGACTCGTTGTCATCAGACTGACACAGACTCAGGGTAACCCTATAGGACATGCTAAAACTGCCCCTGTGGATTTCTGAGATGACAACTCTTTATGGGAATAGAAAGTTTCATCATTCTCCCTTTGAAGGGGCTAGTGGTTTCAAATCGCCAACCTTGGATTCGCAGTCTAGCTCACAACCCACTAGGCTACTGGGGCATCCCAAACCAAAGCTAACCCACTCCCATCAAGTCAATTCTGATTCACAGCGATCCTATCGATCATTTCTATACAGGCTGGGAAACAAGTGCCTCTGAAGGAATGTGGCATTTTATGACATTATTAATTAAACTACCTTAAGCTAGTTCCTCCAAAAAAAGGCCTCCCCCACCACCTTTCTGATTTTGGATTGAGGTCTGAGGACACCAGAGAAGGCTGATGTTTTCTTACCCTCTGTGCAAGGAGAATGCTTGATGCTGAAGTACTTTCTGGTCACCGTTGCTTTCTCTAAGGGTTTTGGCATGTACAGAAACATTCAAGGTGCTGCCGAGAATGGACAAGGCACAGGAAGAAGGGATGACTTCACCACTCTAAAGAGAAAGTTATCCATCGTCGTGGAAAACAAAAGAAACCAACTTAGACAGCGATACAATTTTTATTTAACATTTTCTTGTTTTTAATCATTTTATTGGGGGCTCTTACAACTCTTGTTACAATCTATATATCAATTGTATCTGATATATTAGTACATATATTCCATCATTCTTTTCTAAACATTTACTTTCCCTTGAGCCCTTGGGATCAGTTCCTCTTTTTTCCCCTCCCTTCCTACCCCCCTTGTGGCCCCTTGATAGATTGTAGATTGTTAATTATATTCAAATCTCCCACTGACTACTGTCTCCCTTCCCTTCCGGTTTCTGATGTTCTTCCCCCTGGATGGGGGTGTGTGGTTATGTGCCATCCATTTCCTCCCTCCCTCCCCACCTCTCCCCCACTTCCCCCCACCCTTTTGGTATCTATTCCCATTCCTGTTCCTGGGTTCCACGTGTTGTGAGTTGTATCTCTTGCCTACAACTATGTACATGCTCCCGTCTAGTCTAGATTGGGAAGTGGCACAGGGGTCAAGAGAGTGGGGATGCGGGTGGCGGTGTGGTGGTGAGGAGGCCTCAGGGGATCAGAGGCATGTTGTTTGACCCATTAGTGTTCTACTGCACCCTGATTGACTCATCCCCTCCCTGAGACCCCTCTGTGGTGGGTTGTTCCATGGCCCACAGCTGTGCTTTGGGTCTCCACTCCAACCCCCCTCCATTCTCACCAATGCATTTTTGTTTGTTTGTTTACTGTTTATTGTGAATCCTCTGATGCCCGTTGCCCAGTCTCAATGACACCGCACGATCACACCGGGTGGTGAGCTTCTTCCATGTGGGCTTGTTGCTTCACTATTGGATGGCCGCTTGTTTAACTTCAAGCCTTTAAGACCCCAGACACTGTATCTTTCAATGGTCGGGCACCATCCTCTGCCTTCACCACATCTGCTTATGCACCTATTTTGTCTTCAGAGATCGTGAAGGGGAGGGAGGTGAGCATCACGGAATGCCAATTTGTTAGAACAAAGTGTTCTTGTATTGAGGGAAGGGATGAGCCGAGGCCCAAGGCCCGTCTGCAGCCTCAATTTCACAAAAACCTTAATATATGACCAAGCATGTTTTTCTTCACAATTTTGATTTCTAATTCATTAAATAGCCACCTAATTGGTGCTATATGATCAATGAAGGAAAATGATTATTTCCACATCAGCCTGTAGGTTTTCCCTTCATATTTTCTTAAACAAAAGTTTTAATCATCGTGTTGTTTTCATTTCTAGAACTTCATTTGTCTTTAAATCAGTTTAGCCTCTCAGTCCTGGTAGTGTGGTTTGTAAGTTCTGGGCTGGCCACCACAAGGCCTGTGGTTCCAACTTACCAACTCTTCAAGAGTAGTATAAGGCTGTGAGCTCCTGGAAAAGGTTCACAGCCTTGGGTACAAAGTCCGAATGGACTCCATACAGTAGGTCTGTCTTGGTTTGGGGTGTAGGTCTGCTGGCAGGGTGATGAAGCCCTCTGATGTTCATGGAAGGACAGTACTGTAGTTATAACTTCCCTGCTGTCCAAGGGGAGAAAGACTAGGCAGCCCCCTCCTGTAAACATTAAAAGTCTCAGCAACTCTAAGAAGCAGCTGAATTCTGTCCTATAGAGTGGCTGAGAGTCACAATCCACTCGATGGCCCTGAGTCTTTGTGGAGTCACTTGTTCTTTGCTCATATTGTCACCTCATTTCTTTTTTTCATTAAATAGCATGTGCATATTCAATTTAGGTCCTATGTCTGAAAATGCTATCCATTGATTCGGGTGTGTCCTCAAATCTGATTTAGATTGTTTTCACTAGTTCTTTTTAAAAAAATTTTCCCCAGTGTTTTCTTTTGTGCCATGGGTTTGCTTTTGTTTAACTCTTTATTGTACCCCTATTTCTCAGACCTTTCACACCGCAGCTTCTCTGCGGTCTATGTGGAAGTGAGTTTCTCACAAGTGATCTGTACTTTTTGCTGATTCCCTGAGACTCCTACTAGGCTGGATTCACTTTATCCTAAATTCTCAGCTTGAGGGTTTTATTCAGCACCTCCAAGTATTAGGAACCCAAGTTGAAAATCTCCATGAGAGCTAGCTGTTTACAGATCTCAGGCAGATCGCCTGTACTCTGGATTCTGAGCACCAGTGTTTGAGGCAATTTCCTTGGTAGTTTCTGTGGTGGGGGAGGGTCAATTTATTTTCTGGTTTACCTTTCTTCTAAGGAGGTAGAGTTTGGGGAGAAACTGGTTTAGGAAGTCTGCCATTAGACTGCTTTCATGGGCCCTAGAGTTTTCTGCTCCTCCCTGAGCGCTCTTACCAGTTCTTGGGGAGAAACTGGTTTAGGAAGTCTGCCATTGGACTGCTTTCATGGGCCCTAGAGTTTTCTGCTCCACCCTGAGCTCTCTTACCAGTTCTTCAGGTGGACACCAACTTACGGCACCTCCATTTACATCAGAGTAGACTGCTGCGCCATATGCTTTTCAGTAGCTGATTTTTCAGATGTAGATTGCAAGGCCTACCTCCTGAGACATTTCTGGAGGAATTCGAACATCCAACCTTTTGTAAGCAACTCAAAGTGCTCATCTTTTGTAACATCCCAGGATTCAGAAGCCCTAGGGACAATAGAAAGAAGGACTACCTGATTCTACACTATCCTCAAAGTTCGTCGCATATTTGAGCCCCTTGTTGAAGCATAAAAGAGAGCTCAATTTGGTTTCCTTTACCAAAGGCCTTAAGACAACACCTGCCTTTGGTATTCCACTTACCTCACTGGGTTTAGGCTATCTCTTTGTGTTCAGTGACAGCGGATAATTTGGGGATTTGTTTGTTTGTTTTTGTTTTACTTTTTATAACCATTGATGCTCTCAAGTTCTCAAATGCATTGCTTTAAAAAAAAGTCCTCTAGCACTGTTTTATAGATGTATAATTTATATATAATAAAAATGCTTAGATTTAAAAGATCAGTTTGACAAGGATTGAGAGATATAGCAATTTGTGGAATCTCTGCATAAGACAGGATTTAGAATATATCAGACTTAGAGCAACTCTATAGTCCACTTGTTGGCAGCAAGTTTGGTTTTGAGAATCTATCCGATAGAGAAAATTTTCATTTCCAACTTTCCGGACTAATCATCCTACCCATCAGAGGTAATCATCTCTAAATATGATCACCATAGATGAGACAGAGACTGCATCAATGGACTCAAAGATGGTAAGGTCAACATAGGTGAACTTTTCCTGGTGTAGGAATGAAAATATATGAAACTATAGAGTAGCTTTGGTATCATTAGTTTTTGAGACTGAATCATTCTGTTTAGTGCATGAGTGGCTGGCTGCTTTGTAGGATTCCCTTAAATGAGTAAACCACAAATCAATGTTCTTTTTGATGAGTATTTAGTGTTTCCTATTTTCATTATATATTTTAATTATATTGACTAAATCTCCTATGAATGTTCTTGTACAAATTGTTTTATAAATATATTTTTCTCCTGGACAATACCTATCAATGAAATTGCTGTTATATTGGCTAAATTTATGCTTAATTTTATAAGAAACTGTCAACTATTTTCCAAAGCAGCTCTATCGTTGTACATAACCATTAGCTTTCTATGAAAGTCCCAGTTTCTTTAATTCTCAGCATATCGGAGTTTGGTCAGTTTTTAAAAAAATCATTTTGGCCATCTAATTCATGTGAAGTGGTATATGATTGTTTTATTTCACATTTCCTCAATGACTAATGATAGTATGTATCTTTCTGTGATGCTGGCTACTTGAATATCTTCTTTGGGGAATGAGTCTATTCAATGTATTATTAATGTACTCTAGCTCTGACTCTTGGATCTTTTATCTCTATCAGCCAACTTATTTTTGTTGGGGATGAGATGTGGATCAGCATTTATCTTTTTGTGGACTGCAAGCCAATGTGTGACCACTTTGCTACTAGAGCACCCTGCATTTATCTTTTTAAAATGTGTTTATATAGTTGTTCAAATACCATATTTGTTTTTAAAAATTGTTTTGTTGGTATTTCTGTTGGTATACAATACAAAGGGTTTTAAAACTTTTTGTGAAATAAATATCCATTGTCTAGTCATTATACTTTGCTGTGAACTTTTAAACACAGTTATATTATCACAATTCACATATCACACATTTCAATAGCTCAAGCATATTCAAAAGAATTGTGTAATAAACACCACAATCAGTTTTAGGACATTTCTTCTTCCTTGGATTCATCGTTGTTGGTTCCCATTATGCACCAACCTCCCCGCCCTGCCCCTGGGACACTATGAAACCAGCTACTATTTCTATTGCGCTACATACCCTGGATTTTATATAAAGAAAAAGGCACAAAACAAAAGCCAAACAAACAAAAAACCAAGAACATCTTTTAGATCAATAATCATGACAAACATTCTGTTCTCTGTTGCAATGCTTGCCACCTTTATAAAAATCATCTGATGGTGGAAATATAGTGTTTTTCTGTATCGGTTGTATTTATCTCTTAATTGTAGCACAATGAAATATTTGATTATCTTCTTCATAACATCATAGTCTTCAGCTGTATAGGAAGTTTGAAACCAAAGAGTTTAGCTTTTCGACATTATTCTTCCTTTTCAAGAATGTTTTATCTATTTAGATCCCTTGAATTTTCCTATACGTATTAGAATGTGCTTGCTCATTTCTTTGAAAGAGCCTGATGGCACTTTGACTGGGATTGTATGAAATTCAAGAAAGAGAAGTCAGCTTAGAATATCGTGTCATTTCTCTCTTGAATGTTTTCCTGATTATGAAGTTCTGTATTGTTAGTGATTGTGTGTCAAAATTTCGAAGATATTGATCTAGTCTACTGGCTTCCTATTTTAATTTTGTAAAGTTAACTGTCTCAGTTAAATTATTATTCTTTGAAGATGATCTTCATTTTTTAAAAAAATTTAGCTGATTCTGGTATTCCCTCTTTGTCTTTATTGTCGATCTCCTAAGATTATATTTTCAATATATTGCACATGAAGTTGTAGGTTCCTTTGTTATTTCTCCTGCTTGGAATTCGTGGTATTTCGTTAAATAGAAGATTTATCTTCTTAAAATTCCTGAAAAATCCAAACGTGATGTAGTTGAATGTTGTCTCTCCTCTCCTATTATTGCAGTCCCTCCACCCCCTGTGTCTGTCGCTGCGTCATTTTAATGCGCAGGAAGTGACTGCTTAACAGTCTATCCTCTAGGTCTCTTAAATCCTTGCTGGTCACAATTTCCATCACTTTTCCTCTCTGATCCATTCAGGATGATCTATACCTATGACTACATATATCCCATTTACCTCTATATCTTATATATCTGAACCTTGGTGGCAACATAGTGGACTATGCTTTGAACTGCCAACCACAATGTCAGCATTTCAAGCCCTCCAGCAGTCCCTTCAGAGAAAGATGTTGCTGTCTGCTCTGATAAAGATTTACATCCTTGGAAACCCAAAAGGAGCAGTGCTACCCTGCCATACAGAGTCATTATGAATCGGAATTAAGTATGTGTATGAGTGAGTGAACTGCATATGTGTAATCTGCTATGAAGTCCTTCCATTGGATTTATTTTTTAATATTATATATTTTAGAATTATAATAGTTACTTTTCCTAATCACTATCAACTTTAAGAAGAGGCCTGGGTGGCATTGTGAGTTAAGTATTGGGTTGCTAACCACTATGGTGACAGTTCAAACCCACCCCCCATCCCCAACTCGACTGAAGACAGTTGTAGCTGTCTGCTGCTGCCATAAAGATGTGCAGTCTCCGAAAGCCTCCACAGGGTTCCAGTGAGTGAGTAGCAACTACATTGAAGAGAGCTTTATTAGGTCAAAGAATATATATTCTATTCTTACTGCTACTGACACTTTACATACCTGCCAAGCAGTGTTTCTCGCAGTGTCAACACCACTCTCTCTACAATAATGCACACATTTCCACTGAGACCCACAACCCATTAACTTGCCTGGTTGACCTGCATACACACAAAAGCGTTCCTGGCAACAGCCAGACTTGGACAAAGCAACATAAGTCAAGTAGAACCTGTGCTGACGGGATGTGGATAGTCCTCTGGAAAATGCCAGTTTGTGAACTTTAGCAAACGTACGAGCACACAAAGGAAAGATTGCTTATTTTAGACGGATAGACAAATCTTGTATTAGGCTGACAGATCTATTTAAAGCTCTGTAGGACACTAGGACAGAGAGGGAAGCAAACAGGCTCTTTCATACCAAACCCTGACATGGCCTGGTATGTCAAGGCCATGAAGACGGGATACACAGAAGGTTCCCTGGAAAATGGAGTCTTTCATTAATCTGTGGTAAACGATATTTCTGTAAATATTTCACAGGACTTATTTTGAGAGAATTTTAGAATAACTTATCCATCATATTTCTCTAGTTCCCATGATCTTCTGAACCGGTTGGCAGGCATTATTACCTGGGCCCCAATCCACAGTGTCACTCAAGCCATAGGGAACACAAATCCAACTTGCGAAGGGTTATCTTCAAAGCCGCCTCCATTCAGCTTCCAGTGAGAGAAGGGCCACTTCTACTTGCTCCCCTGGGGGGAAACATACTCCAGTAGCCCAACATCTCTTTGCCTTCTCACTTTCATGGCCTGACACCCAAGAGTTGCATAAGCAGTGTACAATTCTACACAGGTGACTGCAAGAGGACTTGTCTTCTATTTGTCCTGTTTGTTTTGATAGCATCACTCAACACTATCATAGAAACCTTTCATAAAACAAACAAACGAAAACAAAAAAAGCACCTGATGTGTCTGAATATTCTTCTTGTTATTGAGTGTAGTACAGTCCGTTCCAACCCATATACACAAGAGGAGGAAGCACGGCCAGCCTTGCACCACCCTCACGGTAGTTGTCATGTTGAACCCATTGTGCAGAGACGATGCCAATCCACCCTGATGCAGGGCTTCCTCTTTCCACTGCCCTCTACTTGACCAACCAGGATGTCCTCCTCCAGGGACTGGTCTCTCCTGATAGCATGCCAGAAGTATGGGAGGCGAAGTCTCTCCGTGCTTGCCTCGAAGGAGCATTTTGGTTGTACTTCTTCCAAGACAGATCTGTTTGTTCATGGTGCTTTCAGTTTCCTTTACCAGCCCCATAATTCAAATGCATCAAGGCTTCCTAATGTTTGCATGTAAAGCATATACCTATAATTCACAAGCAATGTGGTTGCCATTCAATAACTTTAAATATATTATTAAATCTTAGACATCATAAACATGCCCAAAGTTGGGATTTAGGAGAGTGCTATTATATGAATATAAAATGATATTCTACTTTTTCTTCCTATCTGGATCCTATTCTTTTACATCCCTTTCATGGAGAGTGGAGGCAGGGGTAAATGAGTGGCAGCATTTTATACTCCCAGAAGAGAGACCCAGGCTCAGTCCTCAGACGATGCACCTCAAGCATGGTCACCGACCATCTTTCAGTCAAGGCTGAGATACTGAGATGAGGCTGAGTGGGTTTCAGGCAAACTTCCAGCTAAAACCAGAATAGGAAGAAGAGCCTGGCGTTCTACTTCCAAAAAATGAACTCATGAGAACTGTGTGGATAACAATGAATCAATCTACCAGGGGTGTTGGGGATGGTGAAGGATGGACCAGACTTTTGCTTCATTGTGCATGAGTTTGCCATGAATCAGGGCTGATGGCACTACATTGGAGAGGAGAGTTCTCAGTGATAATAAGGCTTCGTCCTTCTGTTACCATGCAATTACACAGGAAATAAATTCTACAGTCTATGGGAAAAAAGTTAAATACCGTGTGCTTTTTATGAAGTTATTTTTATAACAGGAATAAACTTTTCCATTGAAACTCCAAAAAGAAAACTAGAAAATTCACTGTCATTTTTGGACCCCACATGGAGAGTGCTTCCCCCTAGTTATAGGCCCCTCCTTCAGCAGATTCTGAAACCAATTATAAACTGAATTGTTCATGTTTCAGAATTACATATGTTAATGTCACAGCATGGCCTGGTAGACTCGGATGCTATAATTTTAATTGCTGGTATATTTCTCAGCTGTGGGATAGTGCTTTTGGCACCAGGAGTTACATCAATGAAACAACGGCACTCCTATGATCATATATGGGGACTGCATGTGGCTGCCAAAAGTCATAAAACTGCTTTTCCTAGCAAAGGATTCCAGTCCCAAGTGAAAGGTAAGGCTATGGATTGCACAGTTGCTTTTCTTTAACTACACTAAGAGATAACAAATAAGTGCCAAACTTGCCAATCTGTAGTTATCAATAATTAATCTGCTCTGCAATGGTCACCTCTTCCTTTTGGGAAAGACAAAGATGAGATACAAAACACAAGGCTTTAATGTCACAGACTCCTCCCTTTATCGCGCTCTTTTCCCTTTTCAAGGGTCGCAGAGAATAACATATCCAAAAGCAACCAGCCAGTGGCCCAAGCACTAGAATATTCTTTTCTAATATTTTCAAGTCATTTTAACTTTAAACATAAAACTTAATTATGGAGCTGAATGATCTTCCCTACCCAGCTCTCCAATTTGATCTAGTTTCCAGTGTGTGTTAGGTGAGTAAAGCTAATTACTTTTTTGCCATCTCTAGAGGGGATTAAATGCTAAAAGTTGTTCACTTGCTCTAAGGGCACTCAATAATATTTAGTTGAGTGCCTGTAGATTCTAGAGGTATATTTCCAATGAATTTAAGCAATTTTGAGCACACGATACTGTTAAATACTAATGACTTTTCTTTTTGCAATGAAGTGGTTGACTAGTATTAGTCAAGACTAGATGAATTTCCACCTCTCTTCCAAGAGAGATCATTATCCTCACACTGTAAATGATTGAACCAAAGCAAAGAAGTCAGGGGATTTCCTGAATGAAGCACTGTCAGTCAGGTAGAAAGGATATCTCAAAAAGTTCCAGTTTTCTGCTTTAAATCACTGACTTGCTTTAGAACCAGTCTTAACCTTCTATATATATTGCTTGCTCCCACCTCCCCCTTCTTACAGAGAAAGCAGTACATTTTGGAAGGAACAATCCATTTTGTATTCTTAAAAGTTTCAGACCTTTTGAATGCAAGGACTCTTTTGTTAGTGAGCTTTGAAAGCTTTGAAATCAACCTGGTCACTCTGAACAGAGGCAATCGTTATGATTCTCCTGCAAGATAGGCAGTGGGCAGACACATTTAAAGTCGGACTCCTTTGCATCCACTTCTGCATGTCTCCCTTTAGGGTAATTTGTGCAAAAAGGCAGGGAAAGTCA
This sequence comes from Echinops telfairi, assembly GCF_000313985.2. Lineage (NCBI taxonomy): Eukaryota > Metazoa > Chordata > Mammalia > Afrosoricida > Tenrecidae > Echinops > Echinops telfairi. The sequence continues at coordinate 12,043,899 of NW_022107431.1, forward strand.
TCGTTATCATTACATTGTTTATGCCCTAATTCCTTTTGAGAAAACTTCCTTCTTCTCCATGGGTCATTTGAAGCATTTCCAAATTGGAGGCAGTGAACACGTTTTTCTATAGTAGGTAATTCAGCTGAAGGGTGGGCTGGGCCCACCCATGGTGGCTCATTCAAAGTCCCAGGTTGGCAGGTGCATCTCTCAAAGCACGAAGTGCTTCATTCTAGGCTTGAAGACACCTTGCAGCTCTGTGGCAAGCAAAAGCTCATGCAAAGAGTTGAGCTGATCAGAAAAAGCATGGGGAGTGAGATGACTAAATTAGAAGCCTCAAGAAAGAAAAATATTCAAATGGAAACTTAGGAAGTAAATCCAGTTACTATCATGAAGGTTGTACATGCTTACTTCTAGCTCTTTCACTATCATCATGAATATATCTGCCTATCTATATAAGAAATACATATAATATTATGTATGCCATGATGATTGATTATATATATGATCTACATGGTAGCACTGAGGCCAGACCAAAATATGAAAGTTATTATTATTATAATGATATTTGTGAGATACTAATATGCATCTGAAAACCGGACAGTGAATCAGGAAGACCAGATCTGATTCATGACAGTTATGGTGTTGGTGGAACATATTGAAAGAACCATGAATTGTCAGAACCAACATGCCTGTCTTGGAAGAAGTATAGCTTGAATGCTACTTAGAAGTAAGGATGGCAAGACTGTGGGTCAAATTCTTTGTTGTCAGCAGGGAGCCATCACTGAAAAAGGATATTGTGTTAGTCTGGGTAAACAAGAGAAAGAAATCTACAGAAACTCATATATGTCTAAGAGAGAGTTTTATATATAGGGCAAGTGTACATTCAGAAAGCATCCCAAACCCAGTGCTGTCCAAGCCTATAAATTCGACTTAGCCCATATATCTGACACCAATCTACAAGGTCCTCCTCAACCTCACAACACACACACACACACACACACACACACACACACACACACACACACAGTGACTCCGAATGCAGGAGGATCACAGGCCAGGGAGTAGAAAGGCTTTGAATCCAATGGCGGTGTAAGCATCTCAGCGCTGGCAGGGGTCTCCACGTGGCTCTCCAGTTCCCAGGGCATGGGGTGCATCAGGGTAAGTCCATGTGGCTTCTCCTCAGGGATGTCTCTCAGGAAGTGAGCCCTGCCAGCTAAGGCAGAGAACTGGCTAAGGCAACTGGTCTGACCACCAGAGAACAAGAGACCAGAGAACCAGAAAGGTGAGGCTAATGGAGCCATTTATCTTTCTGCCCTTCAATTAATCCCACATGTGCTTCTTGACCAAGTTGGCACAATAAACATTACCTATCTCAGACATCATGTTTGGTCATGTAGAGAAACAATGCAAAAATGAAGACCTTCAGGAACTGGGCTGGCACGATGGCTACCTCAATGGAATCAAACATAAGCACAATCGTGAGGCTGGCCCAGACCGGGCATTGTTTCTTTCTATTGTGAGTGTGGTTGCTGTTAGTTGCCCTCAAGCCGGTTTGGCTCATGTATACTCACTGCCATCAAGCCAACTGTGACTCATGTGATCCTACGGACAGAGGAGAACTCCCCTGTGGGTTTCCAAGGCCGTAACTTTTTATGGGAGTTGAACGCCTCTTCTCTCTCCCAGAATCATACCCAGAGTCCTTGTAAACTGGACCTGACTTAAAGGCACCGATCAATAGCAACGATTTCAAAGAATGGAGCAAAAAAAATAAATAGGAGAATATGCATTTATTTATGGTGACATGCATTTTGAACGTTTGTACAAATTCCTATATGGGGCTCCAAGTTAGGCACTGTGGATAACATAGAGAATGACAATCCAGGAGCTCAGCTCTCAGAGAGATAGAGAAACAGACTCTATCCATACAAGTGAAAAAACTGATCAAGAATTAAACAAAGGTTTACAATCAGTGGTTGAATCATTAAAGTGTAATCAAAAAGAATTCTTTGGAAATTGGGTTTTTGCAACTTCATTCCAGAAACGTTATAAGTTGTCTTAATGTCAAAGTCATGGGATAAATCATTTAATCCCTGGTCAACTTCAATTCTGTATATTTTTGGTGAAGGCATTAGGAAGACAGGTGTAATGGGATCAGCTTGGTCTCAGGTATCATGGCATGATTTACATAAAACAAAACACATTTAAACCAGGCACACTACAGACAGCAGAGCGCAATGTCAATCGGGAGGAGGCTAGAAGATTAATTCAGTTACGAAGTAAAGCATTTCAGGCTAAAACAATCCAAAGAATCCTATTACCTAACAGAAAATTATATATAAAATTGCTCCATTTTATTGAAAACATAATGCTAAATGGACAGTCCTTTAGTTAAATAACTAGTGTGAGGTTATCTGCTCCCATAAAGATTTGCAAACCGATGGCAACCCTGTGCGTGGAATTGGCTCCATGGCCGGACGTGGTGGGCACAGAGTCAATGCACAAAGATTTGGAGACACAATGATTGAGCACTTGGATTCTATGCATCGCCTCGCCCGCAGTCTGAATCCACCGTTCGCCCCCAGCAGGAAGCTGTGGCAGCTGCTTCCTTCGGGATTTGCAGCCGTGGGTGCAGCCTGGGTGGCAGTTCTCCTCTGTGCTTCGGGACCGCTGTGAGTTGGCATGTTCTTGAAATCAGTATGGGTGAGCTGCTTTAGTTTAAGTGACCAAACAGCAAACACTATTAGGAGGTGACGCCTATTTTTTTAAATAAGAGACCTGTTTATTATTCTCTATTACAACTAAGTAAGAGAGAAGGTTCTGCTTGTGACTTTTCTGATCATCACGTTATTTGTCAAGATGGCTGGTGTTTCTCATTTCCTTTCGGTGTTGCTGAGAAGGCCCTGCACTGCAACAATTACAGGATCCCATCCCTACCTCTACTTAGGTCTGAGCTAGGGATAGGGGAAAAGTACTTAGATGGATATAATCCTACCCAGGATATTCTAAAATGTGCTGAGAAAGGAGATCTGGGTTATCTAAAGACATAAAAACAGTATCTAAGCAAAGTGAGCCTTACCCAAAATCGCTCCACAGGCAATTAAAGAAAAATGATTGCTGTAAAGGAATGCCTTAAATTGCATGCTTAAAAGACTTGGGAATCCTAATGTATACTTCCTGCCTCTCACCCATCCTGTTGCCTAAAAAATTCAGAGTTTTATAAGTTGAGAAATGCATGAGCAGATGTGTTGACTGACATGTTTGACTGTGTGGTCGTTATAGCGCTGTCTTTGAGTCCCTGCCCCATGCTGTAACCGCCTCTCTAAGTAGATGTGGTCCTAGCCTTTTAAGGGAGTCCTGGTACAGCAGCTGACCAAGAAGGTCTGTGGTATAGACCTCCCAGCCAGATGAGGTAGTCTGTTGCTATAAAGGCTACATCTCCGGACTTCCGATAGGGCAGCTCTATTCTGTCCTTTCAGTTGCTCTGAGTTGAAATGGACACAACAGCAGTGAGTTTGCTTTTTCAGAAAGGAGCCTTAGTGGTACCACAGTTATGCACTCTGCTGCTAACTGTAAGGTTGGCGGTTCAAACCCTCTCTGTGACTCTGCAGGGAGAAGACCTGGAAATCTACCTCTGTAAAGCTTACAGACGAGGAAACCAAAGAGGGCAGCTGCCTTTGACCCTGTCATATGGAGGCTCAGAGTTCAAAATCGGCTAGAGGTTTTTAATGTACAACCACTACACTTTTTATTTATTTATTTATGTATAATCATTTTACTGGGGGCTCAATCCATGCATCAAGTATCAAGTATAGTTGTACATATGTTGCCATCATCATTTTCTAAACATTTACTTTCCATTTGAGCCCTTGGTATCAACTCCTCTCTTTTCCTCCCTATCCCCATTCCCACCCTTGTGACCCCTTGATAAATCATAAATTTTGTTTTTATGTCTTACATCAACCACTGTCTACCCTGACCCAAGTGTCTGCTGTTCATTCCCCTGATGAGATGAGGAGCTTATGTGTCAATCATTGTGTTTGGTTCCCTCTTCCTCCCTTCCTTCCCCCACCTTCTCCCTACCTTCTTAGTATTGCTATTCCCATTTCTGTTCCTGAGGGGCGTTATCTGATCTGGATTCCATGTGTCATGAGCTCTCATCTGTACCTATGTCCATGCTGTGGTCTAGCCCTCAGTGAACGGCAGGACTAGGGTCCTGATAGTCAGGGGTGAGGAAGGCTCAAAAAACCAGAAGAATATTGCCACCACACTTTAAAAAATCATGATTTTTTTTCTTTTTTAAAAGTATAGTCTTTCTAGTTTCTATTGACACTAATGGGGACTTTTATTATAAAGCCTTATTTTCTATAGATACGGTTGACATACAGAGTGGGTAGTACCAGCAGATTCTCATCATGTTGTGGCCCTTCTGTAGTAGAGGACCAAGGCCATGAGGTTTAAGAGTGAAATGACATTTTTCAGAGAAATGAATCTGTTCCCCCAAAGCTAAGTCCCACATCAGTGATTCCCAGATCATTTTTGGTTGCTCTCATTCTCCCTTAAAATTAAAAGGGGGTAAAGTAGCGTGAATAGCTCGAATTGTATCCTTTATGTAGGTTTCCCATAAAGCTAAACGGACTCATTGCAGAGATTTCCCCCTGAAATCTTAAGTCAGTGAGAAAAGTCTAAATGCTTCCACTAGTCTAGACAATCAGCTACAATTTCACGTAGCGCGTGCCATGTTCTCTCATTTGTCACTCCCCCCTTTCAGCGATAAGTGGGTCAGCTTTTCAGAAGCTATAGTGCAGTCAAGCTGCCCTGCGGAATAGGCTCAATTAGGGCAGACTGAAACTGCTGGAGGAGGACGGAATGCTCTGGAACCTGGTACCATTGCAGTTCTGGATCACATTGACATCTTTTAAAGCTTAGTATGAAACACGAAATCCCACATGGCGTTTGAAATAATTCAGGAAAAGCAAATGCTACAAATGCAAACCTTAGGGACATTGTCATAAATAGATCATAAGTAAAATAAACCAATTGCTGTTATATGTGTGTGTAAAGAAAAAATATGCATCAGCTTGTGGCAAATATGACAGTTAGCTTAATTCAGTAGATTTCTTCAAAGGTCATTTTCATTCATAATTTTCAGGCATACAGTTCTGTTGACAACATATACATTATCCTTTCATAGGATTTCCTGGTCTAGGGAATGATGCAGTGTCAATAGATGTATAAATGTAAAACACTTTCAGAACATACACACATGCACCCACATTAAGACACTGTCACAACAATAGCCAATCACATGAGAGCTGGTTAGCATTCCTTTTCCCCCACATCCCTCTTCACTGTTGTGATGAATGAATTCAATTGTCTCTCTCCAAAATATGTATTGAAACTCAAATCCCTACTATCTGTGAATGGAGTACTCTGTGAATAAAAGTGTCTTTGTCATGTTAATGAGCCCATATCATTATAGGGTTGCCTCTGAGTGAGAAAAGGGGAAACAGGTAGAAAAGAAGGAGCAATGGATACAGTAAACAATGGGAGGAGGTGGGAAGATGTCTTTACATTGTGGGCATTGCCATCAGTGTCACAAGACAAAATGTGTATGAAATTCTATGGAAAACTATTTGACCCTGTAAACTTTCCCCCAGAACCAGAATATAAAGTAAAACTAAAATGAGAATCTTTCAAAAAGGTTTAGGCAGAAACAGGCACACGTGGACGAAGACAGACAAATGTTATCTGAGGATAACGAGGCAGATGACTCGAGAAGCCCAGGAACCCCAGGGATTTTTGTAGGCTAGAAGCTGGGATAGACCAAGACCAGCCTTCAGATGGGTGATCCAGTGGATTTCTGTTCCTAAAATTGCATACCTGTGATATTTCTGATACTGCAGAACTAGATACCAAAGTCAAGGTTCTTTTGGTGATTTCCCCACTCGGCAAAGTCATGTCAATAAGAAATGATCAATCAAGGCAGAACTTGTTGGAGTTGGCAATGGGTTATTTAATGTCACCTCCCTTTAAGAGGCTTTCTAAGTCTGTAAAAAGTTACAGTCTCAGGAACTTATGTATGGGGGCAGTTTAACTTGTCGTGTAGAGTCTCTATGAGTCAGAATCAAATGGCAGTAGGTGAGTTTGTAAGTATTGGACCACTAACCACAAGGTTGGTGGTCCGCATCCACCACAGAGATTATATGCTCCCGTAAAGAAGCACAGCGTTGTAAACCCTATGTGGTGTCACTGTGAGTCAGAATCGATTGCATGGCAGTGGTTTCTAATGTTTCCTCTATTATCTTTAGTCTTTATTTACATGTAATTGTGTTGTAAGAAACTCAAGCCAAGAATCAGAGATGAGCTGAAGGATAGGTCAGAGAGGCGACTAACAATGTTGTCTGTCTACCAAGGATGCTGTTACTTGCACATGGAGCAAGGTGAGCAAATTTAGTCAGTTCAAAATCCACCCAAGGAGCAATTGTTGGAAGGAAGATGTTATTGAACCATTCATTCATGGTTGGGTTTGAGTTCCCCACTGGCTGGTTCAGTGACAGTAGCTGATGATTTAAATTTCATTTAAGGAAACAATGATCTGATTAAATGATTTGTAATGACTTTTAAAATAGTAAATACTTTGTACAATTGAATGACGTGTGTATGCAAGTCAGACTCAATCACTTAGCTTGAACCTCACACTGACTCAGAGGGACCCAGGTGTGTCAGAGGGGGACTGTGCTCTATAAGGCATTTTTAGAGGATGAGAGGAATGGATTGCCAGGACTGAAGCACCTCTGGGTCTATTCAAACCACCACCATTTTGCCTGGAAGCTGAGCAGGTTAACCACTTGAACCTCTTAGGGACATCACATGACTCAAGCTCCAAGAAAATAATGGTGAAATGAGAAAGAGTCTTTGTTCAATTTGCTTTGCCTAGACATCGCTTGGGGGGAAGGACTAGGCGTTCTTTCTACTACCACAAAGAGTTACAGTCTCCAACCCCCACAGGGCCAGTCTTACGGTGTCACTATGAGCAGGCATTGACTAGATGGCAGTTGGAATTTGCTACACCTCTCCACCTTTTAAAACAATGTGGGAGAACTATCTGAAGAACTTTACTTAGGGAGTGACAAATTAAGTCTTGTGTACGACTCATGTGACTTGTACTAGCCCTCTCTAGAGACCTATCTGTGATTTTCTGTCTGGCTTCTTTTGTGCGTGTCAAGTGTTTTTGATGGGGTTTTTTTTTCTTAGGTTTCACTGGGAAATATAGGTAGAATGTCTCCTAGTGAAACACAGAGCATGTTTCCGGCCATGACATTTGAATGACGTTCGCTGTGCACAGAGTTGAAGTCTAGGCAAAAACCGAATGGATCTCCTACGGGCATATTCCCTGAAGGGCAGCACCTTATCGATATACTCTCTGTAGATTGTTTCTTCCATGTTCTTGTTGTATGCCCTCCAGTCCAGTTCAACTCATAGTGGTCCGACCTGCCTGTAAAGAGTTACAGTCGCTCACAGAGTGTGGGTGAGTAAACGCCACTGATCATTCAGTTAGCAAAGTGCACTTAACTAATGAACTAACAATTCTTCTCTTTGTTTCCTATATAAGAATAGCTAATTGAAGCCACATCCACAATTTAAAATATAAATATATATATATTTAAAACATTGTCCTAAATTAAAGAAAACGTCTAAGGGAGAAAATTTAGAAAACGGTAGAGTTATTAACTTCACAGTGGGAAAAGGGAGATGTTTGACTATATATAACTTGAACTGAATACAAGTAGTTTGTACTTGTCATATCTATCATTAAAATAAAGGAATGGTGCTTAGATGGTATTTAAAAAGAGAGTGTAGTCTTTACTTATAGATGCATTTATTCACCATAGAGTTTGAACATCAGCTACTTGTTAGTGTATTCCTTTACCAGATTTACTCTGATTTAGCTTATGTACATACGTTTCATTCAATTTTCAGTGACGTCGTCAAGTTGTGCACCGTCATCACCATGCACTTTCATAACATGCTTATTTCACCAACACGGTGAAACAAGTTTTTGGTTTTTATGCCATTACTCTCCTTTCCATTCCAAGTTCCAGGCAGCCACTAATCTCCTTTCCGTCTCAATAAGCTTGCCTTCCTATTTAGCTCATGTAAATGGAGTAATATATGCTTTTTATTCATCTGGCTTCTTTTATTTTATGAAATGAATGTTGCGCAGTTAATCCGTGTTATAGCATGTATAAGTAGTTTGTTGTTTTTCACTGCTGAGTAATACTCTATTGTATGAATGTACAACATTTGACTTATCCATTCATCATAATTGAACATTTACATTATTCCAGATATCAATATTGATAATATTGTTATTAGGTGCCACGGAGTCAATTGGAACTCATAGCAACTTATGCACAACAGAATGAAGCACTACTTTGTCCTGGGCCATCTTAACAATTGTTCTTCTGCTTGAGCCTATTATTGCTGCCACTGTGTCCATCCATCTCCTTCTTTTTGCTGACCTTGGACTCTACTAAACAAAATGTCCTTCTCTGGGGACAGGTCTCTACTGACAATGTGTCCAAAGAATGTAAGAAGAAGTCTTGCCATCATCAAGCTTGCTCCAAGGAGCACTCTGGTCATACTTCTTCCAAGACAAATTGCTTTGCCTTTTTAGTAGTGCAGGCTACCTTCAATGTTCTTGTCTAGCACCACAAGTCAGATGCATCAATTCTTCTGTGGTTGTCTTTATTCATTGTCGAACGTTCACCAGCATATGAGTCCATTGAAAATACCATGGCTTGGCTCAGGCACACTGTAGTCCTTGCTTTTCAATACTTCAAAGAGGTCCTTTGCAGAGTATTTACTTAAAGCGATAAGTCTTCTGATCTCTTGACTGCTGCTTGCAGAAGCATTGACTGTGGATCTAAGCAAGACAAAATCCTTGTTATCTTCAACCTTTTCTCCATTTACCATGATGTAACCTATTGGTCCAGTTGTGAGGATTTCAGTCTGCTTTATATTGAATTGTAATCCATACTAAAGGCTGCAATCCTGGACCTTCTTCAGCAAGTGTTTAAAGTCTTTCAGAAAGGAAAATTGCATCTTCTGAATATTGGAGGTTGTTAATAAGCCTCCAATCCTGATACCACATTCTTCTTCATATAATCCAGCTTCTCTGATGATTTTCTCAGCATAGAGATTTAATAGGTATGATGAGAGGATACAACCCTATCTTAATCTTTCTTGATTTTAAACCATGCACTATCCCTTTGTTACATTCTAATAACGGCCTCTTGACCACGTACAAGTTCCATATGAGCACCATGAAGGGCTCTGGAATCACCATTCTCTCAAGGTTATCCACAGTTAATTATGGTTCATACGGTTGAATGTCTTTCCACAGACAATGAAACACAAATAAACAACTTTCTGGTATTCTCTGATTTCAACCATGATCTATTTGACATCAGCAATGATGTCCCTTGTTCTAAGTCCTCTACTGAATCTGGTCTGAACCTCTGGAAGCTTCCTGTCAATATAATGCTGCAATTGCTGTTAGATGGTCTCCAGCAAGTTGTACTGATAATACTACTATGAATATTCACTTATAAGTCTTTACATGAATACATTTTTTTCCATTTCTCTTGGGTTTATAACAAAAAGAATTATTGGATTATATGAGCAAAATTACTTGAATATGTGAAGAATAATTTAGCATCAGGATTGAAAGAACTCCTGTTAACAATTTGTGATATCTAGATAACACAATCTTGCTTGCTGAAAATGAAGATAACTCAAAACACTTACTAATAAAGCTCAAAGAATAAAGACTTCAGTATGGCTTATACCTCGGCACAAAGAGAACCAATATCTTCAAAACTGTACCAGTAATGCAACTTCATGATACGTGGAGAAAGGATTGAAAGTGCCAAGGATTTCATTTTATTTGAATCCACAATCAATACCTATGCAAGGTGTAGTCAAGAAACCAAATTACATATTACACTGGGCAAGTCTGCTGTGAAAGGCTACTTTAAAGTGTTAAAAAGTAAAGATGCCAGCCTGAGGATTTAGGTACACCACGGCATTTTTTATTGCTACCTTTTCAGTTAATTTTGTGTCTTTTGTGTCTATGAAATGCAAGCTAGATAAATTTATGGAGACAGTCACTGGATTAATGGTTTCTTGGGGGTACGGCAGGAGCGATTGTGGGGGAAATGAGGCGCTAATACCAATAAGTACAAGAAACAAGAAAATGTTCTAAAATTGATTGTGGTAATTATAGCACAACTCTTCTTGATTTGCTTGAACTCTTGAATAGTATGATATATGGATTATTTGCCAATAAAACTGTTCTGATTAAAGAATATCTATCAATAAACACCTATTTCAAATTTTAAAACAGAAATAAAGAAAACTACAGTCCAGTCTAAAAAGAATGATGCCTCTAACCCCCAAAGAAAGCTCCTAGTGACCCCAATCCCAACTGGATGCAGAGACTTGTGGACGTGGATGAAGGCAGAGGCAGCACTTCATTTACCCCCAATGCCATCATGGACTCTTCCTCACCCTCCATCCTCTAGGCTGATACGTTCTGGGCTGCTTCCAGGTTCTCCAGATTTGGAAGTTGTGGGTGGGAGAAATAAAATGGGAAACACATTTTCTCTTAAATGGTGCAGTGGTCAGCGAGTATTAATGCCTTCCAGGTATGGGTATTCTCCTTGTGGGCATCTGACATTCAGGTGCTTTTGTTAAGTTTTTGGAGACCTGTCTACTAGGTATCTCTTGCCAATCACTTCCTCAATACAAGTGGTGCATCTTCTGACATGCAGCTGCCAGCTCATCTCTCAGCCCAATATCCAGGGACCCACCTGATGCTTTCATGTGATCCTTTGGAATGATTCTGCCAATTTTCTGCAGGGTTAACAACCTACCTGCAAGAAGCACAGACTCTGGAAGGGAATTATTTCCAATGTTGTTCCCTTTATCTGTTGGTTGTCAGGACAACCATTTAATCAAGTCACAACCCTGCTGCTCTCAAACCCCAGGCACATGGGACAATATCTCTAAGTGGAGGGTATAGAAGGAAGAGGAAACGGATGGAAATTCGACATTTCTGCATAAGCCTTGTGTCACTCATTTCACCATAGAAATTCAACTGTACATTATTACATAACTGTCCATTATTAAACAATAATAACCAAAGAAACCTACTGAGACAGTTTATTGTGCCAGCCTGGCTGATAAACGCAGGTGGGATTGACTGAGGGGTGGAGAGATGGATGGCTTGGTGGGCCTTGCCTTTCTTGTCTCTCGCTCTGTGATCATCGGACCAGTGTGCGGCTGCCTTGCTTGTTCTGTGCTTCAATTTAAAGGCTACACAGCCTGTGGGACGCCTAGCCTGTGGACTGTGTTGCTGTAAGTTGAGGTCCCTTTAAGACTTCTCTGGAGCTGGGAACTGGCAATTGGTGACCTGCCTTGTGATTGGCTGCTGTGCTGACATAACCTAGCTCTCTCTACAAATAGAGGAAGATCTGGCATCAGATAGAGACTGGAAGGACTGCTAGTCTCTCAACTTTCTCTCACGTACGTGAGTTGCACTAAGCCATTGATAGTGCTTCTAATTTAACTGTTTATTTCTTGTATATTTATCTGTATATGATTGTATATTTATCTGTATATGATTTAACACTTCATTTCTTGTTATATATTAATCACCTTTATAAATAAATATATTATATTATCAAGAATTTGGTTGCATCTCTCTAGAGAACCCTGTCTAACACACCTACCAAATGTAAAATTCGGAAAACAGAATAAAATACTGTCCATCGGGCCTGTGATATAGACCATTCATAGAAGTAAATGAATTCAAGTAATTTTAAAGTATCATTTAATATTTAATAATGAAGGCATTCATGTTTTTAGATATTCAGTATAATATCATGTAGCTATTAAATTTTTGGTAATATCAGTAAATCATGTTTAATACGAAATTTATTTTCAAAATTGTACCTAAAGTATGAATCCTATTACATAAAATACCAATGCATGAAAGCCATCATAAAGCAACATATAAAACTACAATTTTTGTGTGTGCATGGAAAGTATTTGAATTGTAAGTTATACATATTTTTCAAATTCTTATCTAAGGGTAATTTTCTCATTTAAATCACAAAATTATTACCATTTATTGGAATACAAGGTTAAATTACATTTTGTCTGATATATTCTAATTTCTGCATTTCCAAAGTCAGAATTTGACTTAATCATGTTTAAAATACTTCCATTTTATTATGATGATAATACCAGTTTAGAACACTCAGAATATTTCACCATGCAGATAATTTTGAAAGAGTTGGCATACCCTCCTGGTAGCTATACTAAAGGACTGCTGGCCATTGCAATGTTGATGATTGCAGGTAGTCTTCAGGTTTCAGACCACAGTTGTTTGTAGGTGCTATTCAGTCAGTTATTTTATTTATTGATTTTATTTTTTGAGATTATCTTCTTTGTCACGAAAGACTTCAAGTCCTTTTCATTATTTTTCCTCCTTCTTTCCCAAGCAACTCAAACCACTATTTATGTTTTAAGGATATGGAATCTGAAGGCACTTTTGTTTTACTTTGTTTTTGAAGACACGTATACCTATGACACAGCCCAAGAAATGAACTCAATCACAATATCCCGCTAATCCCTCCATTCCCCCTCCCCAATCCCTACCATCCCAGACTCGTCATGCAGTCAATGCTGACTAATGGTGATTCTGAGTACTGTGGAAGGAGGCAGCCTGAACCCTTGAAATGCATGTGATTGTTCTCATGTTTGAGCTCATTATTTCAGCCTCTGTGTCAATTCATCTCACCAAGGACCTCCTTGATGCCACATTTTCCTTCATATAATCCAGCTTCTCTGTCTCTTTGTTCACCATACAGATTGAATAAGTATGGGGAGAAGATACAATCATGACACACACCTTTCTTGATTTTAAGCCACTAGGTTTTTCTAAAATATGTTTGAAATGAACTTTCAAGTCACCAAGCCTCCAAGTCCATTTCCGTTTATAAACCATTTGATGGTTAGTCCATTAGAATGAGACAATTGCCCGTGGAATCTTAGCATTCAAGAATAGCTTTGGAAGGAGGGGTTGGGGGGTGGGGGAAAGACATGAGTAGCAGGGGAACAGGGCACTCACCCATGCAAGGGAAGGGTGTTGTTTATATCTCACAGGGAAAGAGGGACCAGACTTCAACCTGGTGTTCCAATACACGAATGCAGCATACCAGCATGAAGTAGGGAGCCAATAGATAGGCCTGAGGGGCCAGCCTCAATCCAACTACATGACCAGCCCCCCCCCCACCCCTTACCCCCTGAAGAATTCACTTCAGAGGACAGCAATGGAGCTACAACTCAGGAAGAGAGACACGTCTGATCAGAGCACACAGGAGCCAATGAAGGGGGAGAGAGAGAGAGTGGAGCACATCCTGGCCCACCAAGCCCCGAGGATGATATTCCTGCTTAGAACACCCAATGCACGGAGAAGATCATAGGGCTGGTCTCATGAGACACAACATCCCTCACTGACCTACAGTGCTACAGGGGACAAAAGTGGAGACACAGTGCAGGAATTGTGCCCAATCTGAAACCACCACGCTGTGAAACGCAAAGGGCATGCAACAGAACAGAACAACAGGACAGCAAGGGGAGCGGAGCAATGCAGATATACCAAAAATGGACTGTGGGGCCAGGGTGTGGCACCCCATCACACGCAACTTGAAAACACTCAGAAAAGTCAACAAACAGACCTGGAACTATTTATTGGCTTTTCTTCTACTTTTTCTCAATTGTTTTTGTTGTTGCTTTGTTTTGCCCTGTCTTGTTTCTGTGCATATTATTATCTCTGCATGTCTATGTAGACAAGATAGGTGGGATAAACAATCTGGCGGAAAAAAACAATGGGACCAACGGGGGTGGGGGTGGGGAGGAGAGGAAGTGGGTGTTAACAAACCCAGGAACAAGGGAACAACAAGTGATAAAATCAATGGCAAGAAGGGTGTAGGAGTCCTGGTAGGGCTTGATCAAGGGCAATGTAACGAATTACTAAAACCCAAATGAAGGCTGAACATGATAGGGGGAAAGAGGAAAGTAAAAGGAAATAGAGGAAAGAAGTAGGAGGCACCTGGCATTTATAGTGGTCTAAGTACAGGCATGTGCATATGTAAATATATTTATATATTATGATGGGGAAATAGAGCTATGTACATATATTTATAGGCTTAGTATTAAGGTAGCATATGGATATTGGGCCTCTACTCAAATACTCCCTCAACACAAGAACATTTTGTTATATTAACCTAGCATTCAATGATGCTAACCTTCCAGACACAATCGCTGAAGACAAAGTGGGTACATAAGTAAATGTGGTGAAGAAAGCTGATAGATGGTGCCTGGTTATCAAAAGATACAGTGTCTGGGGTCTTAAAGGCTTGAAGATAAACAAGCTACTATCTAGCTGAGAAGCAACAAAGCCCACATGGAAGAAGCACAACAGCCTGTGTGATCATGTGGTGTCAATAGGATCAGGTATCAGGTATTAAATGTACAGGACAAAAAATCATATCATTGTGAATGACAGGGAGTGTGGAGTGGAGACCCAAAGTCCATCTATAGGCAACTAGACATCCCCTTACAGAAGGGTTGCTGGGAGGAGACAAGCCAGTAAGGGTGCAGTATAGCACCAATGAAACATACAACTTTAGTTGTTTAATGCCTCTTCCCTACCACTATCATGACCCCAATTCTACCTTACAAATCAGGCTAGACCAGAGGATGTACACTGGTACAGAAAAACACAGGAAATCCAGGAGAGATAAACCCCTCAGGACCAATAATGAGAGTAGCAATATCAGGAGGGAAGGGGGAAGATGGAGGGAGAAAGGGGGAACCAATCACAATAATTTACACATAATCTGTTCCCAGGAGGATGGACAACATAAAAGTGGGTAAAGGGAGGCACCAGTCAGTGTAAGACATGAAAAAATAATAATTTATAAATTATCAAGGGTTCATGAGGGAGGGAGACTGTGGGAGGGAGGGAGGGAGGGAGGAAGGGAGAGAGGGAGGGGGGGAAATGAGAAGCTGATACCAAGGGCTCAAGTAAAAAGAAAACGTTTTGAAAATAATGATGGCAACCAATGTACAAATGTGCTTGATACAATGGATGGATGGATGGATTATGATAAGAGTTGTATAAGCCCCAATAAAATGATTTAAAAAAATAAAAGAATAGCTTTGGAGATCTGCTCTGCAGGAAGGAAGTGTGGCCAAAATTGGAGCCGTGGAGAGAGATACACTTGAATTTAACACCTGGATCCTCCATTTTGTAGTTATTTGATCATGGACAAATAGTTTAAGCTCTCTGCACATCAGTTGTTTTACTTGTAAAAACAGGACTCTTGCAATAGGGGGAGAGGGGCTGCTGTTTTGAGTACTGCCTGACACTGACAAATTAGTCCTTTATCTATGGAGTCTCAGGTGTGACCATGAGTAGAGCTTCTGTACACATTCAGCAGAACGCCTACTCATGGCCACACCTAAGGTTCCATAGATCAGGGAATCAATTACCCCAATTTGGCCTTTGTGTTTGACTTCCATTTTTTTTCCAATCCACAATAGTGGCATCATCATTTTTCTCCCTTGCATTTCAATCAACCTTCCTTAGCTGTTCACTAACATATAGCTAGATGCTATCTTTAAAAATAAACCAAAATCAGATTGTTCTCTGAAAGTAGTCTGACTTTACCAACAGCACCCATGTGTTGAGTGAGGTGCTGAGTGAGGTACCTTAGAGTGTTGTGCAGGAGACTGAATGAAGACAAGGCTGAGGAGCTATCAATAAGCACATCACTGGACATCGAAGATTAATTAAATAAATATTTAGGGACCCAATAGTAAGGTGTTTTACCAGATTTACTTCTGAATATCTTGAGGAAGAAAAGAATCTTAAATGCAGAAATGGATTTTGAACAAAGAGACTTAGCAAAACATTTATTAGAGCTGGAAAACCCAGGAAATGACTATTGAGCTATGATTCCTTGAAGGATGAATGGAATTTTAATAGGCACACAAAAAGGTGGGGGTCTTTTCAGGAGATGGTAACATTACCCATTTAGTTATGGCTTCAGTCAACAAATATGTGTGTCCTCTTGTATCAATCAGCCTCCAGTAGATTATTCTGTGGTGGCATATGATACCAAAATCTCATTGGCTCACAATAAAGCTTATTTTCCTTATTTTCACAGCAAATGCCTTTTTCTTTCTCCCTTTTCTTTGCTGCAGTGCTGCTCTTATTCTCCACTCCAGGATCCAAGCTGATGGAGCAGCCTTTATCTCTTTGTGACGAAGTAGCAGACCACATGATGGCACCTATGGTTTCTATTAAGAAGTGGTCTACATCACTTCTACCCCTATCCCAATGGCCAATCAAGATACAGAGAAAACATGATGTCCAAGGATGAGCCCAATAGGGAGGGGTAGCTAATATTTTAAAAAGAATACAGCCTACTGCACTCCTGTCACAGAGTAAGTAAAAAGGTATTGCTACAAAATTATAGAAACCTTTATTAAACAAAAATGTTAAAATATCAAGCTGCTATTTCTTGACAGATCCTGTATTTAGGTCTACCTAGTATACTATACACTACATTTACATTTCTGTTTGTTGTACTGTGGTGGCTTGTGTGTTGCTGTGATGCTTCAAGCTATGTCACTGGTGTTTCAAATGCCAACAGAGTCACCTGAAGTGAACAGGTTCAGCATCGCATCTACACTAAGAACAGAAAACAAAGAAGAACTCAGCTTGCCACCTCTGAGACAGGAGCTGCTTAAAACCTTATGCATAGCATCAAAGCATTTTCAAAGACTGAAAACCTAAACAAAAGAAGCAGCTCCCCAAAGATATAGCACCTGAAGCCTTAAAGACCTGAAGATAAACAAGCACCATCTAGCTGAGAGACAACAAAACCCACACGGAAGAAGCACACCAGCCTGTTCCTACTCGATCGCTGAGGACAAAGAGGGTGCATTAGCAAAAGTGGTGAAGAAAGCAGATGATGCCCGGCTATAAAATGATACAGCATCTGGTGTCTTAAATGCTTGAAGACAAACAGGCGGCCATCTAGCTAAGAAACAACAAAACTAACAAGGAAGAAGCACACCAGCCTAACCCGGTATGAATGCTGAAGA
>NW_022107431.1:12061481-12136919 GCF_000313985.2 Echinops telfairi
AATCAGAGTGCAGTGTAGCAACGATGAAATATACAATTTTCCTCTAGTTCTTAAATGCTACCTCCACCCCACTATCATGATCCCAATTGTACCTTACCTATCCGGCTGGACCGGACGAGGTGCACTGGCACAGACAGGAACTGGAAATACAGTGAACCCTGGACAGATGAACCCCCCAGGACCAGTGGAGAGAGTGGCGATGGCGGGAGGGTGGAGGGAAGGAGAGGGAGAAAGGGGGAACAGATGACAAGGTCTACATATGGCCTCCTTCCTGGGGGACGGACAGTGGAGAAGTGGGTGAGGGAGACGTGAGATGGGGTAAGATATGATAAAATAATAATAATTTATAAATTATCAAGGGTTCAGAGGGAGTGGGGAGCGGGGAGGGAGGGGAAAAATGAGGAGCTGACACCAAGGGCTCAAGTGGAAAGCAGGTGTTGTGAGAATGATGGTCAACATATGTACTAATGTGCTGGACACAAATGATGCATGTATGGATTGTGATGAGTTGTATGATCCCCTAATAAAATGATTTTAAAAAAGAAGAAGCAGAACCCTGTCAGAGACACTGCCAGGGGATGGGCCTCTCAGGTCCAAAGTACTCAAAATGTGACTGAAGAAGAGCTGCTTTCTTGGAGGGGAGTCGACCATTGTGACATGACTCAGGTAAAGCCCGTGGTCATGGAGCCTTCCGGGTCTTCATTTGCTGATGTGGTGCAACTCAATGCTAAGAGAAATAGCTGCAGTGATTGGAACAGAGAATGTGTGAAATGTGAGTTTAAGAAAATTGGAAGTGGTCAAAATGAAATGGAATACATGAAGATCACTATCCTAGGCATTAGTGAGCTGAAATGGATTAGTATTGGCTATTTTGAATAAGAAAATCATATCATTTAGTATGCAATAACACAATCAAGAGGAGTGGCATGGTGTTCATTGTCAGAAAGGACATTACTAAATCCTTCAAGAAGTACACTGCTATCTGTGATCCAATTATGTTTACCTGCCAAGAAAATCCAATCAATACAACTATTATTCAACTTTATGCACCAACCACAAAGCTAATGATGAAGAAATTGAAGAATCCTATCAACAACTTCAGTTGAAAATTGAGCAAATGTGCAATCAAGATGCACTGAAAGTTATTGGTGATTGGAATGCAAACGTTGGAAACAAAGAGGAGGAATAGTAGTTGGATAATATGGAACTGGTGATAGAAATGAAGCTGGAGATTGCATGATAGAATTTTGTAAAAACAACATGTGCATAGCAAATACCCTTTTTTCCACAACACAAAACATATATACATGGTCTTTCCCAGAGGAAATACAAAAAAATCAAATTGACTCCATCTGTGGGAAGACACAATGAAGAAGCCCAATATCAGCAGCTAACCAGGGACCAACTATGGAACAGACGGTGTGAGTCCAGGTTGAAGCTGAAGATAATAATAAAAAAAATTCCATGAGAATCGAAAATACAACCTTGAGTCTATCCAACCTGAGTTCCAAGAACATCTAAAGAACAGATATGACGCGTTGAATGCTAATGAAAGAAGACCTGATGAGAGGATATCAAGACCATCAATCCCGAAGAAAGCAAAAGGTCATTAAAAAGATAGGAAAGAAAGAAAAGAACAAAGTGGGTATCAGAGGAGACTTTGAAACTGGCTCTGAACAGTAGAGTAGTTAAAGCTAATTGAAGAAAGGATGAAGTCATGGAGCTGAACAGAAAATTTCAAAGGGCAGCTTGAGAAGACAAACCCAAATATTATAGGGAAATATGCAAAGTTCTAGAATTAGAAAACCAAAAGGGAAGAACACACTCCCATATATGAAACGGAAAGAACTCAAGAAAAACTTCAGGTTCAAGTTGTAATTTTGAAAACCTTTATAGGAAGAATATTGAATGATGCGGAAGCAACAAAAGAAAGTGGAAAGAATTAACGGAATCATTGTACCCAAAGAACTAGTTGACATTCTACCATCTCAGGAGGTAGCATAGGAGTAAGCACCAATGGTGCTGACAGAAGATATTCAAGCTGCATTGAATTCATTAGCCAAAAACAAGGCTCCAGGAATTGATGGAATACACATGGAAATGCTCCAGAAAGCTGAAGAAGCACTGGAAGCACTCACTCATCTATGCCAGGAAATTTGGAAGACAGCTACTTGGCCAACTGACTGGAAGAGATCCATTTATATGCCCATTCGAAAGACAGTTAATCCAACAAAATTCTCAAACTATAGAACAATTAACATTGATATCGCACTCAAGTAAAATTGTGCTTATGATCATCCAACAATGGTTGCAGTCACACATCGACAGGGAACTGCCAAGGTTCAGGCCAGATTCAGAAGAGAACTTGGAAAAGGATATCATTGCTGATAGATCTTGGCTGAAAGCAGAGAATATCCAAAATGTGTTTACTTGTGTTTCATTGACTATGTAAAGGCATCCAACTGTGTGGACCATAATTAACTGTGGATAACCTGAGAGAATGGGGATTCCAGAACACTTCATTGTGCTCATATGGAACTTGTATTTTTGTGCATGGATCAAGAGGCAGTTGTTTGAATAGAACCAGGGAATACTGCATGGTTTTAAAACAGGAAAGGTGTGTGTCAGGGTTGTATCCTTTTATCATACTTGTTCGTAGCCTTCAGTATGGATTACAACTCACAGTGTAAGGAAAACCAAAGTCCTCACAACTAGACCAATAAGTTACATCATGATATATGGTGAGGTAGTTAGTTTATTGTGCCAACCTGGCTAATAAACACATGTGGGGTTAATTGAAGGGCAGAGGGATAAATGGCTCGGGGAACCTCGCCTTTCGAGTTATCGGGTCTCTTGCTTTGTGATGATCAGACGAGGGTGCAGCTGCATTAGCAGTTCCCTGCTTTAGCTGGCAAGGCTCACTTCCCGTGAGACATCCTGAGGAGAAGCCACATGGACCTACCCCAATGCAGCCCTGGGTGCTGGAGCAGCCGTGTGGAGACCTCTGCCAGTGCTGAGATGCTTACTCGCTCACCGATTTGGCTTTCCTACTGCAATCGGCATCATTGCGTGTGTTTTGTGAGATGGAGGAGGACGTTGTGGATTGGTGTCAGACATATGGGTTAATATTGGACTTGTGGGCTTGGGCAGCACTGGGTTGGGATGTTTTCTTTATGTGCACTTACCCTTCATATAAAACCCTGTCTTATACATGAGATTCTGTGGATTTGTTTCTCTAAATAGCCAGACTAACACACATGGAGAAAAGGTTGACGTTGTTAAGGATTATGTCTTACTTGGATCCACAATTGGTGCTCATGGAGGCGGCAGTCAAGAGATAGAACGCTGTATTACATTAAGTAAATCTTCTGCATAAGACTTCTTGAGGAGTGTTGAAGAGCAAGGATGTTACTTTGAGGACTAAGGTGTGCCTGGACCAAGCCACAGTATTCTCCCTTGCATCATCTGCATGTGAAAGTTGGACATGGAATAAGGAGGACTGTAGAAGAGGAGAGATGCATTTGAATTATGGTTCTGGGGAAGAATATTGAAAATACTAAGGCCTGCTAAAAGGACAAGCAGGTCTGTGTTGGAAGAAGAAAGGACAGGGTGCTCCTTGGATGCAACAATAGCAAGACTGTGTCTTGCAGGCTCTGGATATATTCTCTGGAGAGATCAGTGTCTAGAGAGGGACATCATGATTGGGAAAGTGGAAGGGTGGTAATAAAAAAGAGGCAAGCCCTCAACTAGATGGTTTGGCACAGTGCCTGCATCGATTGGCTCAGGGAGAACAATTGTGAGCCTGGTACAGGATCATGGACTAATTTCTTCTGTTGTGCGTAGTGTCAATATGGGTCAGAGCTGTCCTGATGGCACTTAACAACAACAACAACTTATGAAGGCGGTATTCCCTTCTCTCTAACCCTTCCCCGGAAGAATTCCAGGCACTTAGATTTATACCACATAAGGGTGACTTGGGCATCCTGGGGAGATTCAAATCATGCTCCTTTACATTATGCTTTGAGTTTGGCATGCAGAAAGAAGTCTGGCGGTGAATGATGAGGCATGTAGTCTGGATGAGGTAAAATTTCCTAATGGAACTTCCATAACAACCCTCGCTGCCTTCCAAGCACTGTTATGATGGGGAAAATTTCCTCAGGGCAAATATCCAGGCCTTTTATCCAATGCTTTAATTTTCAATTTTCTTAAAGCAGCTTTATATTAAGCTCTTTTTAAATTAATCTTTTTATCATTTTTTTTTGTTCTTGTCATTTTTATTTTATTTTGTTTTGCTATGTCTCTTTTTTTGGTGCATATTATTATCTCTTCAGGCCTATCTAGATAGGACAGGCTGGAAGAAAAGTCTGGAGGAAAAAACAACGGGACGGATGGTTCCCAGGGGACATGGGAGAGGGGGAGGTGGAGGAAAGGAGATGGTGTTGACCAACCCAGGGACAAGGGATCTACAAGTGATCCAAAATCAGTGGCAAGGAAGGTATAACAGGCCTGGTGGGGATTGATCAAGGGCAATGTAACTGAGAGAAATTACTGAAACTCAAATGAAGGCTGAGCATGATAGTGGGACAAGAGGAAAGTAAAAGGAAGTAGAGGAAAGAACTAGGACGCAAAGGGCATTTATGGAGGTCTAAATACAGGCATGTACATATGTAAATATATTTGTATATGATGATGGGGAAATGGATCTAGGTGCATATATTTATGGGTTTAGTATAAAGGGAGCAGATGGACATTGAGCCTCCACTCAAGTACTCCCTCAATGCAAGAACACTTTGCTCTATTAAATTGACATTCCATCATGCTCACCTTCTGGTCAAGATCGCTGAAGACAAATGTGTGCAATAAGCAGATGTGATGAAGAAAGCAGATGGTGCCCCGCTATCAAAAGATATAGCATCTAAGGTCTTAAAGACTTGAAGGTAAACAAGCAGCCATCTAGTTCAGAAGCAACAAAGCCAACATGGAAGAAGCGCTCCAGCCTGTGTGACCATGAGGTGTGGAAGGGATCAGGTATCAAGCATCAAATAACAATAAAACATATTATTGTGAAAGAGGGGGAGTGCTGATGGGGGTCCAAAGTCCATCTGTAGACAACTGGACATCCCCTTACAGAAGGGTTGCGGGGAGGAGACAAGCCAGTAAGGGTGCAGTGTAGCAATGATGAAACATACAACTTTCCTCTAGTTCTTAAATGCTTCCTCCCTGCCACTATCATGATCCCAATTCTACCTTAAAAATCCGGCTGGACTGGAGAATGTACACTGGTACACATAGGCACTGGAAACACAGGGAATCCAGGACAGATGATCCCTTCAGAAGCAGTGGTGAGAGTGATGATACCAGGAGGGTGGTGGGAAGGTGGGGTAGAAAGGGGGGACCGATTATAAGGATCTACATATAACCTCCTCCCTGGCGGGGAGTGGACAACAAAAAAGTGGGTGAAGGGGGACATCGGACCGTGTAAGATATGACAAAATAATAATTTATAAATTATCAAGGGTTCATGAGGAAGGGGGAACTGGGGAGGGAGGGTAAAAATGAGGAGCTAATACCAAGGGTTCACGGAGAAAGCAAAAGTTTGGGGAATGATGAGGGCAACAAATGTACAAATGCACTTGACATACAATGGATGAATGTATGGATTGTGATAAGAGTTGTAAGAGCCCCCAATAAAATGATTAAAAAAGAAAGAAACTAAACTCTTTGCCTTGAGTATAACTGGCCCAGCAAACCCCTTAGAAGTCACTGTTTTGATGGGTCCTTTGTTTTTGGACAGCAACGTATGGAGCCTGAAATAACTGAGTTACTGAGCGAATTTGTCAGAAGCCACCCACTGATGACAGATTTTGGCACATGTTGCTTGGAATAAACTTGGGCATGTACAAAGTCAAACCCTAGAAACTTTTTTTGACTGGCCTCTGTAGGTTAAGCGGTGATCATATGCTACCTCTAATGACATCAGAAAAGCACACATAAACCAGTGCGGACTTACCTCCTGTGGAAGTATCTCCTGGGGTCCTTAGATGATGCCAAGTCACCTGACGCAATGCAACAATGCAAAAGAAGATGAAACTAGAAGGAGCCTGTGCAGTCAGATTCAGAAAGGACTTGAATAGCATGTTCTACATTGGAGATGTATTTTGGGAATCTAGGAAAGTCGCAAGTTATTTGAAGTAGAGGTTGTCAGGATTCAACATTTTATAGGCAGAAGAGAGAGTGCAAATTAGAACAGAAAAGGATTTGCTAACTGCTCAGAAGTCAGAAAGAGAAGGTAAAAGTAAACACCAGGCATCTTTTATTGTGTAAACTAATTCTAAGGGTTTCATTATTTCTTTCTTCCAACTTCCTCAAAACCTTGATCTTCATTTAATGATGTGGCATTACATGGCTAATGACTCCACTTTGTTTATAGTCCATTATGGCACACATACAAGAAACAAAATGACATCAGCTGTAATTGCTGGTCTTTCTCTTCATCAACGAACTACTACTCAGTTTCACACTGAGTGTTCTAATGCTGGTGTGTCTTAGAAAGATGGGAAACAGGGATGGCATCTAGGATCAAGATCCAGGATGTGTGGTTCTGGAGGGACACGAATTCTTTTGAGCTATTAGTGATTTGTCTTTGGTTTCTTTAAAACACAATTGAATTCCTCCAAGTGAGTGAGAAGGTACCAGAGATCCCATTGAATACATCCAGAACGCAACATTAAAGAAGTGTGTCTGTGCTCTAAGTTTGACCAAATTAGTTTAATTGTATTCATTGTCATCCTATTGCTTATGTCCTTAATTCTCTGCAATTCCTCTCAGCGGTTTTACATGATCCCAATCTATCTAGGTCAGGTGTGCTGGTGGAGTCATTATCATTTAGTATTTAGGAGTGTATTCATAATATTAAACGAAGTTACAAAATTGAGAAATTGAATTCTTACCATACCCCTCTGAGACAATTTGTGATGTCCTATGGATGAGGGAATATAGTCATATAGTTTGATGAAACACAAAAAAGCATGTCAGTAAATCTATTTTTCTCAGAGAAAATGTTAAGTGAGAACAGTTTGTAACCATATTTCCTAGCAATTAGTAAAGAAAGCAAAACAACAGAAAAAAAGTCTCATAAAATTCATCAAGAAACTGATGGTGTGATCTTAGCAAAAAATCGAGGGTAAATTGGTAATTTGATCATATTGTACTACCTTATTACAAGCATCTTTTTTCTTACCACGAGCCCATGGTGTCTTGATGGTAGAATTCTCATCTTCCATGTGGTCAATCTGGGTTTGTTTGATTCCTGGTCAATGTACCCCAGGCAAAATCCCCCCCTGCTGTCAGTCAATGGAAGATGGCATCCTGCTATGTCCTGAACAGGTTTTAGTAGAGCTACTAAATTAAGACAGGCTAGCAAGAAAGGCCTGATTCTTGGATTTACTTCTAAAGATCAGCAATGAAATCTCTAAGGATCATCAAATTCGGATCCACATCCAATCATGAAGATGGGGCAGGGCCAGGTGGCATGTTTTTTTATGTTGTGCATGAGATCTCTGTGAGTTAGTGTGGTCCCTACAGGGAAACTCACAAGAGCATTCCCTTACTCGTGTTTATGGGGTCCCATTTAAATTCTTCAATCCCACTCAAAGGTCCTTCCCAATTTACTTTCTGCTCGTCTGCTAAGAGTGGCTTTCTATGCTTTTTATAATATGATGTTGTAGGATCTAACTATTGTATTTTTATTGTACATAGATAGATCCAGAGATGGATAGATACAAAGATATAGACAGATGTACATATTTACTACCGTTGAGTCGATTCCGCTTCATATGACTCTATAGAACAGGGTAGAACTGCCCTTGTGAGTTTCCAAGACTGTAACTCTTTATGGGTAGAAAGCCTCATCTTCCTCCCTTGGAGCATCAGGTGGTTTTGAACTACTGGTTTTGGCAGCTGACAGCTCAATGTGCAACCACTTTTCCACACAGGCTCTCAGATACACGATGCAGAAGAGGATATCCGAGATAATACTAAATATAGGGATTTCCTGGGAAAGTGAATTCCATAGGATTTTTATGGGGTCCATAACTAGATATAGATATATTACATTTGCCAGCTTGACCTTGTCCAGTTATTCTATGATTCACTTTTATAGGTGAGAAAACTGAGGCCCGGAACACCAGCTCCATGCCGTGTAAGTGATGGAGCCGGGCTTTGCTCAGGTTTGACTGGCAGGGCCTCCACCATCTTTCCAATGGGCGATGCCAAGCCCAGCTACCAAGGAAGGAGTTTAACTTGTGAAGATCTCCTGCTCCTTTGAAAAGAATTTGACTTTATACAGATTTGGTGCTTATCGATTCAATGCTTCAAGTGCATTTGGTCAAAGCTCTGGTTAGTGCAGTCAAGTTGATGGATACTCGGGTGGCCCACGTGTGTGCAGACTAGAACTACTCCGAAGAGTTGTCAGGGCTGGGGGCTTTCAAAAGCAGACCATTGACTTCTAAGTCGCCTCTGGATGGGTCTGGACGCTCAGAATTGAGATGAGCATCATCTATAATGTTAATGTTTCTCGAGTGGGTGATACCTCGGTTCTTGGCTTCATACGCTGAAAGAATCCACGCCAAAGTCAGTTTCATAATCCAAGTGGGTTTTTTGGAAAGACAGGACAAAGTTCAGGTTCTACAGTCTCAAAGGGGTTCACACCTGGGCACAAGCAACCTCATGGCAAAGAGCACCCACATGTGTGGAACTCAGGGCTGGGGTCAGGGGGTGATCCCAGGGAGGGCGTGGAGGCCAGAGAGTGAGGGGGCCAGAGCACAGGGGAAAGAGAGGCTGTGGGCCCCAAGTAGGCCCAGAGAGGGTGCATGGGAGCCCCAAGCAGCCCCAAAGAGGGCCCTGAAGGGGCACACCCAGGCGGCACATGTGTGCCCCCACTCTCCAACCTGCTACTGACTAGGAGCAGGGTAAGAGACAGTAAGAGAAAGCCCTAGAATGTGTCCCCTGCCTTTATTCTAGCTCACTCCAGGGATGGGAGAAGGTGTGGTTGAAGGTATTGGTTGACCCATTGGTTGATTGAACCCACCTGGGTGATGTACTGAGCTTGGGCTTAGTTTGGACCTCCCAGGAGTACCTCCCACCTGGCTTGGGGACTTGAGTATGAGGAGGCTTAGTTTGGGGGTCTCTATAGCTGTCTAATGTTGCCTGATTTCTTTCCAACCTCCTTTATGGGGGCCTTTTCAGGCATGGGAGGGGGACAACCACCTGTCCTTAAATCTAGGTACCTAACAATACCACAAAAGGACTTCCTTGGAATGCTGGTGGCATAGTGGTTGCTCTTTGTGCTGCTAACCACACCATCAGCAGTTTGAACCCACCAACTGTTCACAGAGAGAAAGGCAAGGCTTTCTATCCACCTAAAGAAGTAGAGTCTAAGAAACCCACAGTTTCAGTTCTACCCTGTCCCCAGAGTCACTATGAGCCAGCATGGACTCAGTGGTGGCAGAGAGAGGAGGACCCCTTCGGTTAGTGCTGATGACATTTTTCCAACAAGACAGAACCTTGGGTTTCAATGGGCAGTTCTCCTTCCTGGTGAAGTATCCCTGAAAGACGTTCTTCTTCATGGTGAACTGTACATGACAGTTTTCTGACCAGTTGCTGGTCATTTGTTCAGATGTAAGCAAGCTGGACACTGGATGTAAGGCAGAATCATTAATCCTGGCAATAACCAGAATTGATTCTAGGCACTGTCATAGGCTCCCATTTGATTTTTGTGGTATTAGTTAGGTACTACTTAGGTTGGCTTTCAACATCTGTATCATAGATCACTCATATTCATAACTATATCTTAGTCAAATTAAGAGCTATATACCTAAACCACACATGAACATACTGCTCTGTAAAATGGATTACTGATACACCTACAACTTGCTTAATTCTGCATCCTCTCTGGCAAGTGTACAAAGTTGAGATTTTTCAGGCAACAAGTATAAATATATTACATAATGAGTAAGATTGCAGAATTTACTTTTAACCAATATGGTCTGCCTCTTGAATGAAGTAATGTTTTACCTTATTCCTCTCGATTAATAATAATAAAGAGCAACCATTTTTAAATTTCAGTTACATTTTAGTGCAAATCACTGGATAAATGACGTATACTCGGTTTAAATTTTACTGGGCAACTGAACAGTAAAGCAAAGCATTGTGTGTGGGGGGGTGAAATCTATATTGGTCTAATTTGAATTATATGTTCTTCTCAACAAGCATAATTGCTATTGACTGCCTAAAGCACCATTGTCTAAGTCATGAATAATCATAAAACATTACAATTGGCACCAGAAGAATGGAAAGAAACCCATTAAAAAAATGAAGAATCAAAGCACAAAACACCAACACCTCCCTTCTCCTCAACCTAAAAAAAAAGAATAAAGCCATGCAAAGCACAATGACTTTATTACCTGAGAAAATGTGCTACATAATAATCACAAGGAGCTTCATTTATTATAGATAGTATTTCACTCTAGGTTTGACATTTAATTCTTGAATGAAGTTCACTTGTTTCTAAGTGTATGCTATAAAAGAGAGGGGGAGAGTGGGGGAGAGAGACTGGTTGAATCTTGCCCTCCCCTTTCATTAAATGAGTTCTTAATTCAGTAGGAGGCATACACAGCTTTAAATAGGAGATTTTTCCAGAAGCTCCAGAAGTTCGCAAAATGTCACAAGGTGAATATTGTGAAGAGTTGTTAAGGTTTAAAGTCAATAAGCCTCTTGCCTTAGGGACATTGATAACCACTATGTACTCCACATTTCCTAAATTATTTTACCCTTGACTGTAAGATCTTTAGCATCTTCAGAATTCAGGCATCCCCAACACTAGGTAGTATTGGAATTAACATAAAAACCTGTGTGGTTCTAATACCTTGCTCTTTAGATGAAAAGAAAGACAACAACACGGATTAAACTGGAAAGCTATTTCATTTAAATCACAATGATAGTTTGGTATGTATATATTTTGGAAGAAATATGACCAGAGTGTTCCTTAGAGGCAAGGAAGGCAAGATTTCATCTTAGATAGTGTAGATATGTTGTCACGAGAGACTCGTTCCCGGAGAAGGACACCACACTTGGTAAAGTAGAGGAGCCGAACAAAAGAGAAAGGCCTCCAATGAGATGGATTGCAACAGTAGACTCAGGCATAGGAACGACTGTGAGGAGCACAAGGGGCCATGTTGTCGTTTTGTTCTGTTGTGCAAATGGTCGTGCTGGGTTGCAAACAACTTGATGGCATCTAACAATAGAAGTTCTCTTTGGGCAGTAATGCCTACATCTTAGAAACGAGTTTCTTCACTCTGGCACACTGGGAATTTGAGGGGGTTAATTCTTCATAGAAGACTGCCCATTGCATGGTACGATGTTTAGACCATCTCCTGCCTCTGTCTAGTAGGTGCCAGTAGGTTTTTCTCTGTCATGAGATAGAAAAATGTCCTAGGTATTAGCAAATGCATGCTGGGGGGTAAAATTGCCCTCTCCCCCTATAACTTGACTGATAACCACATCATGATAAATGGAGACAAAAACTGTTAATGGCTTCTTTCTACTTGGATCAATAATAATTATCCATAGAAGCGGTAGTCAAGAAATCAAAAACTATATTGAACTGGTCCAATCTGCTACAAAAAAATATCTTTTATGTGTTAAAAAGCCAAGGTCACTTTGATGACTAAGGTGCACCAGACGCCAGTCATGGTCCCTTCAAGCATCTCATCTGCATGAGAGATCTAGACAATGAAAAAGGAAGACAGAGGAAGAATTGGTTAATTTGAATGATGGAGTCATCAAAGAACATGGACTACATCAGACACAGAACCAGAAGAACAAACAGCTCAGCCTTAGAAGAAATAAAACAGGGTTGCTCCTTGTGGGACTAGGAATGTACCAACACGTGACTTTGAATATGTCATGAGGAAAGACTGATTATGTCATTAGGAAAGATTTTGCTGGAAAAGGATATCATACTTCCTAAATCAGGGGAGCAGTGGAAATGAGGAACTCCTTCAATAAGATGCAGTGACACGATAGGCAAAATGATGAAGTCAAATATAATAGTGATTATGAAGATGGTGCTAGAAGAGGCAATGTCTCATTCTGCTATATCTGGAGGTATCCTGAGCAGGAGTCAGCTCAAGGGCAGCTAACAATAACAAAAACAAATACCCGCGGGCCAAATCCACCACCTTGGGAGGTAGGTGTACGTATTGAACCTAAAAACCCAATATGGTTGTGTCAGTACCACCTTGTAAGGACTGTGAAAGAGAGTAGAACAGAAAGGGGCTAGACTGCTTCCTAGGGTTCTCATGGCTGTAAACTTTATGGAAGCTGATTGCCAATGAGTGGCTAAGATGAGTTTTCAACCACAGACCTTTTGATTAGCAGCCTTGCGCTTTAATCACTCTGCTATCAGGACTCTTGTAACTTTATTGAAGGATGGCAAAAATGCAGAGCAAAAGTGAAACCCTAGGTTCTGAAATGGTAGGATCTATTTTGTCCCACCAAATCTCTCAGCAACTATCTACAAGTGGTACCTCAGCAATGAAAATAGTCTCTCTGTGGCCACTGGCTTACTTCCCTTCCATAAGTCTACAGTGGCCCTAGGAGACAACTTGTGCAGTTTTCCATGATCGATAATAATTAGAACTAACAGCAATCAAATGAATGATTTAAAGAACAAAGTATTTGTGGGCAATGCAGAAGGAATCACATTTTAAAAGTCAAAAGCTTATTCTAAGGTTATCCTGGATCCCAGAGTGCCTTAATTCCCAGGTGAGCAAACATTGCCCATCACTGAATTGCATTGCAGTGTGATTACTTACTAAATAATAGTTTTCCTTACTGGGAAATGAGTGCTTGGACAGTAATGATTATTTCTTAGTTATTTTTGCATTGTTTATCCAAAGAATGAGAAATGAGGTCACTAACTATGTGTTTGTTAGGTAAAAAAGTGAATACATTATGTAACAGTGTCTGAAGAAGGCTTATTCTCAACATTTGATATTCAGATGACACAACCTTGCTTGCTGAACATGAGGAGGACTTGAAGCACTTGCCGATGAAGATCCAAGATTGCAGTCTTCCGTATGGATTACAGCTTAATGTAAAGAAAACCCAAACCCTCACATCTGGACCAGTGGGGAATATCATGATTTAAAAAAAAGATTAAAGTCGTCAAGGATTTCGTCTTGCTTGGATGCACAATCTATGCGCACGGAAGCAGCAGTCAAGAGATAACAGGATACATGGCATTGGTTGTGTCTGCTGCATGAGATCTCTCTACGGCATCGGAAAAAGAAGGGTGTTACTTTGGGGACTAAGGTGCCCCTGCCCCAAGCCAGGGTCTTTTGAATTGCTGTATGTGCTTGTGGAAGTTGAACATTGACTAAGGAAGACAATAGAAGAACCAATGCATTTGGATGATGGTGCTGGCGAAGACTAGTGAAAGGACCCCGGACTGCCAACAAAGCGAGCAAATCTGTCTTGGAGGAAGTACAGCCACAATGCTCCTTTACAAGCAAGACTTATCTCCCGGATTTTGAACATATTATTAAAGAGATCAGTCCCTGGAAAAGGCTATCGTGATTAGTAAAGAGGGCAGCATGAACGAGAAAGACCGTGGACAAAATGGATCGACACAGTGACTGCAACAGTGGCCTCACACCTAACAATTGTGAGGACTGGCGGGACCGGTGACATTTCCTTCTAGTGTACATCAGGCCCCTCCGAGGGGAAACTGACTTGCTGACCCCTAACAACATAACGGGTGGGTTATGTAACAAATATTTATTAAGTACTTTGGGGAGTTGGTAACATTTCCTTCGTGTGACTCAGAGCTAAGTCAACTGGAAAAATGCTCTATTGTTAAAGATGAATGTAATTCGGGACTAGAGCACCTCAATGGTGCAATTTGCACTTGCCTACTGACCAAAGGAAGAGGCCTGGTGGTGTAGTGATTACTCGTTGGGCTGTGATCCTCATGGTCAGCTGTTACAAACCACCAGCAGCTCCATGGGAGAAAGACTGGGCCTTCTACTCCTATAAACAGTTACAGGTTGGAAATCCATAGGGGGGCTGCTATGAGTTGGCATTGACTCGATGGTAGCAAGTTTGGTTTTGGTTCAGTAACCAAAGAAGGGTCCTGAGTGGAGCAGTGCTAAGGGTCTGAATCCATGGGAGACCGATGCAGCAGTTGGCGTCTATAAAGCTTACAGTCCTATACGCTCTATGAGGCAGGTCTATGCTGTGCTGTAGGATTGTTATGAGTTGGAATTGTCATGAGGCCAACGTTTTTTTGGCTTGGTTTGGCTTGCCTTTTTGACTAATTAAAAAAGTGATGGTTCAACTCTACCCCATGGCTCCGTAAAAGAATGGCCTGGAGATGTACTCCTGACTGGTCACTGAATGCGCTATTGAGAGCGGTTCTACCCTGAACCACAAAACTCGTGGTCCTGCCATGAGTCAGCACTGAATCAACAGGACCAGGTTTCTGTTTTTAATGTGGGTAAGTCGAGATAACTTCTGCTGCACTGTCAAACACATCCGGATATGTTCTGTGGTAAGGTAACATATGCAAAAGTTCTGGAGATGAGGAAGTGAACATCTTCAGCCATTATCCTGTGCTCTGACCCCCTACCCCCGGCCCCTCCATGGGAAAATGAGACTGTCTTGGGTAAAAACATAAAGGTACCATGGAATCTGAACCACTCTGCAGACAATCTTCTTCCTGCCCAATCTTTCCCCTAGTGGAGACCCTTTTCCCTGTCAGGTGAGGTTTTGAAGATCTGCTTCCATTGAACTTTATCATTTGTAGTTCACCACCTTCAATAAACATCAAAATGTAGAAAATGAGTGCAAAGAGAAGCATGAAAGATTTGGCTTGCTCCTTAGTAAGGACTGCGCCAACCCCACTGGAGACCCAGAACAACAGGAGCTTCTCATTGATCTGTCATGTCTAAGACTGAAGACAAACTCGGGATAAATGATTTTTGAAATTGTGATAGATGCAGAAACCGTGCCTGACTGCTACCTCGGCAGGGGATAGAACAATAATTGAACATAACCTGAATGTGAGGCACCATGTTAATAAGGACAATTTGCTGATAATATTTAAAGTTATTTTCAAGTTAAGAAAAGAAAGGGTGTTATCCCCGACATGAATGCTTAAGACAAAGCAGGTACATAAGCAAATGCGGTGAAGAAAGCTGATGGTGCCAAGCTGTCAAATTACACAGAATTTGGGGTCCCACATGCTGGAAGATTAAACAAGGGGCCATCTAACTGAGAAACAACAAAGCCCACATGGAAGAAGCACACCAGCCTGTAAGATGATAAGGCGGCAAAAGGGTCAGGTATCAGGCATCAAAGACAAAAAAAAAAAAAAATCATAACGTTGTGAATGAGGGGGAGTGCAGAGTGGGGACCCAGGGCCCATCCAGGGGAAATTGGACATCCCCTTGCAGAAGGGCTGCGGGGAGGAGATGAGCCAATCAGAATGCAGTGTAGCAACAATGAAACATGCAATTTTCCTCTAGTTCTTAAATGCGTCCTCCCCCCCCACCACTACCATGATCCCAATTCTACCTTACATATCCGGCTGGACCAGAGGATGTACACTGGCGCAGATAGGAACTGGAAATGCAGCGAACCCAGGACAGATGAACCCCCCAGGACCAGTGGAGAGAGTGGCGATGGCGGGAGGGTGGAGGGAAGGAGAGGGAGAAAGGAGAAACAGAGGACAAGGCCCACATCTGGCCTCCTCCCTGGGGGACGGTCAGCAGAGAAGTGGGTGAGGGAGACGTGGGATAGGGTAAGATATGATAAAATAATAATAATTTATGAATTATCAAGGAGGAAGAGGGGGAGGGAGGGGGAAATGAGCTGACACCAAAGGCTCAAGTGGAAAGCAGGTGTTGTGAGAATGATGAAGTCAACATATGTACTAATGTGCTGGACACAAATGACGTATGTACAGATTGTGATGAGTTGTATGAGCCCCTAATAAATGATTATTTAATTTTAAAAAAAGAAAAGGGTGTCATGAAAGAATGCTTTGGGGTGCCTGACCGTTCTTCGCCTTTTTGCATTGAAAAGGTAGCAACGGCTCTGCTGGTGAACCGTGAAGACAGCCCCACCCAGCAGAGCAGGTTTTTAGATTTTGGGTTTGTTCCTTATTGTGGTGACAGGGAAAAAAAAGTGAAGAAGCCTTGAGTGAAATATTGTTCTTTCTATTTATGAAATGGCCTGAAAACATAAAAGCTTCCTTCTAGAAAATAAACAAACAAATAAATGTAGTCCTCCACAGTTAGCAATTTATAACCAGGACACTCTGGGCCATTTGTTAGGTTTTGCTCATCCACGCTCTAGTTTGACAACTTTGTGGTGATTTGGAGACATTGAGAGAAATACAATTTGGACATAGTTCACCGCTACCCTATTCTTTAGAGAAAGCTATTCAACAGAAAGAAGTGTGAGAAGGAAGTCTTAAATCAATAAGATAATTCTAAAGCCTTATAATACTGGAGTTGAAAGCAGTCACCGAGGTCATTTACTTCAACACTCTGCCATGCGTGGATCTCTCGGCAGCCTTCTCCATCGAGAGTTATGGAAATGTGGGTCTTTATGCAGGCGTATCTCATGAAATTTATGTCCAGGAGCTTCCGTTCCAAAGACCTCACAGGGCACCGACTAGTTTCTTCTGGTTGCTTAGCATGAAGGCCAGTGTTCCTACTGAGAGCTGGGCTGTGAAGAGTAGAACCATTCTATCACATCCTTCCACTGGATTCCACTTCTGTTATCCCATGTGGACACAGAACAACATCAGCACAGAGGGAAGTTGTCATCAATTTCTCTGCCACCAGCTAGCATAGAGTTGAAGACTGTCCCACATTTAGGGAACTCATTTGCATGACTTTTTAGATTTCATCCACAAATATGAATGGATGGTGACCCTGTCACTCCATACAGTTGCCATTCCTCCAAATGCCCTGACGTTAATGGGTATCATCGAGTCTATTCCAACTTAGAGCAGCTTGATAGGACAGAGTAGAACTGCCCCCACAGCGCTTCCTACCCTGCAGTATTTGCAGAAGCAGACCATGAGATCCCTTGTCCTATGAACCCCTTGGGGGGTTCTAACCACTGACCAATTGGCTAGCAGCCAAGTGCATAGCCATCACATCACCAGGGCTCCTTCCCAATGCCATGCTATCCATTACTTGAAACAGCATGCCACTTATGCCAATACTCAAGGGACACTGATGCTGGGCATTCACAGCCAGGCAGATTGCTAACTTGCCATGGCTGAGTGCTTCCGCGTAAACTCATCTGTCCTTCCCAGATCACTCAGCCCCTGGAATAACTTGAGAGACCTGGCCAGGTGTTTTATTGAAACACATGTACCTTTTTTTACTAAGATGGTTTATAAATGTTTCGGTTCCTTGCATTGTAGGTGATAGAATGAAAGAGCATGGGAAATGGTTTAATCCATTAAAATGACAAAGCAGGGACTTGTCAAGCCGCCTACCACATAATGTGGGTTCCCATCTCCTGCAGTCTCCAGTTCAGAACACAATCTCCTCTGCGTGTTCAGCGTTGCCTGAAATTCCTGCAATTGGTAGCTCTGGCAAAGTCAGGTTTAGATTAATACATGTGGAAAGTTAGCATATTGGCATAATTTCACCTTAAGGAAGAAACACCGAACACTTGATTTGCTTGTGAGCAGATTTGATTCAGAAAAGGAAAGATAAGAAAGGATGGTTCTCAATTTGGTTCTCTAAATAGTTTGTGACAATTCATTTAGCCGTGCGACTGAAGTGAGTGATTCTGGACTAAAATTAGCATGTGCACGACATCTGGCTAGCAGCTCCCGGGGCAGCTTCTTCTCACCCATCGCAGAACACTTAGGGAGATGCGGAGGGATGAAAACGCCTCACAAGAAAGGAAGAGTAACACTGGTATCCAATTAACAGCCAGGGTGTTGAAGGGAATTGTATCAACCACAAAAGCTATGGAGCAGTAGAGGTAGACTCAAATGATCAGCCTTAAAGCAGCAACCAAGTTCATATGAGAAAGAAAGTAGGGCTTTGTTTTTCCTCCTGTCTGCTATTTGAGGTCTACACCAACCTGGAAACTTGTAGCCCTGGTGCCTACTGCACAGGAGCTGCTGTAGAGTTGGCATGCATACTACTTGCCCCCATCCTCCCTTGGCAATTCCCTGGTCAGCCTCTCTCTGCAGGAGATCAGGGTTTGATCCCAAAGGAATGCACCACATGTGCAGTCACTACCCTTCTGTCAGCGTGTTGAATTGAGCTGGCTTGCGTGTTGCTGTGATGCTGGCAACAACGGCTCTGGGTTTTCAAATACCAGCAGGGTCATCCGTTCTAGACAGGTTGCAGCAGAGCTGCAGGATAGGGCAGTGTGAGTTCAGGAGGCTAATAGATAGGGATGAAGCCACCTGAGATAGGCTAGAAAGAAAGGCCTGCTCTTCTACTTTCCCCAAATTTGTAACTGATAACCCAATCCAACCCAGTGCTGGAAGATCCCCTATGTTGGGAGGCACACAAGTTACACAGTGGCCACCACAGTGAACTTGAGCCAACCAATGAGAGTGGAGAAGGCACAGGGTCTGGCAATGTTCTGTTGCGCATGAGGGTCACCATGTGTCAGAGGCAACTAATTGAAGAAATAGCAACACTCTCCTTTATAGAACATACTAGACACAACACTTATTTTTCATAGACATGCTGGAGAGATGAATTGTGGGTCATAAATTAATGTCATTTGGGATTTGTGTGACCGGTCAACGAGACCAAGGAATAGGCAGATTAAAAATGTAACTAATGAAATAGCCCTGTTGTATACCCAATGTGTTAGCAATTATATTTAAGGCTGGATGGTGGTTTTACTATGCTCCAACCCACAATGCCCCCATATGCAGGGTGGGTGATGGGGATACGGTTGAAGTGGGGTTAAAGAGGAACACCATAAGGTTTGTTAATGAAATCTCTGTGTAAGCTCGGTAGAAACCTGGGGCCCATTATGAATAATAAAAAAAAAATGCTGCTTTAAAAACCTGACCTTGTCGTTTCCAGATACACATTTGTATCATTACCAATTAATGTATTAGGTAACATACGTGTACTTAGAAGGCAACACGGAGGAGTATTTAAGTGATATTCACACATCTTAATTAGTGTCATTAATAGCTCTTTTGCCATCTTTCATGGAATAAACGACATTACATTGCAAGCACCTTGTTCCGTGCCAGCCCCGGAAGTGAGGTCTGAAGCAAAGACCTAAAAAGTGGGTTTAAGTTAGGGTGCCCACCTGACTGGAATGTGCCTCTGGGGTCCCCTCTGGGCTGCAGGGCTTTTTGGAGCAATCAGTAATAGGTCCAGATGGAAGGGAAGGGTGGCTTCAGGGCAGCCTTGCAGGAATTCTCTGAGAGCAGACGGGAAATAGATCAGGAGCAAGAGACACCAGACACATTTCTTCTTCAAGGGGTCCCGCATGGCCAGCCAGTGACTGCATTATAGCTGGTGACCAAATCCAAATGGTCCACCCACGAATTCAGAACCTGCCTCAAGAGAAAAGGCAGGAAGAGGTTTGAGAACCACTTTCTGAAAGTCACTGTGCATGAAGGCCGCTGAAAAGCTTTGGAAAGCACCCAGGCTCCAAGAGATCATTATATGGGGGACCCACTATATACTTTAGGACCCAACTTGCATGGCTGTATCTTAATTCTTTTCCCATCTCTGTATAAACCATGATCTATGTTGAAAATAACTTTGATTTTGTCTTTTTCTTATGTGGAGTTGGAGGGTGTCGTAGGGCAAACTACTTAACATGGCTGAGTTAGTTTATTGTGCCAACCTGGCCAATAAACACAAGTGGGGTTAATTGAAGGGCAGAGGGATAAGTGACTCAGTGAACCTTGTCTTTCTAGTTCTCCGGTCTCTTGCTTTCTGATGGTCAGACCAGGGTGCAGCTGTCTTAGCCAGTTCCCTGCTTCAGCTGGCAAGGCTCACTTCCTGCAAGGCATTCCTGAGGAGAAGCCACATGGACCTAACCTGATGCTGCCCTGGGTGATGGAGCAGCCGTGTAGAGATCCCTGCCAGCGCTGAGATGCTTACACGCTCACTGATTTGGCTTTCTTCCTGCAGTCAGCATCATTGCCTCTGTTTTGTGAGATGGAGGAGGACTTTGTTGATTGGTGTTGGACATATGGGCTAATGTTGGACTTGTGGGCTTGGGCAGCACTGGGTTGGGATGTTTTCTTGATGTGCACTTAATCTTTATATAAAACTCTCTTATAAATGAGTTTCTGTGGATTTGTTTCTCTAAAGTACCAAGACTAACACAATGGCCTTTCCAGTTATAGGCTTTGTCTGAAAACAAAACAAGACGCCAAGTTCACTGGCATCGAATCAATTCCATAATAGCCACCTTTCGATCAGAGTATGGTCTGAGAGACACTGTCGTGGATGAATGCCTGTATCCTTAATGTCTTATACTCCTGGGTTGTGGTAATCAGCTAACTTCCCTAATAAAACTCCACCATCATGAGTATTGTCCATGATTCTGGGTAGTCATTGAGGGCCTTGAGAGGAACGGTTGTTGTTAGAGTAGGGTAAAGAAGGATGGAGATCAGAGGCACATGACCTCTGCATTGTGGCCATCTGCCTTGGGCTGATGGGAAATTGAATACCAAGGTCCCCACTGAAGCTGGAGGCGGTCAGCCATGGGCCCCCACACTGTTCTTTCAGATGCTGTCAGGTCGATTCTGACTCACAGTGACCCAGTGTGACAGAGTAGATCTTCCCTAGTGGATTGTCTCTGGTCTTTAAGGGCAGGAGAAGCATGATGGCAGTCTGGTTCTATAAAGATTACAACCTAGGAAACTCTGTGGGGCAGATCTACTCTATTTTAAAGGTTCCATGAGACAAAATGGACTGCAGGGAAGCCAATGGGTAATGGATACTCTTGAAGAAAGCTGATCTCAGACTTTCTTCCTCAGAGCCACTAGATGGGTGAGAACTGCCAAAGCTTGGCTTGGCAGCTGAGCACTAAACCATGGTACCACCAGGGTTCATTAGTCTACTTTATATCACAACTCACTTAACCAATGACTTAGTCCTGGACAAGAAGCCCTGGTGGGGTAGTGAGCCAAGCTAGTTCCAAGGTTGGCAGTTCAAACCAATCAGATATGGCTGTCTGCCTCTGTGAAGATTTAGCCTCATAATCCCTATGAAGCAGTTTTACTCTGCCCTATAGGAATACTGTGAGTCAGCAGGGTCAACACAGCATGGGGAGCTTGATTTTGTTTGGTTTTAGTGTGGGACACTTGAGCTATTGCCAATGCTTCACTTTTCAAAAGGACCTTTTGTTAACAACGTCTGTTCATATTTCTTTATTTCATCTGTGATGATTTTATTACAGGTTCCTGGAAGCATCTTCACTACGTCAAACAGAACGTCCATTCTTTACACTTTTCACACATATTGATTGTAAGCAGTTATAAATAAAGGGCCCAGCATTGCAAAGCTGGTCCTTTTTGCTTGTAGCATTGTTTTCCTATTGGCAGTGATGAATGATGCTTTCACATTTATGAGTGCCCGATGTTTTCTGTTCTATGCATTGCATTCATATCATTTTGGACACACACCCCATAAGAATAAGTGTCTCCTAGGGTCTATTAAGTCTGTCTGCATTAATGTGTATTTAACTTATCGACGTGTATGACCATTCAAGAAAACCAAGGGCTCTCCATGGAAGAAAGACAGGGCTTTCCGCTCCTGTAAACAGTTCCAATCACGGACGCTCACAAGGAGCAGTTCTCTCCTGTCCTACAGAGGCTCCGTAAGTCAGTGTCGACTTGATGGCAGTGATTTGGGGTTTTTTTAACCATAAAAATAGAAAGACCTAGATTTCATGTTATGCTAGAGTATGAAAAACATACTCAGGTAAGCAGTAAAGCATTGAATTGATCCTGACCTGTTCGTTATCCCACCTTATCTGTCTGGTCTGTTGTGATGCCGCTTTTGCTTGGTTTGGTTTTGCAAACAGTGCAACTATATTTCTTTTGAAGGACCTCTTTTTTTCTATTCCAATTTAAGTGTATTAACGAATAAATAGACATATAAAACCGATGTACTGATTCCCACTTGTGGCAACTCTTTGGGACATAGTAGATCTACCCCACAGGGTTTCCATGGCTTCTATGTGTACTGTAGAAATTGCCACATCTCTATGCCACAGATCAGCTGGTGACTTTGACCTCTGACCTTGCTGTTGGTAGCTAATTGCTTAACCAGTGCACCTAGGCTCCATCATTTAAGTGTATTAGAAATTTCAAAGGGCCCTGGTAATGCCGTGATTACAGTGCTTAGCTAATAATCAAATAGCTAGCAGTTGGAACCTTTAAAAACTTTATGGAAATAATGTTTTGGGTATTAAAAATACACACATGACCAAAATTATGGGCTTTTCAGGAATAGTCTTATTGCTAAAATCAAAATACAGTATTTTAAGGTGGCATTAATATTTTCAATTACATGACTAAGTCAATTAATCTAGTTCACAAAAGAAGTAAAATAATTTTAATTAAATTCACATACCTTTCATACTTTTCACATGCAAATGAGGAGTTAAGTTTTAAGGTGGTTACTATAGCAATCATGTCTTCGGAATAAATGTATAATCATTTTCAGAGAACATAGCAAGAATTTTCTCTTTCAAACACCTCCCTCCAACAAAGTAAATGAAGACCAGATGTGGAAAGGCATTTCAAAGGGTAGCCTGTGTCAACAATTATAGAAGGATTGCACAATTATAGAAGAATTGTCTTTTTTTCTGGAAAGCACAAAATGTATTGAGAAATGTCCTTGGAAGGTCTTGTTATTTAGTTTTAGCTGTGTTGTTATTTTTTTTCTATTTTCTTAAAAATGTTTTAGTTATGAAAACATTCTCTTCTGAGACATGCACCCACCTTCCATTTCAGTCCTGGTCTTAAAGTTAGCTGAAGCAATTGTTTTTTCTCCGTTTCTCCGTCTATGCAAGGATGAATGATCCAATAAGCAAGGGAAGCAAGTACTCAGGGCATCAAGAAAACAGAGGCACCAGTTATCCAACTCCAGGACCCACAGACGCCAAGCAAGTACAACCAAGGCAAAACAAGTGCTGCAGTGAAAGGAACTTACTGGGGAGCTATGCTTGGTGGAAATCAAGTTCATGCAGGGCCATGAGGGTGCCCGTATGCAAGGTTGTAGAAGCGACACAACCTCTATACCTGCATTGACATCTGTGTTCCATGCCCCATTCCTGTGTAATAGAAACTTCCCGTCTCGGTGGTCTCTTGGAAGTATATCTACCATACACTAATGCTCTCTAACCAATATGCAGTGAGGATGGGGTGTCAAGACTAACTTTTACTACATTCATCCAGTATGCAACTAGATACTGCAGGAGCAGCTAATTCATAAGGAAAGATTATATATTAATAGACAACAGATGTCTGATCCATTTTGAGAAAACTGTCTGGCATGTATATTTGTAAACACCCAATGGGTCCCAGGTAACGCACACAAAATAATTTCACTTACGTATAATATTTATATATCAAGTGAGTTTCGTGTACTATTTTTTTGCCTGGGACACATTACTTCGTCTTGCACATTATGCATTAATAAATATGGTATTAGGCATATTAAGAGGATACAAGATTCGACTTCCAGCAAGATGGCAACAGAGTAATACATACTCGAGGAACTCCACATAAATCAGTGCAGGAGAGGAACTGAGAGGGAAATTCCATGCTGCCGGGCCACAGGAGGAGCATCATAAAGATAAGTAGACACAGGTCCACTAGATTTTGAGGAGCTGTGGATTTTTGGCTTACCACTGCAGAGATTGGCTAAGGCTTAACCTTAGCACCGACAGAGTCTTGGCCAGAGCCAGGCTCCATTGACCAGCCCAAGAGCTTGACTTCAACACAGCCAAAGCTTGCTGCCACCTCTGGGCAGGATTTAAACCCCTCCAGCCTCATGGTCAGGTGATCAGGAATCAGCTAAGTCTTTACTTTTGTCTCCCCCCCACCCCCACCCCCCAGCCCCACCATCTCAGCTGGCTCAATTCTCTTTCCTTGCATATGTACTGCTGGCCTCTAGACCACTCCCCTTCATCTAGGGCAATTAAGCCTGCCCTTCACACAGCTGAGGGAGTTCCTGCCCTTTGTGGCATTATAGGCAGCTGGGAAAATCTCACCATCCAGACCTGATTGGAAAACACTCCTAAGGGTCAACAGACAGACCTGGAACTATCTATCATTTTTCCTTTCTTTCTTTTTTTGTGTGGCCCTATATCTATATAAAATAGGCAGGACAAACAATCCAGAGGAGAAAACAACGGAACTAGCAGTCCAGGTGTGTGTGGGGTGGGGAGGGAGAGGAGGGTGCCAGGAGTGGGGAGTGAGGAGCCAACAAACCCAGGGATAAGGGAACAACAGGATATCTAAATTGATGAACAGGAAGGGATATAATGCCTGGTGGGGCTTGAACAAGTGCCATGTGTCCAAGAGGAATTACCAAGAACCAAACGGAGGGTGAGCATGACAGTGAGACAGGAGAAAGGTGAAAGGAAATATAGGGAAAAAGTAGGAGCCGAAAGCTATTTATAGAGGTATAACTATAGGCATGTATATATGCAAATATATTAATTTATAATGAAAAGGATAGAGGCCAATGTACATATATTTATATGTTAACTATTAAGATAGCAGACAGACTTTGGGCCTCTACTCAAGGCCTCCCTAGCACAAGAACACTTTGTTTCAATAACCTGGCACTCTTTGATATTCACCTTCCCAACACAATTGCTGAAGGCAAAATGGGTGCATAAACAAATGTAAAGGTTTTGCTAACCATTTAGAGGGGCTTCCATATGGACCATATTTTCTCGAGGGATGCAGGATGATCACAAAGACTTATGAAGAAGTTTGTAAAAAATGCAAGGCTGCATTGATGAGAAATGCATCACTCATTCCTCGAAGCTAGCACCGGCTGGGCTGTGAGATTTTCATTGATAAACCGTATCCTGTCCACACTACCGCCCTAATCTTGACCCTTCCCATGTTTTCCTATTACTAAAATTCAAAGGATATTGAAAAGGAGCAAGATTTGAGTCCCTTGAGATTAGCAATGGCCATTTTGGTGTTGTATAAATTAAAGAATACAGAATTCTTTAATTTGGGGGGACAGGTTGAAGGAATGGAAATGCTGCCCTTTATTCTAGATGGAGGATATATCGAGAAAGAGTAACCACATTTGATGATTCTTACTTAATACAGTTTTCATGATTTTGTAGCATATTTTGGAACTCGCCTCTTGTGTAGGGTCCTGGCTGAACATAGTTAGAGAGAAATACCGTCCCAGCATATTTTTTTTGAAATATCCAAAATATCCTGCATATATCCTTGAAGGTCACAATGGGCCTGAAATGTTTGTGTGCTGGTTTCTAAGTTGAGTAGTTGGAAACTCATACACATATATACACACAGCCCATTCCACCATGGATATCAATTCACCCCTTAGGAGTAGCAGGACTGCTGCTGCTACTTCTACACATGCGTGATGACCAGAGAGATCCAGATGCCACAACCAGAGCGTGGCTTCCTGCTCCTTTTGATTAATTAGACAAGAGCAGGTTTCTGGTGAAGCAGGTCCCTCCTGCACTGAGATGGCTTGCCCCTTGTAATTCCTGGGAACTGATCAAGCTTCACAGTGTGACACCAGCCTGACTCTTTGTTTCTGTTGTTTTTCTCAATCTTGCTGGCTAAATAACATCGGGAGTCTAATAAATTCAAATGAAACTTCTGATTGGCTTGGCAGCAGTTTAACAATCTCGAATAATTTACTGATCTCAGAGACTTCATGTGAGTCCATAATGTTTAGACTAGAAATAATAAAATGCACTCAATTGATTAAGCTGTTTGTAGACGTCTTGAAATTAGCATATTGTGTAATTGCAAATATTTTATAATTACCAAGTGAGGCTGATAAAAGGGTTCAGTGCTATTGACTGCTGGACTGATAACCTAGATGCGAGGAGAATATCAATGAAAGGTACATGCTCCCTGGGCAGAATACAGAGACAGCCTGGGAATGGTCAGAGCCTTAGCTTGTTCACCTTGCTGCTTAGTGCGATGCGGAGGCCTGATTCCCCAAAGCCCCACTCTGCTGAGCCTCATTGCTATAGAACTCTGGCCTGAGGAGTTCCTGCAGGGTCCAAACAGTTAAGAATTCAACTTCTAACAGAAAAGTTGATGGTTTGAAGCCACGCAGAATAAAGGCTTGGTGATCTACTTCCCCAAACCCATCAGAATGTAGTTCTGTGACACAGGTGGAGTCACTATACCTTGGCATAGGGGTTACACACTGGGCTCCTAATCACCAAGTCAGCAGTTCACAACCACCAGCCCCTCCACAGGAGAATGACAAGATTCGCTACTCTTGTAAACCGTTAAACTCTCAGAGACCCACAGGGCCCGTTCTACCCTATCCTATAGGGTCACTGTCTATCTCAATTGAATAGACAGCAGTGAGTGGTTTGGTTTGGTGACGGTGTTGAGAAACACTATACAGACGCAGGGCTAATCTAGATTGTGGGCTTCTCCTTGAGTTCTTTGTTCGTATCGTCAGGACAGTTGTAAGGAGAGAGCGGTCCCTGACGAAGGACACCATTCTTCATAAAGCAGAGGGGCAATGACAAAGAGGAAGACCCTCAACAAGATGGATTGACACTGTGACGGCAGCAGTGGGCTCAGATATAAAAGCAAGTGTGAAGATGGCGCTGCACTTTATTCTGTTGTACATGGGGTAGCTATCAGTCGTAACTAACTATCTCAATAGCCCCTAACATCAACACACCTCGAGTTTTTACCAAGAGACTGAGTTCTTTAGAACTCAAAACATAAAAGCCAGATGTAGTGGATTGATTGGCAACTTCACAAACCACAGTTTCTAATGAAGTGTCGTGTGTGTGTGTGTGTGTGTGTG
The DNA here is from genome assembly GCF_000313985.2 of Echinops telfairi. Taxonomy (NCBI): domain Eukaryota; kingdom Metazoa; phylum Chordata; class Mammalia; order Afrosoricida; family Tenrecidae; genus Echinops; species Echinops telfairi. The sequence goes on from NW_022107431.1 coordinate 12,088,586, forward strand.
TGTGTGTGTGTGTGTGTGTGTGTGTGTGTGTGTTTTAAATAACCCCTCAATACATTCTGGCTTGTTTTTCAAAAATTTCTGTTTATTATTGTTGGCATTGCCAAAATAATGGATTCTGACTAATACCAACCAAATAGGACAGAGTGGAGCTGTCCCATAGGGTTCCCAAGGTTTCAAATCTTTCTAGATGCAGACTGCCTCATCTTTCTTGGAGAGGCTGGTGCGTTTGAACCACCAACCTTTTGGTGAGCAGCTAAGAACTTAGTCACCAGGGCGCCAGTATATGTTCAGGCTGTGTTTAAACCTTTATTTTATGTCGCATAAAGGCAATACACCAAAAATACAATATTCACCTCTCACGCCAGTTATAGTTTTCAGAAGTAATCACCTTAGAGTTTCTGTTTTTATTTTTTGATTTTATGATCCTAAGTAGTATGTTTTCACCTCTATTTCGTACTTTTGAAATTTTAGGCAGCAAGTGAATACCACCACCACTCGCGTTTCCAAGCCCTTCTTTGAATTTTAATTAAAAAATTATAATTGTCAGGTTTTCATTTGCTTTCTTTTAATTTTGGAGTAAGAGTCTGAACTTCCTATGTGTTCATTTATCAGCTTAAGATGGAACCAAACTGCACTCACTGCCCTGAAGTTGCGTACAACCCCTAGAGACCCTGTAGGACAGGGTAGAACTGCCCCTGTGGGTTTCTGACACGTAATTCTTTACCGGAGAAGAAAGACCTGCCTGCCTCTCTCCAGTGGAGCCGTTGGTGGTTCTGAACTACTGGCCTTGCAGCAGTTAGCAGCCTAATGCACAACAACTATGCCACCAAGACCCCAGTAGCTTACGACAAAATCTCTTGATTTAATGAATGCCCCTAATGTCAGCTTTTGTACTTTTATATCTTAGTCTGTAGTCACAATGATTTCTTTCGGGCCACTGTCATTAATCTTCCTCGGCTTCAGATCTTCTTCATGTTCAGCAAACAAGGTGGTACCATCTGTACCTCCCTAGTTACTAATGAGACTTCTGATCTCAATGCCATGTTCTTCTTACTATGGCCCAGCAATTGTAGGTATAAACCCAAGAACTATCAACACATCAAGACATGTGTTCATTCAAAAGCCTATATGTGAATATTCATAGTTGTATCATCCATAGCAGCTCAACACTGGGAACAACCCATCGATGCTCAGCATTCATAGTGTAAGATTTTCATAATAAATATCAGTGATACTACCCTGATGTATATTTTTTCTGATTTTAAACCAACTGACAGACAAGTAGTAGTCTATCTCTGTAAGTTTTCCTACTCTGAATACTTCATATAAATGGAACCCTATAATATGTATTCTTTTATAATTGTCTTTCTTCCTTTGACATCATGTTTTCAAGGTCCATCTATGTTGTGCTATAAATATAATGCATATATATGTTCTATATATATGTCAGTATTTAATTCATTTTTATGGCTGAATAATATTCCACTGTAGGGAAATAAACTTAATATTATCTGTTCATCAACTGATGAATCTCACTCCCTGTGGTAGTTATACAATCGTTTGTCAATTTGAAAGGATTCAGAGTGAAGGGGTGGAGTCTAGCCTGTCAATCAGGTTATAGCCAATGAGGCCTCTGTGGAGACATGGCCTTCTCCTGAGAATTCTGGAAACTCTGATATTCTTCCTTAGAGGTGGGAGACACTCTCTCTGCTCACTCCCTAGAAGACACTCTAATGGCAAGACACATAAAACTATGCTAGTGTCCTTTGCTGGAGAAGCCACGTGGAGACCCCTGCCAGTGCTAAGATGCTTAAACCACCATTGGATCCAATGACTTTCTACCCACTGGCCTGTGATCATCCTGCATTCAGAGTCATTGCAAGTGTTTCAAGAGTCTGAAGAGGACTTCATAGATTAGTATCGGTCATATGGGCTAATATTGGATTTATGGGCTTACACTGGACTAGGTTTGGATACTTTCTTAATGTACAATTATCCTTTATATAAACCCTCTCGTAAACACATATGAGTCTCTATGAATTTGTTTCTTTAGTCTACCTGGACTAAAACAGTCCCCATTTTTGTTCTTTATGTAATTGCTCTTTGAACACTCATATTCAAAACTTTGCATGTACCTATTATTTAAAAAATACTTCCATAATGCATTTAGGAGTACAAAGTTGTTTTCCAAAATGAGTTCACCATTTTACTTTCACACAGGCAATGCATGCTTCCAATTCCCCCACAACGTTACCAATACAGTACTTGTTAGTGCCCACATTATTTTTCTTACCTATCCAAGTATGTGAAGTCACCCACTGTAGTTTTTATTGTCATTTCCCTAATGACCAATGACATTGTGATTGTTATCATGTAGCTATTGGACACTTGTGTATCATGGGAGAGAGACCTATTCATATTTTTGCTTATTTTACAATTGAGCTATTTTCCTTTTAGCTATTGAATTGTAAGGATTTTATATATTTCTTGGATATGACTCTCTTTTTATCTTTTTTGATGGCACCATTTGAAGTAAAAGAAGATTTTAATTTTGTTAGGGTCCTATTTCTCCAATTCTTCTGTGCTAACAAGAGAGTCTTAAGTTCTTTCATTTTTATCTATCTGTGGGATATTACATACTTGCTTTCTAGATGTTAAGCCAGCTTTGTGATTTGCTTTGGATCAAAAGCTTTTGAAGATGGTACATAACAATCCTTTTTATATGTCACTGAATTCAGTGTGATAATAATGTAATGGGTATTTTTATATCTGTATTCATGTTTTCATTTGTTGTAAGTTTTTGTTTGGTTTTGGCATCAGGTTAATATGGGACTTATTGTCTGAATTGGAAAATAGTTCCTTCTTTTCCATTCATTGGAAGAATTTGTGAAGGGTTAGTAGTAATTCTTCTTTACATGTTTTGTAGAATTCACTAAGGAAACCAACTGGGCTTGAGATTTGTGGGAAACTTGTAAAAGATTAGTCCAATCTCTTTCCTTCTTTATATTTTTATTTTATTTATATAAATTTAAATTTATATTTATTTTATCTATATTTTTGTTCTAGATTACAAGACCAATACTGTACATTTCCAGTTTCACCCTGGTCACAGAATTTGCATGAAGCCATTTCCCTTAGATAGCTCTTCAGCTATGGGTGCCTCTTTGTCCTGTAAGCTGAACGTCCAACCTCCTTTACCAAGCCCTTCTGAGACAATGGGAGTGCCATTCCCAGGACTCATGACTCCACGAAATCAGAGTCACTATCTTTGGGGACCTTGAGGGACAAAGTCACATAATAGGTTTTCATGTCATGCTTGTTTAAAGAGTCAGTGCCCTCTATTGTTAGGCAGCCTTAGTGTAGAACTCAATTTACCTTCCTTCTCAGTCGTTTGCTCATTATGTCGAATGCTGTGGTCAGGAGAATCAGACTCGGGGTAGAAGAACCTAACCTGAAGATTCTTGTTCAGCCCCAGCCCTGTGCACAACGGATTGAAACATGTCATGGTCCAGTGCCATCATCACAATTTTTCCTAGGCCTGATCTCACTGTGGAAGCCATTAAAAAAATCATTTTACTGGGGGTTCATACAGCTCTTATCACAATCCATGCATACATCCATTGTGTCAAGCATATTTGTACATTGGTTGCCATCCTCCATTTCAAAACATTTTCTTTCTACTGGAGCCCTTGGAATCAGCTCCACATCTTTGCCTTTTCCACCCCCCCACCCTGCCTTCTTCACAACCCCTTGATAATTTATAAATTACCGTGCATACTCAAGTATAATTCGACCCGAATATCAGCCCAGGCACCTAATTTTACCACAAAAACTGCATTAAAAATGTGCTGAAAATCTCGGCTTATACACAAGTATATATGGTATTATTATTTTTCATATCTTACACAGACAGATGTCTCCCTTCACCCACTTTTCTGTTGTCTAGCCCCCTGGGAGGAGGTTATATATAGATCATTGTGATCATTCCCCTGTTCTCCCCACTCCTTAACTTTACCCTCCTGGAATCGCTACTCTCATTATTGGTCCTGAGGGGTTTATCTGTCTGGGATTCCTTGTGTTTCCAGCTCTTATCTGTACCCATGTACATGCTCTGGTCTAGCCAGATTTGTAAGGTAGGATTGGTGTCATGATAATGGGGGGAAGAGGGGAGGAAGAATGAAAGAATTAGTTGTATATTTTATTAGTGCTATACTGCACTCTGACTGGCTGGTCTCTTCCTTGTGACCCTTCTGTAAGGGGATGTCCAATTGTCTACAGATGGGCTTTGTGTCTCCACTTCACACTTCACCTCATTCACATTGATACGATTTTTTGTTCTGGATTTTTGATGCCTGATCCCTGATACCATCGACACCTCATGATCACATAGATTGGGGTGCTTCTTCCATATGGATTTTGTTGCTTCTTAGCTAGATGGCTACTTATTGATCTTCAAGCCTTTAAGACCCCAGATGCTGTATCTTTTGATAGCCAGCCACCATCAGCTTTCTTCACCACATTTGCTTATGCACCCATTTTGTCTTCAGCGATCGTGTAGGGAAGGTGATTCTCAAAGAGTGCCAGGTTATCAGAACAAAGTGTTCTTGTGTTGAAGGAATACTTGAGTAGAAGCCCAATGTCTGCTATCTTAATACTTAATATATAAATATATGCACATAGATCTATTTCCCTATCATTATATAGAAATGTATTTACATATGTACATGCCTGTATTTAGATCTCTATAAATGTTCTTTGCCTCTTAATTTTTTCCTCTATTTCCTTTTACTTTCCTCTTGTCCCACTATTGTGTTGGGCCTTCATTTGGGTTTCAGTAATTCCTCTTGGCTACACTACCCTTGATCAAGCCCCACTAGGCATCCTATACCCTCCTTGCTGTCAATTTTAGATGACTTTTTGTTTCCTTGTCCCTAGGTTTGCTAATACCCACTTCCTTTCCCCCGCCTGCTCCTCTGCCATACACCCCAGGAACCATTAGTCTCATTGTTTTCTTTTCTGGATCATTTATCCTGCCTATCTCATCTAGAAAGACATTCAGAGACAATAATAAGCACAAAACACGGCAGAGCAAAACAAAACAACAAAAGAAAACAAAACAAAAAAGCAAACAACAATGACACAAAACCAATGTTAAAAAAAAAAGAGAGAAAAAAAAGCCTATAAATAGTTCCAGGTCTGTTTGTTGACCTTTAAGTGTGTTTTCTGGTCAAGTATGATGGGGTGTCATACCCTGGCCCTAGAGTCTATTTTTGGCATTCCCAGGGGACTTCATTTCTTTGCTCCCCTTGCTGCTCTGTTGCACATCCTTAGTGTTTTACCCTGGTTGTGGCAGCCATTGTGTCACTCCATCTCACTGCCCCTACACTTTACCAAACATATTGTCTTTCTCTAATGACTAGTCTCTCTGGACAATATTTCCAAAGATGAAGTCTTGCCATCCTTGCTTCTAGGGAGTACTCCGGCCTTCCTTCTTCCAATATAGATTAATTTGTCCTTTTAGTAAAATACATTCAGTATTCTTCTTCAGAACCACAATTCAAAAGTATGCATTCTTCAGTCCTCCTTATTCAATGCCCAACTTTTACATGCAAACGAGAAAAGTGAAAATACCATGGCTTTACTCAGGCATCCTGTAGCCTTCAAAATAGCATCCTTGCTGTTCAACACTCTAAGGAGGTCTTGTGCAACAGATTTATCTAATGCCGTGTCATTTGATCTCCTTACTGCTGCTTCCATGAGCATTGATTGTGGATCCAAATAATACAAAATCCTTGACAGCTTCAACCTTTTCTCCATTTGACATGATATTGGTCCAGTTGTGAGGATTTTGATCTTCCTTACATTGAGTTGTCATCTATATTGAAGGCCTTGACCTTCAGCAGCCAGTGCTTCAATTCCTCTCCCTTTCAGCAAGCAAGGTTGTGTCGTATGCACTCAGCAGGTTGTTAATAAGGTTTCCTCCAATCCTGAAGTCGCAGCATCTGAAGATACATAATGCATTTTCTATTTCCATAGAAGAGTTTTGGTGAATGTGGGGAAAGCAGCAACAAAAGATCAAAATGTCAACAAGATAAAAATGCCGATGGTTAGATGCTCATTAAACCACATTGAGCTAAGTATGCAAAACATTAGAAATAGTCTACTGTGTATTCTAGTTCAGATTATAATCTAACTCTCTCGATGGAAAATTTCAGGAAACAGGCAAAGATTAGGAGATAAATTTGAAGGACTTCAGCAGAAGAAAACTCATGGTTTTCGGTTTCTGAATTCATAGGAAGACTGTATCTTCACTTTCGAATGGATCAAGGCCTGCCAGACTTCTTGCAGGCGAATAAGCAACTAGAAAGAGAACGATGCAACGTGCTCTTATTTGTGGATACAAGTTTGATAGGTAGAGCAGACAGAACACATGTGTCCGTCTATTCTGAACTCATTAACAAATCAGAAACATGAGGAAAATATGTCTGTTGCTGGTTTCTGGAGTGGAAGATGGAACAATTAAGCTATAATACACTCCAGGGTGGGTATTATGACCTAATAAAGACATGCCCTGCTCATTTTGACCGAGTGCCATTGACTGCCAAGGCATGTCATTGCTCGTCCAGAATCTGCATCCTGGAGCATCTTATGGGGAGGATGTAAATGCTAATTCCTAAGGAAACTTATTCAGCAAAATAAGAGAGTATTGCTTAGATGGGAAATACGTCAAAGTATCCATGTTGAGGTTAGTTTTCTGAGGCAGATTGGGTCTTTACACACCATAAGACTGGGTAAGTGCAGCATACACTGTGGCGTAAGGAGATGGAAGTAGCACACCTGGGTTTGCATTCTACCTCTGCCGAGGTCATTACCGAACCTTGTGAAGAGCTTGGGAGTTCAGACTATCTCTTCAGAGAACACAATCGATTATGCTACCGGTGTCTTTTACAGCATCATATTTGGAAATAAAGTGAAAGGACATACTCTATAAAGCTTTGTCATGGACTATGAGATGCTAGTTGCTGTCGTTGGGTTCCTTCAAGCCAGTTCTGACTCCCAGTGACCCTGCGTACAGCAGAATTGAAACGCTGCCTTGTTCCGAGCCAGGCTTACCATCGTTGCTATGTAAGAGCGCATTGCTGCTGCCACTGAGCCAATCCATCTGGTTGAGGGCAGTTTTCTCCGACCTTTTGCTACCTAACAAAATACTTCTATCTGAACCAGCTGCTGTCGATCATAATAAATACCAAGTAGGATTAAGAAGATTAAAAACCAAAAATAGAAGTAGATGAAATTTTACTTTTAAAAGGGAATTAGATGAATGCAACACATGGGATTGAGTTCTTTGTTCAAGGTGACCTTGGGCTTTTATATTGCTACCAGTTGTTGACATTTAACCTTCTTTCTCAGAAATTTCCAATTAGCACCTCGAGACCACACACAAACACACACATACAAATAAAATAGTCACTGTCTTTGAGTTGAGGCTGCCTTCATAGTGAACCTATAAAACAGGATTGAACTCCCTTCTGATTTTTTGAGATGGCGCATATTTACAGTAGACACCCCATCTTTCTCAGTTGGAAGGTGTGCTAGTCAGGGTAAACTAGGAAAATAAATCCAGAGACTCTCATATATATGTGTGTGTGTGTGTGTGTGTGTGTGTGTGTGTGTGTATAAATGAGAGTTTTATATAAAGGGTAAGTGTACATTAAGAGAACATCCCAACCCGGTGCTTCCCAAGACCATAAGACCAATATTAGCCCATATGTCCGACACCAATCTACAAAGTCCTCCTTATTCTCACAAAACACACACAATGATGCCGACTGCAGGAGGAAAGCCGGAGCAGTGAATGTCTCAGCACTAGTAGGGGTTTTCACACGGCTGTCCCAGCACCCAGGGCTGCATTGGGGTAGGTCCATGTGGCTTCTCCTCAGGGATGTCTTGCAGGAAGTGAGCCTTGCCAGCTGAAGCAGGGAACTGCTAAGGCAGCTGCACCCTGCTCCGACCATCAGAAAGCAAAAACCTGAGAACTAGAAAGGCGAGGCTCGCTGAGCCATTTCTCTCTCTGCCCTTCAATTGATCTCCCACGTGTTTACCAACCAGGTTGACACAATAAACCTTAACTATCTTAGAGGGGTTGGTGGTTTTGAACAGCTGACCTTGTGCATCACAGCCCAACTCTTAACCACTGTACCACATAGCCATTTCAAAAATAGGAATGCAGTAATGGGTTGTTATTTGTCCCTTCAACCTAACATGCTGTTTGAGCCCAAGCATGCATATATTGCTTAAAGTAACATCTCCATGTCAACTCTACTGCCCAGTTTTATTTCACTATAAGGACTTTATCTCATTTGGATGACACCTGAGAGTGTGGTCCTGCTTATTTTAAAGGGTCTCAGAAAACATATGTAGCTCATGGGTAGAGGTTACCACCAATATGCCTACACCTTGTAAGTCTCTTTATTCCCATGCCTGTGTGAGCTGTGCACAGAGCGTGAAGGAAAAAAAGTACACTGTTTGCTTTTTATCTGCATAAGTCTTGGTAATACCAAATCAGCAACATTAACGTTTATAAAGAAGAAATAATAACATCTAATGGCTATGTGCACATTGTTAGCACAATAAATAAAAGATTATTACTGTATTTTTGAATACCTGATAAGTATATGCACATAAACAAAATGAAATGGGCTGTCTATTGTTTGCAATAGTAAAAACATAAAACAGATCCCATAGTAGTGCATGAGAATATTTCCTAGTAGAGACCATGACTTAGCCACGCTTAGGATGATAAAGCAGTGCTCTTGGGGTTTTTCATTTGTTTGCTTCTCATGGGCCAAGTAAGGCTTTTGATACCAGGATCAAAGAATGAAACCCGGCTTCTAGGGTTGAAGCAAGGAGAAAGAGGGTCTGGGGCAATCACTGAGTCGTGTGCCCCTCCTCACTCATTGTAAGCTCAGTAGATATTGGCAGCTGCCACAATGTGTCAGCAGAAACTCTTTTCCCCCTGCATGCTGGATCCCACACTTAGGTAACTTAGAAGGTTGTTGGGCCTTGTTTGATGCCTCCATAGATTGGCACCCAGTGGCCCTCCTTTGCCACACTCTGTCTTGCCTGGGTTTAAGGAAGGATCTTGGGTTGCCGTTGGCTACTAGAAACTGGTAGGTAGTGTCCAGAGCTCTCGCCATACTTGCCAGACCATTGCAATGTGTCTGCAAACAACTATCTAGTTATTTCACAGGATTTTGAAGTAGAAGAACAGTGTAGACAGTGTGCATAGACCAGTACAAGATCATCACCATCCCTTAAAACAAAGCAAAGCAAAACAAATCAACAAACCAATAAAACAGCAGCAAAAACAAAGTGAACCAAATCCCTAACACTTCATCATCACTTTCAGCATGGACAGTTGGCCCTCTGAATCTGTAGGTTTCAACCAACCACAGATCAGAAATATTTTGGGGGGGTTGGGGTGGGATCTATTAAATGGTTAAGGCAATCCCTCCAAAGCAAAGAAAGAGCTTTAAATTCTATTACACAACCTTTGCTCTGTGTTTCATATTATAAATAATATAAAGTATAAGGCATATGGTAGGACGTACATAGGTTAAATGCAAATACTATACCATTTTATGTAAGAAGTTTGAGCATTGATGGATTTTGGTGCCTATGAGGGTCTTGGGTACCAAGGGATCACTGTATTAGTATCTTCCTTACATCGCACTTATTCTGTTAGGGAGCCAGGGTGCTATAAAGAATTGGAGTGGCATGTGAAGTAGAGCAATGTGGATAGAACACAGGAAGTGTCAACCAACCGCGCTACATGCTCTACGGTTCATAGGGGCAGAGGGGGACACCTCTGAGAGAAGTGGGAGATAGGAGGTCTGAAAAAGGGATAAGACTTAGAAAGGAAAGAAGGTTATTTTTGTTTGTTTGCTCATTTGCTCTGTTTTGTTTGTTTTTCTGTTGCAGAACCAGTTTATTTTCAAATGTTCATTATTTATTTATTTACGTGTTTTAACAGAACTAGTTTAAATAACAACCCTGAAATACTAAATGGCAACATTTAACTGAAGCATGGAGGTTTAAAGTACATAGAGGATGTCTAGAAGCACCTCTGATTCTCATCCATGTCCAAAAAGGGTGTGAGGTTGTAGAAGAGGGTACACAGCAAGGGTGACATGACCATAACCCTTTGAAATTTACAATCTGCCTGGCAAATGATTAAGCAATTTACATAGGAAGAAAATACAGTACCTTGAAAAATATGGGGAAAATGAAATTACATTTCCTTGTACTAAAATATTAAAATTAATATATTAATCAGATATAATTTTATTTTGTTTAAAAATTTTTGAGCCAGCAATTCTGTAGTAAAAGTAACAGATGTATACATTATGGGTGGCAGTATAAATTAATATAATCATTTTAGAAAACAATTTGTCATTGTATACCCAAAAGCCATAAACCTTTCGCATTTTTGGCCCACTAATTCCACTCCTGGAAAGTTGTCCAAAGGTAATAAACCCAAGGGAGAATGCCATACACATGAGGCTATTAATTGAAGCATTATTTACACCAGCTAAAAGTTAGAAGAACAGTTAACTGAATTATAGCACCTCTGTTAGATAGAAAGTTGTGCAACTATTAAAACGATGACTTGAAGATTAGGGGACTAAATGACAAGTGCTTATAGAGTAAAAACTATATATGCAACATCAACCACATTTCTAAACATGGGCATGTAAAATAACAGACAAAAGACTGAATAGAAATTCTATAAAACCAGGGTGCAGTATAGCACTGATGAAACAAAAACCTTCCTCTGGTTACTTGAGGCTTCCTCACCCCACACTATCATACCCCCACTTCTGCCTTTCACTGCGGGCTAGACCAGAGCATATGCACAGGGTCAGTTAAGAGATAAGAACTCACGGCATACAAAATCCAGGAACAGGAATGGAAGTAGAGATAACAGGGGGGTAGGGAGAAGATGGGGAGCGGAGGGGAGGAAGAGGAAACAGATTGCAATGATTGACACATTAATGCGCCCATCCCAGGGGGATGAACAACGGAAATCATGGGGGAAAGAAGACAGTGGTAGGTATAAGATATGAAAATAATAAAAATTTATAATTTATCAAGAGGTTATGGTAGGGGGGTAGGGAGCTGATATAAAGGGCTCAATAGAAAGTAAGAAAGTAAATGTTTAGAAAATAATGATGGCAACATATGCTCAATAAGCTTGATACAATTGATGTATGGATAGTTATAAGAACTATAAGAGCCCCCAATAAAATGATCTTTTAATAAAAACCAAAACAAAACAAAAAAACATTTTAGACTTTATAATACTCTTTACGTAATATTATTCCAGTAATAAAAAAGATTAGTACTGGGAAAAAATTCTATAAAAATAGTAGAGTAGAATAGATAAGTAGATACATAAATAGAATGTACTATATTTTACTTACTATAAAAATAAGAATTTGTGTTAGGAAAATAGGGTTACATCATTTTATCACTGACTGTCTTTCCAATTGTGAAATGGGTAGAGGCTCAATAAAACTCACTTTCATTAAGTCAGTTCAGACTCACAGTAACCCTATAGTGAGCAAGCTGACTCATAACCACTACACCGCCAGGCTCCAGAGGCTCAATAGCATATGCAAAAGAGAAGGGCGCCCCGTGCAAGAAGCATGGGCTCACGGGAGCATATAGGGATTCTCCTGGTGTGGTAGTTACATATTCTGTTGTCAATTTGAGACTTCAAAGTGAAAAGGTGGAGGTCAGCCTGTCAATCAGGTCACAGCGTGATGACCTCATTTGGCGGTGCTAAGGAGATAAATAGTCACTGGAGGCTGGATACAGGCTCACTCTCTGGGAAACCTGAGGAGAAGCCACATGGAGTTACCCTGATACAGCCAGAACCCTGGGAGCTGGAGGAGCCACGTAGACACTCCTGCAAGCGCTGAGAGGCTCAGAATGCCACTGGATCCACAAGACTTCCCTCCCACTGGCTTGTGATCTTCCTGAAAAGGACTTTATAGATTGGTATGGGACATATGGGGTAATATCTGACTGATGGACTTGATCTGGACTGGGCTGGGAGGTTTTCTCAATATTCAATTGCTCTTGTATATAAAGCTCTTTCTTATACAAATATGAGGGTCTTTATGAATTTGTTTCTCTAATATACTAAGACTAACACACCTGGTTTGGCTGAATCATAGGAAAGGTGTAGACAAATAGGATAAAATAATCTTTAGCACTCCAGTGAGGTCAAGTTTTCTAGAGCTTTCCAACTCAGGCTAAGAAATGTTAACATCATAATATCTTTTTACTGCCCTCCAGTTGATGCCAACTCATTACTCCACAGGAGAGAGTAGAACTGTCCCTGGGTTTCTGAGACCCTAACTCTGAGACTGTAAAAATATCTTCTTTCTCGCATAGAGCAGATGGTGGCTAGCCACTGTCGACCTTGTGCTTAGCAGCCCAAATCATTACCCGACACCATAACACAGAAACAGTTAGTGAAAAGTTCGATTTTTGTGAGAGCAAATAACAGGATGAGAATGGGGTGAGCAGAAAGGTTATTTTGACCAGGCTTGTGGGATGGATTGGAGAAGAAATCAATGGGAGGTGAGAAAACTAGACAAGAGGCCAGTACAGTAACCAACGCTTGCTCTCAAGAAGAGGCTATGGCAGGTGAATGGCTGGGATAATCTGAGGGGGGAAAAAGAACTAAAATGAACAAAACCAGGCCCAAACTGGGCTTTGGAAATTGAGGGGCAGGAAGAATGTGGTGACATGAAGTGGGTTGGGAACTGAGAGCAGATACAGACTCACTCACCGCCAGAGTCAAGTCAAACCCACAGAGACCCCGCAGGACAAAGTGGAACTGTGCCTCGTGGATTCTGAGACTGTACGCCTTCATGGAGAAGAACCATCAATACCCTTGGATTATGGTGTGGAGAAGAACTCTGAAAGTCGCGTGGACGTCTGAAAGAACAATCCCGTCTCAGAAGAAGTATAGCCAGCGCGCTCCGTGGCGGCAAGGATGGCAAGACTTTGTCTTACGTACTTTGGAGACCTTGTGAGGAGAGACCAGGGGAAAATCATTGTGCTTAGTGAAGTGGAGGGACAGTGAAGAAATGGAAACCCTCAAGGAGATGGGTTGGCACCGTGGTTCCAACAATGGGCTCAGACATAGGAAGAATTGGAAGGATGATGAAAGCCCGTGAAGCGTTTTGTTTGGTTGTGCATCGGGTCATTATGGATGCTGATGGAACCAGCAACACGCCTTGATGGGTGCAGACACAGCCTCATGTTTTCCTGAGAAGTGACTGGTGGGTTTGAAACGTGGACCTACCGTCAGATAACCCAGTACGTCACCAGGGCTCCTCGCTAACACACAGTGGCAAAACATCTAAGAGAATCTGATTTGCAGTCTGTTAGCCATAGAACTACAGCATTCAAACGGCAGAGATGCCCTGGTTGGGAAGGGAGGGAGACCACAGTTCAATCTTCTAGACCAGAGGTGTCAAACTCAATTAAAACACGGGCCATTTGGTGCAACAGGCAAGATTCATGCAGGTCACATCACATTTACAAATTTTGTTACATTTCTATTTTGAAGTAAGGATTCAGGAATATGGATAGGATAATTAAAACACTATCTAATTGCTTTCATTTAAACATTTATTTTATTTAATGTATTTATAAAATAAAATTATTCTTTTTTACCCAAAATTTGCCAGCGCTTTCCTACTACTAGATTTAACTTACCTTTTATGTTGTGACCAGAAAATATAACAAAGTAACTAATAAAATACAAAAAATGTTGGACAGCTGACAAACATGATGCACAATCATAATGGGTTCCTTCTAAAAATGTTAACTAGCGCTGCCGCTCGTTATGATTCCTAACAGCACACCCCAGAATGCTCTTTTTAACCTTTTCACTACTGGGATCTGTTTACATGACGTGACACTGAGAGTGGCAGACATACCGCTTCCAAACATCGCTGGAACTGAGTCAGAGCATTTACACACGTCCACAGGCCCCAGGAAAGGCACTGGGCCATGTGTATACTCATCTTCAGTAGTTAAAGGGTTAACGAGGGAATTGTGTGTATGATATGCCTCGATCTCCTAAAGCGCTATTTTCTTCATACCAATTTTTCCTATATTCATTTTATTTCAGAGCATCGTGGGCCACTAAAAATTATCTTGGGGGCCACATGCGGCCCGTGGGCCGCCAGTTGGACACCCCTGTTCTAGACTCTGTATTGTCTTTTGGTACAAAAAGCCACGTTCACATCCATCTAGGTGATTCCAATTCCTGTCAACCCTGTAGAACAGAAAGCCTGTGGGTTTCTGAGACTAAGGTTTCACAGGAGCTGAGGAGTAGAAAGTCTTGTCTTCCCCGCTCTGAGTGGCTGATGCTGACCCCGCAGCTTGCAGCCCAATGTGCACACACCACGTCACCAGGGCCCTAATTGTGGTTTACTGTCGATTGATGCTTCACAATTTAAAGCATGGCCTGACTCTGCAAAGCTCATAATGGAATTGCCAGTATTTCAGATAAATTGTGCACAAACGTGCGCCCTGATGCCTTTTGGAATTTGACATGTCCGTATTTCTGCCATGGAGGAGGTAGCCTTGGGGCGGAGTGGGTTGTGCCTTGGGCTGAGAACCACCAGCCATGCTCCGGGTGAAAGAATGTCCACTCTCGTAAAGAGTCTCACTCTCCGAAACCCACAAGGGAACTTCTGCTCTGCTCTAGGGTCGCCGCGACTCAGAATCGACTCGAAGGCCAGAGAACTGACTTGGATGAAGCGCTGCTGGCACGTGAGTGTTCTGATGCATACATTTGTTTTACCTGTACTAAACACCTGTGTGTCTCCCAGGGCCCCTGGTGGCTTGCAATGTACTGCTAGGCACAATCAGGTGTGATCAGTAGTTCAAACCCACCAGCCGCTCTGTGGGAGAAAGATGAGGATACCAGTCATGATTTAAAGTCACAGAAACCCAAAGGGGCAGCTGTGCCCTGTCCTAGACCTGTTGAAATGAGTCAGAAACAACTAGATGGTAGTGAGGGAGTATGGATCTCCCAGACATACTGGATCAGAATTGTAGGGCAGAGGCTTACCATTTGGCCAAGCAAGGAAAGAAATATCTAGCCACTCTCTCACTTTACAGAGCAAGAATTCCATGCCAAACTCAGGCTTTCTGACTTCCCGTTCTGTCCTCCTTCCACTAACCTACCCAAAGCCTGCATACCTCACTCACTGGGAATTAGAAAAAAAATAAAGAAACGATCTTGCAAGTATTTAATTTTCTTTTTTCCCTTTAATAATAACAAACACCATTGCACAGTTACTCATAAAATGTTAATTACTCTCCCCTCCAGCAGCATCCTGATTTTTACAGTGTTAGGTTGAAGCATTGGGCATTTCAACAATGGAAGGCTATTCTCCTTTCAATATACCTTCAATTTTTTATTTCTTATAAATATTCCATTGAATATTTCCGTTTGTGGTTTGTTTGCTAATTTACTGGAAGTCGATGCAATTACCCGGAAATGTCAGTTGGGGAGCCCTGCTGGGCTAAAATGGAAAGTCTAAGGACCAATATTTGAGCCCGTAGTTCTTCATAAATTCAACAGCTGTTTGCTTTCACTACTTTTTGAAGATGAACCAGAAGACTTTTTTTTGAAACTAGCCACTTTCCTTAAAGCAGGAGTCATATTCTTAAATCATAAGAAATGTAATGGAAATGAAAACCAATGATCCATTTTTTTTTTTCATTGAAAATCTAGCCAGAAACGATCACCTGGTAGGCATGCAAAGGCGGGACAATGGATAAGGAAGATTGAAGAAAACGTGATGCCCTTACATTGCAGTAGACTTGACACTTGTCTCATTTCCCCTGAAGTTCAGTCAAGGGTCTAAGGGTAACAGGCTTGGTAGCCCCAGCCCCACCAGAGCCCAGTGCGGTGTGGTGTGAGCGCTGTCTGGACAGATGGGACAGTGCATGGTGCACCAGTCACTCACATAACTGGAGAGCCTCCCGCATGCCAAAGCCGCCTTTGTGACATGGTGTAAATGGAAGAGCGCTGAATTCTTTGGGGAAAGGTTAACGGATTGGGAAAAACTGTCTTCAGAAATGTTTGACCTAGATAGAAGGTCTTTCAAGAAAGGATGGCTTTACACTTTGATAGGCTTGTTTAATGAAAGTCGCTATGATTTTGTAGCAATCCTTTTAGTTACCCCCAAACAAATATGCTGTGACACTGTCACAGCTTTCACGTTGGAAAGCTCCGTCGGTGTTATTGTTAGATGCCTCTGACTCACAGTGACCCTGGACCCAGCAGAACAAAGCATGGTTTGCGCCCACGGTTGCAGCCACTGTGTCAATCTACCTACTTGAAGGCTTCCTCGTTATCACTGACGCTCTGCTTTACCAAGCACGGTGTCCTTTCCAGGAGCTAACCATTCTCGATGGCACGTCCAAATTATGTGAGTCTCACCATGTCTGCATCTGAGGTCTAGTCTGGCTATATTTCATCCAAGAGGGAATTGTTTGTTTTTCTGAAAGTTGAAAGTATTTTCAATATTTGTTGCTAATATTATAATTTAAATGCATAAAGTCTAGCTTTTCTTTAGTCACCGTTCACCTTTCAAATGCATCGAAGACCACTGACAATATCATGGCGTGGCTCAGGCTCACTCTAGTTCTCAAATTGACGTCGTTCCTCTTTCACACTTTTCATTGCACAGCAGATTTGTCCAGTGGACCGCGTCATTTGATTTCTTGATTACCACTTCGAGAGTGTTGATTGGGGTCCAAGTAAAATGAAAACCTTGGCCACTTTAGTGATTTTCTCTGTTCATCATCATGTTGTCGATTGGCCCAGTTGTGAGGATTTTTGCTCTCTTAAATTGAGATGCAATCCACACCGAAGGCTACAGTTTTAGATCAGCAAGTGAAAGAACTCAATGTAACAACCTCAATGACCCCTAAAGGCACACAAACATGCACATATACACACACCTGTGAATCTACAAAGAGACTTTTTAAAATTTCAGGTAAAACTTTTTATATGGAATGGGTTATTTCTTTGACATAAAAGGAAATAAATCCTTCATACATGCAATGACATGAAGGAACCTTTTAAAACATCACACGAAGGGAAATAAGTCCCCAAAAGAACAAGTATTATATAATCACATTTATATGAAACCGCAAATATATAGAATCCAAAGATTATTAGTAGTTATGAGGGAAAGATATCCTGATTTTTACAGCATAGTATATTCCTGTTACAGAGATAAGATGCTCAACAGTTTGGGGAATCAGTTTTAAAAGTAATGACTGTTAATAAATTGTGTTCACTTATTCACTCAGTGGAATATGAGCGGCTATGTGCTTAAGTACTAAACCAGAGGTAGGGCATCTGAATTGACCCGAGACAGAAGAAAGGCCTGCAGATACGCTTTGGGAAGACCACAAGCACTGAAAACCATGTGGAGCACACGTCAACGTTAGCACACATGCAGTTTTTATGAGTCCAGTAGACTTGGTGGTGACTGGTTTCGTTTATAAACTATGGTTCGGCATTTTCCTTAAAAACCGCTCTGGGTGGATGATCATTCTGTCAACTTTAGCACCAGGTGCTAAATATCCTCTTGCTCTACTGGTTCAATCTGTATGGTGCACAACTCAGCAGAGAAGCTAGTTTATATGAAGAACAATGGGGCATCAAAACTGGAGGAAGGCTTATTCGCAGTCTGTGATATGCAGATGACACACCTTGCATGCCAAAAGGCAGGAGGACTTGACGCACTTGCAGATGAGGAGTGAGGATAGAAAGCTTCAGCATGGAGCACGACTCAATGTAAAGCAAGCCCACATCTTCGCCGTAGGACCAGGAGGAAACATCATGATAATGGAGAAAAGGTTCAAGTTGTTGAGGATATTCTCTTGCTTGGATCCACAATCAATCCTCATGGAAGCAGCAGTCAAGAAATCAAACAATGTATTTCATTAGTTAAATCTGCTGCACATGACCTCTTTAGAATATTGAAAAATAAGGATGCTACTTTGAAGACTAAGATGTGCCTGACCTGAGCCAAGGTATTTTCAATGGCCTCATATGCATGTGAAAGCTGGACATGGAATAAAGATCAAAGAAGAATCAATGCATTTCAATTATGGTTTTAAAGAAGAATGTTGAAAGGACCATGGACTGTTAAAAGGACAAACCGATCGATCTCGGAAGTACGGCCAAATGCTCCTTAGAAGCAAGGAGGCCAAACCTTTACCTGACATACATTGGACATATTGTCAGGAGAGACGAGTTTCTGGATATTGCCGCTGTAAAATGTGAGGGTATTTTGGAGAGATCTTGGTGAGCAGAGATGATATAGTTAAAGTTTATTGTGCCAACCTGGCCGATAAACACATGTGGGGTTAATTGAAGGGTTAAGAGCTAAATGGCTCTGTGAGCCTCGCCTTTCTAGTTCTCGGGGCTCTTGTTTCTGATGGTCGCACCAGGATGCAGCGGCCTTAGCCAGTTCCCTGATTCCGCTTGCAAGACAGACTTCCTGCAAGACACCCCCAAGGAGAAGCCACATGGACCTACCCCGATGCAGCCCTGGGTGCTGGAGCAGCCGTGTGGAGACTCCTGCCAGCGCTGCAATGCTTACACGTCCACTGATTTGGCTTTCCTCCTGCAGTCGGCATCATAGTGTGTTTTGTGAGATGGAGGACTTTGTGGATTGGTGTCGGACATGGGTTAATGTTGGACTTGTGGGCTTGGACGGCACTGGCTTGGGATGTTTTTTTGATGTGAACTTAACCTTTATATAAAACTCTCTCTTATACATGAATTTCTGTGGATTTGTTTCTCTAAAGTACCCAGACTGACACAAGAGTTATAGCCATTCTTGGTGTAATAAATGTGTTAACTCTGAGTAAGGAAGTTATATTTTCATGGATATATTTTTTCTTATAGGCAAAGAAAACATGCAGAGTCAGACGTTTCAGAAGCTCAGAGTCCCAGGTACAGTGAAATTCAGCCTAAGACTCCACTAGGGAAAATGTCAATTTCAGAGAATTGGCAAAAAGGACTGGTGGTTCGGTGGTTAAGGACTGGGTGGTCAACCTAAAGGCCAGCGGTTTGAACTTACCAACTGCTGCACAGGTAAGTCAGAGGGGCAGCGAACAAGAGGAAGGCCCTCCAGGAGATGGATGGACACCGTGGCTGCAGCAAGGGGCTCGGGCAGAGGAATCATTGTGAAGATGTTTCCTTGTGTTATGCACAGGGTAGCTCTGGGTTGGAACAGACTCGACGGCACTAACAACATCATATCGCTGTGACACAACCCCTGTTGCCGTGGTAATTCCACAGGAATAGGGAGTGAGGTCCTCTATTCCTTGGACTGAGCCAAGTGGCCCTTTCCAACATAACTTCTCTTCCCCAAAGAGTCTGCACATGTAGATACCGCTAGCCATAGTAGGGGGCTGATAAAGACTGTGGTGGAAGTTCCACTATCTTTTCATTACATTTGCCCAGGACTGTTTTGAAAGCCCATCGCCTTTGATAGATGGGGACATGTGGCTCAGAGCGAAAAGTGAGCCTGGGCAGGATTGAAGCTCGAGTCTGTCCAAGTCAGAACCAAAGGCTCTCCATCCCTGCCCTGGGTGCTCCCTCGAGTTTATCTTACGCATCTTGAAATCTCACTGGGGGAATGAACACGTGACACGTGAGAACAGTTTAAATCAGCTGGGACATCATTACATTGGTTTAAATGATGCTTTGGGGAAGTGTTTTCCATCCTGCTTTGGAAGACGCTTCTAGACATCAAGTTCAAAACGGTCGTCTTCCTGATGAACCACGTTCTAGCATGTGCCTAGCATTCCGTTTCCTACAGCCAGGTCTGAAAGATAAAGTTCTAATACATTCTCTGGCGAGAGCGTTGGGAATTTGTCCTTTTGAGCTCTGCATATGTCAAGGAACTCAGCATCCTTAATTGGAATTAGAATGCTGGATCCAGGACCCAGTGAGTGGCCTGTACAATTGCTGGGTTATAGACCTGCCATCTCACTGAGGTGGAATTGGAAAGCTCTCCCAGCAGATCATCTTTCTGTCCACTTTTTCTCAATTTGTTCTGCTATGTTTTTCAGAGATGGGTTTTAACATACTTTACATTTAGTTTTGTTCTACTGAGCTCTAGTTACGGCTGCTGGTTTCTGTCTTTGTGCAACAGCCTTTCGAATGCCTTGCTTTTTGTGTGTCTGTCTCCCAGTCTCTTGATGAACCCCAAGTTAAGACTTCACTGTGTTAGCCTGAGTTGTCTAGAGAAACAAAATTAGTGGTACTCAGACTTGTGTAAGAAAGAGCTTTATATCAAAAAATAAATTTACATCCAAGAAGCATCCCAGCCCAGTCCAGTCTGGCTGATGTGTAGGGTCAGATGCTACTGGGAGGTCCTTCCAGACTCACAAAGTTGCAGGCCGATGAAGGAGAAGAACAAAGCAGGAAGCTGGGAGATCCCAGACCAGTGGGTACAACAGACTCATCTGTCCGAGGTTGGCAGGAACATAGCTGAGTGCCCACACCTCCCAGGGTTGGCAGATCACATGGGCTACCAGCCCCACTATTCAGCAGGAGAGGGACAAGAGAGAGACTAGTTCTCCATAGTGTCTCTTATAAAAAGTTCACACTCCCAAGGAGACATCATTAGGCTGTGACCTGATTGATAGGTTGGACTTCACTCATACCCTCTTACAGGACTTCACCCATATCTTCTCACAGGTGCATCAATTTGATATAAAAGGCTAACCATCACACACAACTGTGGTTTTCTTTGGGGAGGTGGGGATAAAGGGGGAAGGCTTGTTGTTGTTGTTTTTTATGTGTTTTGCCTTTTTTCCCCTTCCCTACTCTTGTAATCTTCACATACGTCTTGGACATTTCTTTCATTATTTACTGTATTCCTATTTATTATATATATTAATTTATATTCATTATTTATATTTATATTATTTATTTTGGTTTAGGGACTATGTCATACTTTTATAATTTTTTTTTGTAGTCAAACAAGAGACTAAATATTCACCCTGTTTTCCAGGCAAATTTCATGTTAAAAATAGTCTACTACTGCCATCAAGCTAATTCCAGTCTACAGTAGCTTTATTAATATAGGGTTTCTGCGACTATTTAAGAAAGCACACAGCCTCATCTTTCTCCAATGAAGTGGCTAGTGAGTTTGAACTGCTGACCTTGGCTGGCCAACCCAATGTTCCACCTATAGCACCACCACTTCTGGACTGGAAACCCCACGATGGCAGGGACCTGTGCTAAGCATTGGTTCTTGATTGCTGCATTCCAACTCGCATCTTAGAAACAGTGAATACCCAAGTAGGCATTCATGAAGTCGTGTACAAGGTTTGAATATAAAACAAGGTAGTTTTCATGACAATGCATCAAAACAAACTATTCTTGGATGTGACAAAGAAGGGATTTTAAATTGTGTTTGAACAACTGGAGTATCATTGGAGAAGTGTTTAGCCCTTGAACTATTTTAGAAAGAATGTCATTTGCTTGAGATTTGTAAGTTCTGGCTAAGTACTTTTTGAGCAGTAAATGATTTGAAACAAATAGTTTAGAAATAGTTACCAAATTTAAGTAGTTTGGGTCTGAAAATATAGATCTTTTAAATAGTATTAAATCTAAAATTCATAAAATATTCAAAATATAATATTCAGATCAGACATCCATGTACGATAGAGGTAGCTATGAACCAGACTAGGCATACCACATTCCCATCCTCTTTCTGGGAGGAAAATAACTATTTAGTGTAGCTAAAGCACCATCCAATTCTTTTCCTCCGTTTTTAAAGGTAATTCAGGATTCTGAATCTGGAAACTAAGTCTTTATGAATAATTTGTACTTAAATTTTTATAGACTGTATATAGAGGGCATCATACTCCTCTGACTGACAATGCTCCCAAAACAGTAGCATTCTTTTGAATATTGAGAGATGTTAATATCTGTAAATATAGTTCACTTGTTTTAATTGCTATTTAGTATTCTGTTTCATTAGTAAGCTAAAGTTTATTTGTCCACTTAAGTTTCCTGGGCTTTTTAAATTTTTGTAACAATATTGTAATGGAATTTTGGCTGTCTTATTTTTTGCATTTAACTTTTCTAGGATAAAATCACTTGATTCTAAAATATGCATATGCTTAGCAACTCGATTCATCTTTTTTCTTTAAATTCTTAATCCATCTATTTTAAAAGAGGTTATATTCTATTTCACTTATTCTAGGAATTATGCTGAATATTTAAATCTGTCTGCTTGAGTTACATAGTTAAATTTAATCAACATCTCAACTTTCTCTCCAAATATTAAAAATAATTTTGAGCATTATAATCCTCTAAACCCTTCTATCTTTGAAAATGTTACTTCTGATAAATTAGTTCATTCCTGTGTTTCAGCCCCCAATAAGATCATTATTGTTTTATACACTCAATATTTATTTTTGTTTATTCACAAGTTTGGCACTTGTATTATCTCAATATTGTTTCTAGAATCAAAAAAATATCTCCAATTCGCTATCAGTCAGTGGATTCTGACTCATAGGACAGAATAGAAATACTGTTATGGGTTTCCAAGACTGAAAAGCTCACCAAAGTAGGAAGCCTCATATTTCTCTTGGTTTATAGAATACAATTCTTTTGTTTTTAACCTGTAAACTTGGTGAAGACTCTTGAATAGTTAAATCTCTCAACTTCATCTACAGTTTTTCAGCCTCCTGTTTGACAATGAGGGGCACGTGGTAGGTAGAATTGGTTGCTGGGGTGAGACGCTGAGACCCTTGCAACTCATCAGGAGCTCATGTGGACAGTCCAGAGTTCACAGGTAGAGTCGTACTGCCCTCGAGATGCCCATGTCCTTGTCTCTGAAAGCGGTTCATAGACTCCAGTGTTTCCCAAAGTGGGCAACGCTGCCTTCTGTGGTGGGTGCTAGAACAACCCGTGGGGGCTGCCAAAGCAGAAGCATACATTTGACCTTGGGTGACAGGCAACAGTACAAAAGTCTTCATTGCTGGAGGTACTGCATTCATTTGTTTTCTTTAAAGGGAGCTGCAGTCCAATTAATTTTGAGAACCTGTGACATACTGTCTTACATGGTAACAGGAATTTTGCAAGCATGATTTAAGTCAAGGATCTTAAGATGGACAATCTTGGGCCTTTCTGTAAGATCCTATGTAATGGCAAGAGTCCTCAATTGAGGGTGAAAATGAGAGAGAGAGATTTGAAGATTCTAAGTAGCTGCTAGATTTGAAGATGGAGAGAGAGAGAGCCACAAGCCGAAGACCACAGACAGAGAATTCATCAAGAAATTAGAAAAGACATCCCCTACAACAGTGGTTCTCAACCTTCCCAATGCCGTAAACCTTTCATACAGTTCCACATGTTGTGGTGACCCCCCCCAACCATAAAAGTATTTTCATTGTTACTTTATAACTGTCATTTTGCTACTGTTATGAACCGGGTGACCCCTGTGAAAGGGTCATTCGACCCCCAAAGGGGTCACGGCCCACAGATTGAGAACCGCTGCCCTCCAAATTGCCAACATGTTCCTTTTATATATGGGAACATAAAAAATCTTGAACAGCAAAGACTGGGGCTGTAGGGTGAATTGAACAAGTACCTGAATAAATCATCTACCCTTGAAGAATGAGCAGTTAGGTTTTCGTGGTGGGAAAACAATTCTTGGCAATTTTCTTGTCCTTTTGCTCACCAGTGAAATTTTAATTTAAAAATTTTTTTAAAAAAATAACCACCTATGGTTATCCTGTGGCCTATCAAGAATTCCCTCTTAAGATCCCAGTAGAATAGTAGACATCATTTTCTGAGCTGCCTTCTCTGCCTTGATTTTAAGTGGTCTGGTAGATCCCCATGGAAACCACTGATACAGTTGGACCTTTCTTTGGAAGGTATCCTAATGGGACTATTATTGAGAGAACATATTTTTAGTCATCACTGATCTCCGAGGCATGCTGAAACATGTTGGATTTATTGTAAATAAGTGTATGTAAGTTCTGAAACCCAGGTTTCAGTACTTTTTTACCTACTGGCATATATTATGGAAAGATGTTCAATATATTTTAGTAGAATAAAAATTTTACAAGGAAGATGTGCCAAAGAACTAAACTTTTGTGAAAAAAAAGTAATATGCCTTCTCACTCAAAAACTCATTGTCATCGAGTTAATTTCAACTCAAACCTTCCCTGGAATACATTAGCAAAGAAAAAGTAGTATCAGTCTAGAAAGCATCAGGTTAACATTGGTCATCTCTGATTAAAGGCATTAC
Organism: Echinops telfairi; assembly: GCF_000313985.2. Lineage (NCBI taxonomy): Eukaryota > Metazoa > Chordata > Mammalia > Afrosoricida > Tenrecidae > Echinops > Echinops telfairi. The sequence goes on from NW_022107431.1 coordinate 12,112,987, forward strand.
AAAATGCTTTTCGATCATCTATTTTTGCACAATTTCATATTCCAATGTGACATAATATAGACAATTATTTTATGATACTAGAAGAAAGCAAATATGGTTTCTAAAATAGTCATCTTTTGATATAACACGGGATCATTTTAAACAAGGAGAAAATCAAGCCCACTTAAGGCACTACTGGAGTAATTAAGACGTTATGTGATAAAATTTCAGTGTTGGCAGAGGAACTCTACGTGAAACAATGAAAGTAGATTTACTGTGGAGGCAGGACTCAGAGGTGGTTACATCTATGAAGCAGGAAGAGCATAAAATCGCAGATTCCCTAGCTTTGTGATTGGGAAAAAGATGGGAATGAAAATGGTGATTTATGGACGGTAGCCTGGTTCTTGTGGCGAAATTGGAGCTCATAGTCAATGATGAAGGGCTCTAGTGGTGTAGGGGTTGCATGTTGGGCTGCTTGATAAGCCAAGAAAAGACTTCTCAGCTTCCTAATCCTAATGCAGATTCTAGAGGTAGATTGATGTACTCAACAAAGAGACTGAAATACATTTTAAAAAATCACCATGACAAGTACCACAAGGCAATTACGAGGGTGATTTGATAGGTAGATAATAAATGGGTTGGCTAAAAAAATGATTTCAGGCCAATAGTACTTGATATGAGATTTAAGGGTGGAGTGTAACAAGCTATCAGGTAACAATTCTGAGGCAGGACCTATGTTGGTACTTCCCAGAGAGAGTGTGAGATCTGTGGCAAAGAAAAATAACTGGAGCTGAAATGAGCGAGGACCAGCTTATGGTTGTGGATCCAATTTTAGGGCAGTGCTTTTAGTTACAAAAGAAAAATAGAAAAAAAATTGACATTTTCTGGTGGGGAGAGGGAAGGATATAAATCATATTTTTTAAAAGATGGCAACAACAACCAATTCTACCTACCACACGTACCTCACATTCAAATATGAAGCTGAACAATTTTGGACGACGTTGAGATTTAACTATTCAAGAATCTTCATCATCAACACAGTGAAGTTAACTTAACTACACTCCCTAAATATTTTGCTTCTCAGATACAGCAACGAGGAAGGCATGATAAAGGTGGATATGAAAGTTTAATTTGGGTCCAGTTTGATAGGAAAAACACACAAGAAATTAACAAAGAAATGAAATGTGTTCATGGGAGTTTCAGAATGAAGTACTGAGAAACTGAAGCTGAGTCAGAATAGTGAAGAAAAAGAGGCTGAGAAGAAAAACAAGTACGATCAATAGATTAGATGTGGGAGCACTGAAATTAGTGAATGGTTGTCTCTGGTCTGTCTGTCCATAAGTTCCTTCCCAAACATCTTTGTCTATTCTAATTCTAGCTAATTTTCAGAACCCAACCGAACCCAACTCCCGCCCATTCCCAACTCAGCATTTTAATTCCGTGAATGGATGTAAAGGCTCTCTAAAGCAGATTCCTAATGTTACTGACACTGAAAGCGAAAGAATGAAAGGAAAACAGATCAAGCGTCCAGAGGCAGGTATGAAGGACTCAATGGGCAAAATGCCCAACTTTCTCATGCAACGAGGCGAAGAAGAATGTCTGGTTTGGGTGAGGTGCACCTTAGTCCTCAAAGTAACTAACATCTTTGCTCTTCAATACTCTAAAGAGGTCTTAAGCAGAAGATGTGGTTAGTCATTGAATAAGGAAGACCGTAGGAGAACAGATGCATTTGAATCGTGGTGCTGGGGAAGGGATAATGAAAGTGCCCTGGACCACTAAATGGACAAACCAATCTGTCTTAGAAGAAGTAAAGCCATGGTGCTCCTTCGAGGCAAGACTTCATCTTACATACTCTGGACACATTGCCAGGAGACAGCTGTCCCTGGAGGAGGACATCATGCTTGGTAAAGTGGAGGTCAATTGCAAAGGAGGAAGGCCCTCTAGGAGATGGATTGACACGGTGACTTCATTAATGGCTGAGGCATAGGAACAATGGTGCGGATGGTCCAGGACCATGTGGTGCTTCACTCTGTTGTGCATAGGGTTGCTATGGGGCGGAGCCAACTCGATGGCACCTAGCACGAATGCAGCATTGGAAGAACTCATCGTGTATGTCAAGACACTCCAAGAGAGCTGCCTGACCGAATGACTGGAAGAGGGTCGTAGCTGTGTCCATTCTAAAGAAAGATGACTAACAACTTGCAGAAAATGTCAAGGCATCTCATTTGCTTCACATGCAAGGAAAAAAATTGCTAAGTAAAAATAAATCAATGCGGTCGAGGCCAGGACAGGATAGCTCTAACAGGCACTTTTGCCCAGATCCACATGTAACTTGTTTCTCTTCCCTGACAAATGGGAAGTGCCTGGCCAGAGGCCAAGCACATAGTAGGCTCTCCACTAAATTGCAATCTGATACCACTCTTCTCCCTAAACCAGGGGACCTAAGTTTCTGCAGCAGCTCTGGTGGTGGGTGGATCTTAGGGAGGGGCTCCTTGAGGACCTTTTCGATGAAGCATGTGTGCTTGGCATACTTGCTTTTTTAAGGTCACTAAAGGAGCAACTCTGAGGGAGCAAGAAGAGGGAGGTTTGGGGGTGGTCCATCAGCAGAGAGCTGCCAGAAATTCAAACTGTATTCAAAAGAGGGTATGGAAGGAGATGATAGCAGATGTCAGATGACTCTTAGATGAAAGCAGAGAATACCAGAAAGACATTCACTGGTGTTTATGCAGAGGCATTTTACTGTGTGGACCATAACAAACTCTGAATCACATTTCAAGAATTGAGAATTCCGGGACACTTAGTGGTGCACATGCAGACCCTGCATAGACCAAGAGGCAGTCCTTAAAACACAATAAAGTGAGACTGTGGTTTAAAATCCAAGAAGTTGCACATCAGGGTTGTATCTTTCCACTATACTTATTCAATCTGTATGCTGAGCAAATAATCCCAAAAGCGAAATTATACATAGAATAAGATGGTGTCAGGATTGGAGCAAGACTTATTAACTATAAGCCATATGCAAATGACACAACCTTGCTTGTTGACAGCCAGGTTAACTTGAAGCAACAACTGATGAAGATCAAGGATTGCAGCCTTCAGTATGGATTGCAGCTCAGTGTAAAAAAAATATATCATCGTTGGACCAACTGATATGATAACAGTACTATTGAAGTTGTTAGAGTTTTAATGTTACGTGGATCCACAAAGAATGCTCATGGAAGCAGCCGTCAGAAAGTCAAAAGAGATATTACATTGGAAAAATGTGCTGCACAAGACTCCCCTTTCAAGTGCTAAAGTGCAAAGATGTCACTTTGAGGGTTAAGGTATGCCTGAGCCAAGACATGGTGTTTTCAATAGCCTTGTATACATTTGTGAGTTGGGTAATGAGTGAGGAAGACTGCAAAAGAATAGGTGCACTTGAGTCATGACGTTAGAACAGAATCCTGAAAACACCACGGAGCTCCAGAACAACAAACAAATCTGTCATGGAGAAAGCACATCCTTAGAAGAGAAGATGACAAGAATTCATCTCATCTTCTTTGGACGTTATCAGGAGAAATCAGTCCACAGAAGCGAGGATATCATGTCCGGTAAAGCAGAGGGTCAACAAAACAGAGGAAGGCCCTGCACAAAAAGGATTAACATCGATGGTGTAGTAGTTACATAATCCGGTGTCAATTTGGGACAAGAAGAGAGGATTAAGAGTGAAGGGGGTGGGGTCTAGTCTGTCAATCAGATCATAGCCAATGAGGCCTTCTGTGTGTGCATGGCCTTCTCCTGAGGATTTTGGTAACTTCTGTATTTCCTCTCTGGAGGTGGGAGACACTGTCTCTCTCTGAATCACTCCCTGAAAGACATTCTTGAGGAGAAGCCACATGGACTTATCCTGATGCAACCAGAGCACTGGAGCTGGAGAAGCCATGTTAAGACCCCTGCCAGGTCTGAGATGCTTACAAATCCACTGGATCCATACGACTTCCCACTGACTGGCGTGTGATCTTCCTGTATTCAGCATAATTGCATGTGTTTCATGAGTCAGAAGAGGACTTTATAGACTGGTATCAGACAGATGGGCTAATATCAGACTTATGGACTTGATCTGGACTGGGATGGGATGTTTTCACAATATTTAATTGCTCTTATATATAAACCTCTTTCTTAGACACATATGTGTGTTTATGAATTTGTTTCTCTAGTCTACTTAGACTAACCCTGATGGATTGGGAACAATGGAATTAAAGATCACAACAATTGTGAGGATGGCACGGGCCTGGGTAGTGTTTTATTCTGTTGTACATCAGTTTTCAATGAGTTAGAGCTCACGAAAGGACATCTAACAATGTTATTAACAGAAAAACTAAGATCAGTAATATTTGTGGAAGTGCTTCTGTAGTAACCTAAGGTGGGGCTCCAGCAGTCATGTTATATAGTGTTCTCTCACTATCCTATACCGTTAATTGGCAAGTGTGTACACCTAATCCACTCTGTAATAATTAATTCCCTCTGGGGGTTTGTGACAGGAACTAGGAGAGGCAGTGCAATCTGTGCTATTGTGGTGCAGTTGCATTTCTTAACATGACTCATCTATCCAAGTCTCTGTAACTCCCACCAAGTGATTGAGTAATAGTATTCAAATTGGGTGCTGTGCAACATTGATAGAGATGATTGGTTAGTTTCACTTGCCAGTCCCTTGCCTATAAGGATCAACCATCTCCATAGGAAGAGGGAGAAATTCCAGGACCATTGGAAGAAAAGCCACCAGTATAACATGTTCAAGACCTCTGTTTACTTTCTGAAGTGATGGAGGCTGAATCCAGAGGCTCCAGGGACCATGAAAAAGAATGGAAGAGCAACACTGAGACCAGGAGACTGTGAGGCAGAGTAGCGAGCCGACTTCCTGGCCCACTGAGATAGAGGTCAAGGGCCCACAGGGCGGAGCGGCTGAGGATGGGGGAAAGACTTGGCTACTCAATTAGGAGAGGCATAACTCTGAACAAAAGATTGTATTCTTCCTACTTACAAATCCCGGCTTGTGGATTAGTAACTCCCATAATAAAACCCCTTAATTGTGAGTATTATCTATAAGTTTGGTGTGGCCATTGCAATAAATTCTCCAACCAAGCAAAGAATTCAAGTGCTGTGGGAAAAACGATTGGTGTCAGAATAGGTAAAGATAGAGGGTAGAAACCAGAGGAGGTATGATATGGCCCCTGACCTCTTTCCTCAGCTATGATTAGCAAGAACTAGGTTCTCATAGCTACTTAGAATGCTGAAAACAGACAGAGCATGACCTGCATAGGATGAGTAGATATGCAAAAGGAATTAAATGCTACAGACAGATTCTGAAGGTTCTTTCAGCTTTGGTTCTGACACTAACTCTCTCTGTAGCCCAGCCTGCATTGATATTCAGGGTTCTACACAATCCTCGTGAAATAGTAGAATGTAGAAAAACACCCCCATAAGCAAACTACCACATGTCCACTTTTTTGAATGTTCCACATTCATTAATTATCCCCTTAAAAAATTTAGATAAATTTGTCACACCAGAAATTCATCTAAGGAACATTTTTTTTGATTCATAACTGATGTGCATGGATATAAAAAAAAGGACATGTTATCCAGAGAGACCAGTCACTGGAAAGGACATCATGCTTGGTGTGTTAGGCAGGGTTCTCTAGAGAAACAAAACCAGAACACTTGGGAATATATATATATATATATCAATAGCTTTATACAGCACGAAGAAATATAATAGCTAATTAGTTCACACAGCAGTACAGAAGGCTCAGTTCAACTCACTTCTGTGGAACAGTTAATATACTGGAAGTCTTTCAATTCAAGAGGCTGCCAGATCCAAGGTCAAAGAAGCAGACAGCTGAGTCTTCCCTCGGGCAATGCAGGCAAAATCCTCCCACAGGCAGCAAACAGCAAGGCAGGTCATCAACAGTCAGCAGCTCAGGAGTTTAACGAAGCAGACCCAGAAGGGATATCAAACTCAAGCAATGCAAGACGACAAGATCCACCAGCCTGAAGCTCAAGCAATGTACACACCAGCAGCGTGGCGAAGCAGGTCTCGAATGAACCTCAAACTCTAGCGACAAGATCCACGGGTTGGCTTGTCCCACAGGCAGTTTGGCTAACAAGTTGAGGCAGAGAACTAGCTAAAGCAGCTGCATGCTGGTCTGATCACCAGAGAGCAAGAAAGAGAGGGGCGAGCCTTTCCAAGTCATTATCTCTTTGCCCTCCAATCAAACTGTGACCTGATTAATGCCACATGTGTTCCTATTGGCCAGGTTGGCACAATAAATCTACCTATCACATTTGGTAAAGTAGAGGAGCAGTGAAAGAGATGGAGGTCCTCAATGAGGTGGAGTGACAGCGGCTGCAATGATGGGCTCAAGTATCAGAATAATTGTGAGGATGGAGCAGAATCAGTCAGTGTTTCATTCTGTTGTACATATGGTCGCTGTGTGTCACAACCAACTCAAACATACCTAATAACAACAACAAAGAGAAGGAAAGATGACCTTGGATATCAGATTTTAAGAGTGTTAAACTACTAATAATCCAGGAGAAAGAAGGTAGCTGACTAATCAAATATTACAGCCAGTATAGTGTCATAGTATGTAGTAGAGAAAAGGCAATTCATTGGACTGCCATACTCCTTGGAAGAAATCAGATGTAAAAATCCCATCAAGTTGCCCAGATGCCATTAGAGAAAAGTAGCCTAGTGATTATTGAATGGCTTCCTAGATATCTTAGTCCTGGGAAAGGGGGAGCTGAATAGAGACAATCTGAGTCAGTTTCTCAGTTGCTGTGAGTCAAACCAGAAATGTACAACTTGAATGAATTAATAGTTATGTTTCTGAACCTGTAGAACCATGAAGAGATCTAGACAGCCCCTCACCCCTCAGGGGCTATCCTCCTATGAAACCTTGCTTCCAAGAACCAGTTGGCTTCCTTCTCGGATACTACTCTTGGGTGGTTCAAATTTTTAAAAATGTATGAATTTTCCAAAAATATAATGAGCACCTTCACTTAGATCTGTTAAATTGATTTCATAACTGAGTTGTGGGAAAGCCTTCCCCTGTCACCACCCCACATAAGGTTCTATTTTGATTTTAAGGTATAGTCAGCGGGTAGTGCCTGCTTGAAACCCTGTGTGAAAATGGTATCTCAGCTCCATGGGAAATGGTGCCATATTTGATTAGTGATGCCTAGCAAGCTCTCTGGAGGAAAGTCTGGCAGAAAATGTTCTGTGCCTACTCTCTGCCACCCTTCTGCTTCCACTCAATCATAGCTTCCCATCACTTTTATTAATGCATTGCAGTTTTTTAAAGCATGACCCATAAAGCAGTTCCAATCACAGAGCTCCACATTAAGGATACTGCAACCACAGTACAAGCTGACCAAGGGCACTGTTTGTACATAATTTCCAGCAGACTTTAGGGAACAAACCCTCTTAAGAACTACAGCACTTACTGTGGAGCTCTTTTCTCTGTGAGAATGAACGGGAATAATGGACAAAGAGCTTTGTCCTTCACAAATGCTCTGCCCATCTCCCAGGTTGTTGTCTTTGGTCATTGATATCAGAGCCTTTGATACAACACGACCTCGGATTATTCTTCTATTTGTCTCCTGCCTCCTGGCCTTGACCTGATTTCAAACAGAACTGCCTACCATTAGTGGCTTCGGAGTCATCTTCCAGTGAGTGAGTCTCTATTGATGGAAGGTGCCTCTAGGCTGAAGCTCTTAGATGAAACAGTTGTGTTTATCCGTGTGTTTGTGTGTGTGTGTGTGTGTGCGCGCGCGCGCGCGCGCGCCTGCACAGTGGGAGGAACGCTGCGATTTCTTGAAAGATTTATTTAAAAGACACTATTATTTGATGCTGTGCTCGTCATAAAAGATGGACCAGGAGGCGGGGTGGGTGGTGTGTGGGCATAGACTGAAAATCTGTGGATTATAGATGCAGCTGCATAGGAATATGCAATTAAATAATTCCAAGTAAAATTTTAAAAATAATAAATAAAAGCTTCTTAAGCATGCTCATAGGCAGCTTCTTTCATCCATGTTTTATTTAATCCCTGACCACATAGGACCATTATAAACATCAAGGAAGCAAAATTCTGTGCTTGCCAAAGAGGAAAACTGGTTTGAAATAGTTTTCTACCGTCAGCCCGTCCTGACATAGACAGAGGGCAAACGTGGACATATCTTACTTCTGTGATACTCCAATCTAGCGCTATTTTTATAAGAAACATATTCCAAAGATAAGAGCCAGCTATTTCAATTGCTTCTCCTATTTTCAAAATATTTCAATACCCCCATAAAAGATGATTAAAAGACTATCACCCCATTGTAAAATGATTTGTCTATTTTTTTAAAGAAAGTAGTTCTTCATCTAGATAGAAATTAATAATATGCCATTTTTCTTTTTCCAGAATTTGATGAATTTATAAACGAAACTTTTCTTGATAAGTTACTTAGAAAACTTGATTTTTTTCTCTAGTGAGCCCCTTAAAACTCCTTTGAAAGTTAAGAAAATTGCTAGTTCACTACTATCACAATGCACTTTTTTTTATTCCTATAGGCATCAGAATTTTTCAATTCTAAGTCAAATCAAAAGCCCTCAACATTTCTTCTTATGAAAGCACAGGTGTTTGAAAAATTTTTAGAAACATATTTTTACCTTATATTCTATTTTGAAAACATTATCATAAATTGTTAATTCAATATATTATAAATATATAAACATGTATGTTTATACACATGATATATTATACATGCATATGTGTATATGGATACATGTATGTATGTGTGTGTTTGTTTTTATTTTTTATCATTGTAATTTTATTGAGAAGTTACTCTATGCCAGGTATTGTCCTAAATATTTGACAACCTTACCTCACTTAATCTTCAAATCTGCTCGTTTTAGTCTTCGTTGTGTATTGTTTGGCTCTGACAGGCTGTACAGTTTTCAGTGACTGATCATTAAAAGAGCATCTCTTCTAGTTTGTCTTCTTCTGGGTGGTCCGCTGAAACCAGGCCATGTGGAATCTGTAACCAGTCAAAGCCCCCAAAATTCCCCCTAATGTTTTTTCTTTTCATTTTCAACTGGATACAGGGTCAATCACACCATGGCCACTTACTGGGAGGTGCTTCGGATCCATCCATCCTCAGGGCCTGAGAGAACGCTGAATAAGAAGCGTGGGTTACGCGTTGGACTGCTAACCTGAAAGTCACCAGGTTGAAACCACCAACAGCTGCAATGGAGAAAGATGAGGCTGTCTACCCTGGCAAAGGGGTAGAGTCTTGAAAACTCTACTGTGGCAGTTCTACTGTGTCCCACAGAGTCACACTGAGCTGGAATCAACGTGGTGGCAGTGAGAAGGGGAAAACAATAAGCAGGCAAACAAAACAACAGTTGCCAAACACTGTTTCTAATCAGTTCTTTGCTGATTCTTAAAATGTTTGCTTGAGAAATCCTGGACTCATTTTCCTCTGGCACTTCTAGTACTTCCTGTAGCTGATCACTGTTACAGTAATTGAGACACAGCCTTCCTGGAACTCTATTTGCTAATTGACACTTCCAGTCCCATGTGAAACCAGACAGGAACTCTCATTGTTACGGAGCTGACTTTGACTCCTAGGCACCACAGATGGCAGAGAAGAACTCCTCTGCGTATCCAAGTCTGTAGTCTTTCTAGAACACTACAGATGGAAAACAGACTGCCACATCCTTCTATGGTGGCTCAAACTGTAGATCTTATAGCTAGCAGTCCATCACTCAATCACTGTACCAGTAAGGCCCCTCTGGAACTAAAGCACGCCCATGGAACCGAAAATGTGCGCAGGAAGGAAAAACCAAAGCAAAGCCAAGCCCTCTCTGCTCAGCCCTTTGAAGTTTTCTAAGATCAGAATTGGATTCTCGTGGCTGGTCATTCTATTAGTATGTTCCATTTCTGGGAATAACGGCTCTAGTGCTTTTAAAGGAAGCCATCTTTGGTTAAAAGTCAGGGTAAGCAAGGGAACTTTAGAAATTCAAAGTCGCTCTGGGAACCATGAGGACAACAAAGATTCGTTGACCGATCACGGGGTTCTTCATTTCAAATCCATTGGCATGCACCTTGGTCCCCATTTATAGAAGTGGTGCTTCTTGTCTATGGGAAAGATAAATACAAAAACAGACTTTATAATTGGTGTCGCTGGGACAGGTTACTCAATGAAAACAATTTTTAAAATTGTAAATGGAAAGAAAAGCCTAAATTAGATTTCCTACAGGGTCAGATCTGGACTTGCTACATGAGGCATATATAACCTTGTTGAAAATTAATTGTACATCACAAAGAGAGTTCCAAATGTGTTCTAGATGTTTCTTTGGGAAAAAAGTTATAATTTAAATAATTATAATATTAATGATGTTAAGTGTTTATATCAATTCATACATCTTGAAACTCTCATAATGCAGTAGAAGGAGTCTCAAATTCAATCAATTAGAACATTTATTTAGCTACCCATTCAATGTTTCTAAAGTGAGTTTGGCTCAGTTCCTATTTGTGGGGAGTAATGACTAAGAAAAGGCAGATGAGGAAATTAGGGCACAGAGAGTTTATGTACCTCACCTAAGGGCATATAGTTGGTAAGACAGTGCAAGGATTCGAACTCTGACAAGTAGGTGCCAAAATTGATGTTAATAAACACTATGGGATGTTTCCTTTGTTTGCTATAATTCAGTGCAATGTTACATGTTTCCGTCTCTCACTAAGAGATTTGCTGCCATAGCCCCTAAAACATTTTGGAAGCTCCTTAAAACATATTCACATAATTCATTCACCAATAGCGTCGGTAATTAAAATGGCTACATTAATCATCTGCCTTCAGATGGTATGATTTTCCAGCAGGTGACACAATCAAGAGAGTACAGGTCTCTGATTGAGTAAGTCCTGAGAAGAGAATGGGCTGATTTATTGTGGGTCTGGGTAAATGTATATAGCACATACTGTGGCCTCCCAGCCTTCTTTGGGAAGGCAGCTAGCTGATTCTTCTAGATTTGGCCCCATTTTTCTCAGAACATATACCTCGGGTCTTGAAAATTGGTAGACAAACCTATATGGTCCCCTTTCTGCCCACAGTTGATTCCGGTTCTTGAGTGGCGGCCACATGTACTATTAATTAATTCTGTTTGTGGATGGCGGGGGGAGACAAAAGGAACAAACCTCTTCTAGAACATCATAGACGATGGGATAAAGTATGAAACAGATACACAACCACTCACCCCAATGGGTCTGTCAGTCCTTAAAAGCCACCGCTGTTGAGGCCTCTGTGACTCATCGTGACCTTATAGGACAGTCGACCTGTCCCCATAGGGTTTCTGATGTAAATCTTTACAGGAACGGAAAAGCACATCTCTCTCCTGAGGACCAGCTAATGGGATTGAACAGTTAACCTTGTCTTCAGCAGCCCAATGTTCCACTGTAAAGATTAGGGTAAATACTGGAGGAAGAGAGAGAAAAACATATTTGAATTGCTAATGTCTTGAATTTGAATCCTCGCGGTCTATTCTTGCTTGGTCTCAGATGGCACCCTCCACTTCCTTGATACGCAATCATGTAATGAGTAGGTATGATGTTTGGTGCTGCAGGCACTAAAAAGTATAAGGACACTTATACATCAAGTAGCTCATAATATAGTAAGTGTGGAGGGGGAGCCTATTTATAACTGACTTAAGGTGAAAAGTGGTAAATCCTTGAAAGAGGTCTGAACAAGCTCCAGGAACACAGATGGCTCAGAACAAAGTGGCATTTCCCTGGCATTTTGAAAGGGTGATGTCATTGTGCCAGAAGGTGAGGTAGGCCAGGACCCTTCTCTTAGAGACCACAGCTTGGCATTTGTAGGGCACTCTCAGGACTCAATGTTGGGACTCAACATTATGCAAATAAGTCACCCAGAGGAACTATGTTACAAAGAGAGAACACTGATTGAATGGGGTTATTAATGACCATGTCATATTGACCAGGCTCAAAACCTGCTTGAAACTGAGGCAGATTATAGCCAAATAGTTTGTTATTTAATATGAGACACTTTCGTAGATATTTTCAAATGGACCTTTGGATGATCTTTAGTTATCAATTTGTTTATTAGTTTCAATAGTTTTATTTTATTCTCCTTTTTTCATAATGTTTGTATGCTTGTTTGGAAGTTTACAGAGAAAATTATTTTTTGCCCCATTTGGTACATATTTTGATTCTTAACAGTGATGGCAAATCCCCCAGGGTAGCAACACATTTCTCACTTCCTGTCTGTGATTAGCGGCTTCATTTCTCCTTCTTCCCCCTTCCTTCCTGTGTCTGCTGAGCCTTCTCCCTGGGCCGATGCTGCTCTTCGGAGCTCACACAGCAGACCGCTCTAAGGAGTGTGACACCCACCGTGTTACTGTGTGCTTTATTGTCCGATTGTTTGATGGAAAGTTCATCTCCAGGGTGCGTCCAACTCCAGGTTGGAAAGTTGACTATATTCTGGGGCTTACATCAGTATCTATCAGACCAGTAACCCTGGTCTCTCTCTCTCTCTCTCTCTCTTTTTAATGTTTTGAGTTGGATTCCACTTTTTCCCCGTTTTAGCCAGGACTACATCTATTTCAGAGTAGTCCTGCAGTGGTAGCCAGGAACCATCTAGTTCTTCTGGTGTCAGGGTTGTGGGGCAGGACTTCACAGGGTCACTAGTCGGCTGCTATGATTAAGTCCTTGCATCGTCGACGTTCTTTACTTTTCTATGCTTCAGATAGAAAGAGTACATCTCTCATATGCTCTATGATAGTCATGGATACATTTGTAGCACATATAAATACATCATACAAATGCCTGTAATAAATAAATAAGTCAATAAATGTTCATTGGTATAGTTGAATATATAGAAATATGTATGTGTGAGTGTGTGTATACATTGGTTGGGTTAGAAGAAGAGAGATATTACCTGGAAGTAGGGGCTACATTCAGAGGACTCTCACTCACATCCACGTTCCATCTGGCTCTGTCCCCTCATTTGGATAATTAATTATTTGTATTAGTTTTTTAGCTGTCATTACAGTATTTCAGGGTAAAAATACAAATAAATATGTGTGATGGTATAGAGTTTATGCACTGGGCTGTAATCCACATGGTCAGCAGTTTGAAACCACCAGTAGCTCTAAGGGAGAAAGACTGGGCTTTCTACTACCTTAAACTGTTACAAATAATCTCAGAAACCCACAGAGCATCTCTATGCATTGGCATTGACTCAATGGGATTTTATACATCAATTATACTATGGGATTTTATACATCAATTCAGTGTTTGTTTTTTTGGATTACAAAATAAAAATTTAATAGGAGGCCTTTTACTCCCAAGTCTTAAACCTACTCTATGCACACAGTAATGAAAACAGCCTGGTATTGGCACAACAACAGATGTGGAAACCAATGGATTAGAACTGAAAACAAAGAAATACAACCAGGAATCTATAGACACCTAACTTTTGATAAAGAATAAAAATGCATTAAATTGGCAAGAGGCATTGTTTTCCCACAAACACTGGAAACACTAGATCTTCCGCTGCAAAAGAATGAAACAAGGCCAATACCTCATATCACGTACCGAACAATCTCAAGATGGATCACAGAAGTAAATACAAATCACACAATTATTAAGACCATTGATGAAAAACTAGAGACAAACGTAAGACCCTAATACAAGGCATACGTACACTACTGAACACAATGAAAAATATCTATACTACAGAAGATCAAGAAATTGCACCTTTTGAAAACAACATTTATGCACAATGAAAGACTTCATCAAGTGTCCACAGAGACCCCATAGATGGGTAAAAATATTCATTAATTGTACATCTGATAAAGGACTAATCTGAAAAATCTATAGAAAACTACAATATCTAACCAAGAAAAATACAAATAACCCAATAAAAAATGGGTACAAAACATGAATAGACAATTTACCAAAGATGGCTTACAGGTAGCCAATAACCATATGAACAGTGTTAGAGATTATTAGCAATAAGTGAATCACAGATTAAAATGAGATATCACCTCACAGAGACACTTTTGTCAAGATTCAATAAAACAGAAAATAGCAAATGTTGGAGAGGATGTGGAGAGATAGAGACACTTTTACATTGCAGATGGGGCTGTGGAATTACACAACCTTTATGGAAATCCGTAAAGCACTTCCTTAAACAAATACAAATCCAAGTCCCTTATGATCCAGCAATCCCTCTACTGGGTACATACCCTAAGGAAATTAAGAAAATCACATGAACAGGCATATGCACACCTATGCTTATTGCAGCAATTTCCACAATAGGAAAAACATGGAACCAACCCCCAGCCGCAACTATAGAGGAAGGGATAAACAACCTCCGGTACATTCATACTATGGGATTTTATACATCAATTAAGAAAAACAAAGGTCATTCTCTCAAGCACCATAAGACATGGGCAAAATTAGCGAACATTATGCTTCGCAAACTCAAGGCAATCTCACAAGATGAATACTTACTGTCACCATTGCTATAAGTAAAAACAAAGAAGAAGAAATGTGGTTAATATGTCAAAAGACAAGACTTTGAGGACTACAAGGAGGCCCAGGTTGAGGACAGATAAAAGAGAGAGGAGGAATAGTAAGGGGTGGGGGGCAAAAAAAAAAAAAGGAGCGTTAACAGGAAAAAATCATAAATAAATAAAATAAAATAAAAATTCCATTAAAAAGAAAACTCCAGACATTTTTTACCCTTCAGAACTAAATATTGGGAGAACCCGATGCCAGGGGCTTATGTGGAGAGCGGATGTTCTGAGAATGATGAGGGCAATGAATGTACAAATGTGCTTTACACAACTGATGTATGTATGGATTGTGATAAGAGTTGGATGAGCCCCTAATAAAATGATTAAAAAAAAGAACTAAGTATTGGTTTGAGTGGCTAAAACACGAGGGAAGGTAAAATTGAAGTGGACTTAGTCTTCAGTGACATACAAGTCACTCATTTCAAACTTAAAAAACTGAAAAATAAATGTGTGTTTCTTCATATATTGACCCCATGACACCATCCTAACCATATGCTTCTGCAATTTACTCTCTTCCTTTACAGCTTCTCATCATCCGTGTTTATATTTGCGTAGGCTTTCTTTGTATGGTTGCACCAAAGCTTACTGAACCCAACCCCTGGGTTGGTAGGCATCGGTGTTGTTTTCTATATTTCACCAACACAAATACGTAATACCATAATGACTAACCTTATCTATAAACCAGTTTGGATTTTGCAAAGTTTATCTTTAAGATACATTCTTAAATGTAAGTTTTATGATCAAGAGGTAAAGGCATAGGTACCTCTGTTAAAGATCATATTTCCAGACTCAACTGTTTTACGGTGACCTTGATAAAGTGGAATGTGATCCTTACTATTTTGATGAGACCCAAATTTAATCAATGCCAACCTCTAGGTTTATATGTAGAAATAAGTGTCTTGGGTTATAACTTAGACTAGCCTACTGTCTCACTCAAAATAATTAGTCATTGGGGAAATGCAAACTAAAACCACAATTGGATACCAACAAGCACATACTAGAATGATCCAAATTAAGATTCACATATTGCAGGTGGGAATATGAAATGTGGTACAACTTCTTTTGAAAACAGTTTAGAAGTTTCTTAAGAACTGAAAATAATTTTTCTAAGGGCCTTTACAATTTGGAAGGATTTTCGAAGCTTGCACAGAGCATCCCTTCTAAATATGAGATTCTCATTAGGCTGTTGTTGTTAGGTGCCATGAAGTCAGTTCCAGCTCATAGGGACCCTGTGTACAACAGGGGGAAACACTGCTCAGTCCTGTGCCACCCTCCCAATTGTAGTTAAGTTTGAGGTCATTGTTACATTTGTGTCAATCTATCTTGTCCATTGTCTTCCTGTTTAATGCTGCCACACTAGTTTACCAAGCATGATGCCCTTCTCTAGGGACTTGTCTCTCCTGACAACATGTCCAGAGTATGTGAGACCAATTTCACTATTCTTGCCTCGAAGGAACATTCTGGCTCTATTTCTTCCAAGATAAATTTGTCGGTTCTTTTGGCAGTCTATAGTTCTTTCAGTGTTCTTTGCCAGAACCATAGTTCAAATGCAGCAATTCTGTCTTCCTTATACAATGTCCAATTTCCGTAATACCAGCTTGGGTCAGGCATACCTTAGTCCTCAAAGTAACGTCCTTGCTTTTGAACATTTAAAGAATTGTGCAGCAGATTTATCCAATGCACTGGGTTGTTTGATCTATTGACTGCTGCTTCCATGAGCATTGCTGTGGGTCCAAGCAAGACAATATCCTTGACAACTTCAATCTTTTCTCCATTTATCATGATGTTACCTACTGGTCCACCTATTAGGCACTCAGTAAATACATAGATGAAATTTTGAAGGATATAGCTATGAGTCTACTTTGTTGTTGTTCTTGTTCTTGTTAGGTACCATTGTGTTGCTGGAACCATCGGGATCCTATGCGCAACAGAGGGAAACACTACGTGGTCCTATGTCATCCTTACAAGTGTTCCTATGTCTGAGCCCACCCATGTAGCCACTTTGTTAACCCATCTCTTTGTCAGTTTCTCCTCCCCAGAAAAGAAGATATTCCCACCAATATGGCAAATGTTTTTCACACAGAATGAACCCTCTTTCATCACCTCCAAATTGGAAACACTTGCCTCTAGCTTCTGGGCTGATTACCACTGTTACTAAGCTTTGCTTTCCTGTACGCTGGCCTGAAGCACATTTTTAAAGTACTGAGCCTTTCCTACTAATTTACTCCGGGGAGCTTGCATCGCCCCAGTCTGTTCTGAAAGCTCTGGCTTTTTTTTTTTTTTTCCTCACCAGAACCTTCTACACTGGTTCTATGTTCTCTTGAGGACCACGTCTGTGCTATGTGAAGACTCTTCCTTTCTGATTTGTGGCACTGTGAAGGTCCTTGACCTGGCTTTTTGGTTAAAAGGGTAACTTCCTGTTTAGAGTCTGCCTGCAAACAAAGTCAGCACTTGTGCCACACCGTGACACTTCCTATGTAACCTCATTAAACATCCCCAGGCAGCAGTAACTTAGTGGGTTGCTGCTAAATACTTAATGTCTCTGTAGGTAACCCGTTATTCTCAGACAGGACTGCCCAGTGGGACTTAAGAAGACCATGACTAGTTTGATCAGGCATGTGTGTTTGTGTACAAGTACTTATATAAAATACTGAATAGAGTCAACACACAGAGATAGATATATAGATAGATAGATACATCATAAACTCCATTTAAAGAGCTTTTGATTTCCTATTAAATTCTAATTAAGCATAATTATGTTGTTTTAGGTATTTGGGAAAGAGAAAAATACATTTCTAAGTGGTTCTCTTAACCAGGGGAATTATATTAAATACCTAAGGTAATGGCAAAGCCTTTGTGATTATTTAAGCATTCCACTCGGGTGGAGTCAGCAAGAACTCTATCAGATGGGAATTTTAATACTTGCGTGGTGCATTTTAATCAGTTCACTTTTAAATACCTGTAAAGTGACTGGATAGAAGAATTAAATGCATGTAACACAAGGCTCTTTCTACTACATGCTATGAATCTTAATTTGAAGTGTCTCAAAGCCATCATTGTTTTGGGACAAAACCAAACCGAAAACCAAACCCACTGCTGTCAAATCAATTCCAACTCATTAGCAACCATATAGAACAGAGCAGAATCACGCCCTGGCATTTCCAAAGCTGTAAATCATTATGGAAGAAGATTGCCACGTCTTTCTCCTTTAGAACAACAGCTAATGGGTTTGAACCACCACCCTTTTGGTTAGAAGGTTGGTGCTTAACCATGGCTCCATCAGGATTCCTTAGGAGGAAAAGTAGCTCCCAAGTTGACCGGAGAAAGAGTGAGAGAGAATATAGAACCTGTAGGACTGAGTGTCAAAACATCTATCTTTAAACTGAAATTCTACCCCTAACCACGTAATCTTAACTTACTTGACAGTTTCCTGATTCATTTAAAAATGACAAATCTTGGAAACGCTATCTCTAGAGTTGTTTTCACCAATCAAATTCTGATTAAAATGTGTAAAGTCAAGTCCGCCTCCCTCAAGGAGGCAGATTCCCACATGGCCCATTCCAACTCCCAGGGGGAATTTTAGTTTGGATTTCTTTTCATCCCTCCCTCCTTCCCCCCACCCCACGCCCCAATCACAGAAGCCTTCTTCTGATAAGTTATCGTCAGAGAATCCTTTGTAGTGCTGTGAAACGTGGTCTACCAGTGTACACATACTCTCTTCCAATCGCCATGTCGATGCAGATGTCAGGGGCCTTGTCCCCAGCACAGGGACAAATGAAAGCTGACGTGTGGGAGGAGCCAGACCTGCAATTGAGTCAAGAGACAGAGACCCCATGAAGCTTTGCATCAGCCCAGAGGAAATAATCCCTCTTCCCTCTGAGTAAAGTGGTAAAGGCCCTGTTGCTTCCCCAACTTTGACCCCAGCTGCCATATGCTAGGTGGTCTTGGTGACCCAGAAAGTACAAAGCTTGAATTAATTAATACAATTCTTATTGGGTAACAAAAGGAGCCCTGGTGACAGTGTTGGCCTGTTAGGAGTCAGAATGAACTCAATGGCAGTGGATTTGGTTTGGTTTTGGGTTTACTGGGCAAAGTATACAATTACCTAAGATCATCAAAATAATTCCCAACCAAGCAGAAGATCTAATTAGTCCCCACATAATTGGGCTTTCTCCAAGATATGTTCACTTCTCTTTTCTATTCAGCCTGCACAGTAGGGTCAACGGAATATGTCAACCTGCACCTGCACCCTACTCCTTTGTCATTCAGCCACAAACATAGCAGAGCCCAGCTCCATAGGAATGGCATGAGGAGCTGGCGGCAGAGAGAGAGAGATGGTAAATAGAAGCAACGGGAGTTTCTGTGGTAGGGTATAAAGCATAGTTTTGACCTTACCACGGTCTGGTAGAGTCCCATCACAGAAACCTAAATTGTTCCGCTTGCTCAGAAACGCGCAGAGATAATTCTACCCTGTCCTAAAGGGCCACTATGAGTTGAAATTGACCAGAGGGTATTAAGACCATGGTGTGGTGAATGTACATTCAACATGTCATTGTACTTCAAAAGACCTTTGATTGCTAAAGTGATCCGTAGATACTCCAATTCATGAATAATCTCAGGGTAGATAGAAGAATTGGATGTTCTGGTCCCCTCCCACCCAGTTTATACTCTTCTGCCATTGTAAATAGTTAAATGGATGTGATGATTACACTTCAGTGAGTAATGAATTTAATTAGCTTCCCTCTTTGTTGAGTGGGATGTAAATAACTCTGCCAAGTCTGACAAAGGTAAGCCTGTGGACCTGCAGATCTGAGGATTAGCCCCTGGTCCATGATAAAGTCACTGAATTAATGCCATCTCAGAGAGAGTCTGCCAGGTATCAGTCAGCAACCTTTGGCAACATTCTGTCTGAAGAGAACCCCAGACTACACTGAGGCAGAACAGCTATATTGCTATATGTATATCAGAGCAGTGTTCCCAAATCACTTTTTTTCTATATTTCGTTTGAAATGTATCTTGATTTTTTAGAGTTCTGGGTATTTTTATTATTTTAAAGTAATAAAATGTTATCTCTTTAACAACTCTCTGACAATGCCCTTTATGTTAACAAAACATGCATTATTTCCTCTCAGTGTAATTAATATCATGTTTAATAGGTATCGCATGCCATGCTAGGCTCCAACACTCTTTTCAAAAGCAGCAAGCTTAAGACTTTTTACTAATTTAATTGAGAGCAGTCTTAAATTAATTGTATAATTAATCTTGTCAAATTAAGTAACATTTCATACACTACCTTATTAAAGAAAACTTGAATATTTTAAATTAGCATGCTATTAGGCATTAATAAAGAAGTTCTTCTTCTGTATTGTTCTGCTTTATAACACAAAGAAGGTAATTGCAATATAAATTGCAATATAAAAGCTAATTTCTATAGTACATTAATAATTAGATACACATTATTCCTCATTATATCTTTTTTAAATTCAATGGATGAACTTTTTTTTAAAGAAAAAATTCGCCCTCCAATGCCAGGATTCAACTAATGGATTCACAACCAGTCTCAACACTGGACCACTGAGCATTTTCAGGAGAGCTCTAGTTATTGCTCAAATACATCAGCTGTAAACAGCAGTGGTGTCAGCCACGGGGAACGTGACTGTCTTGTGGAATACAGTATGTCTGTCTTCGCACTGGTTCCTCTGATCATTGTGAATCCGCAGCACATCTTGTTCTCAGATGTGAGTGAAGGGCTCTGATCTTGGATGTGTCCTTGGGGATTACATAACCCATTTCCCTCACATCTGAACCCAGAGGTCTTTTCTCCAGAAATAGTCAAGTGAGACCAGGAGGGTGATGTCCTCCAATGGCAATTCCAAAGTGTGCTGAGCAGAGGGGTGGGTGGAAGGAAAGGAATGCGTAATGACTTGTCATCAATATTTTATAGACAGAGGGATCTTACTTTCAAGGTCAAAAAGCATAGTTTCTTACCTTCTGTGAGCACACACATTTTTACACATATTGGTTTGGAATGCTAAATTTCTGATGCAAGTGACAGTGTTGGCGTCTGTGAGCTGAGCTCTAAGCCTATAACACATTCGCCAATAGGCCGGAAGGTAGCTCATGAATATTAACAGACACTTTAAATTATAATGCCTTCACCATTGAGGTTTAAGTATTAGTACTGATCGTGAGAGATAAGTGGGTTGATAGTGAGCATTCTGTGCCTGGCAGCATCTATCATTCTTAATTATTCATACAGTTGGTAGGTGTCATTGAGTTGGTTTTGACTCACAGCAGCCCTGTGTACTACCCTGCCAGACCCCGTGCTCTGAGCACAATCAGTTCTATGCTTGAGTTCATTGTTGAAGCCACGGTGTTAGTTAGTCCATCACATAGTGGGTGTTCCTCTATGATATAAAGCATCATGAGCCAGTCTCTAACTCTGTTCTTGGGCACTTCCTCTATTTCTTTTATCTCCTACCAAGCATTATGTCCTCTTCCAGGGACTAGTCTCTCCATATAGCCTTAAAGTATGTGAGACAAAGTCTTGCCATCTTCTCTTCTATGGAGCTATGCTGCAAACCCTGTGATAGAAATGATATTATTCTATAACCTCCACACTCTGTTAGAGCAGTGTGGCAGTTACATGATCTATTGTCAATTAAGCAAAGGGACGGAGTCTAGCCTGTCAATCAAGCCATAGCCAATAAGGCCTCTGTGTGGGCATGGCTTTCTCCTGAGGATTCTGGGAACTCCTGTCCTCCTCCCAGGAAGTGGGACACACACTCTCCCTGTGAGACATTCCTGTTAACAAGCCACATGGAGACATGTCGATGGCAGCCAGAGCCCTCGTGCTGGAGGAGCCACACGGAGACCCACACCAATGCTGAGATGCTTCCACTGCCACTGTATCCACAAGACTTTCCACCCACTGGCCTGAGATCTTCCTGTATTCAGCATCATTGTATGTATTGCATGAGTCTGAAGAAGAATTTGTAGACTGGTATCACACATATGGGCTAATATAGGACTTATGGACTTGATCTGGACTGGGTTGGGATGTGTTCTTAATATACAATTACTCTTTATATAAAGCTCTTTTCTTATACATATATGAGAGTCTCTGGATTTATTTCTCTAGTCAACCCAGACTAACAGTCGCCTTTCTGTGGAATGGGTACAGGCATGGAACTATTCCAGTCTTTTGGCCAGTTGGCTATCTTCCAAATTTCATAGCACAGAGGAGTGAGCATTTCCTTTTGACCCTTCACTGGCTTGTTGAAACATTTCAATCAGTACTCTGTTAATTCCTAGAGCTTATTTTTCCATAATGTCTTCATTGCAGCATGGACTTCTTCTGTCAGTTCCACACTCTGACATACTAACAGACAAATGGTTGAATACAACTCATGTTGTTGTTGTTTTTAAGGCCATGCCATGATACTTTCAACATTCTTTGCCAGCACCACACTTCAAATGTACCTATTTTTCTTTGGTCCTCCTTATTCAATGCCCAACTTTCACACGCATATGTTTGAAAATACCTTGGTTTGGGTCAGGCGCATTTTAGTAAAGTACCATCATCTTTGCTTTTCAACACTTTAAAAGAAGTCTTGTGCAGAAGTGTGACCCAGGGCAATGTGTCACTTGATCTCTAGACTATGGCTTCCATGAGCATCGATTGTGGATCCAAGCAGGACAAAATCCTGACGCCTTCAATGTTTTTCTCCATTGATCATGATGTTACCTATTGGTCCAGTTGGGAGGATTTTGGACAGACATTTGGTAGTCCATCTCATAGTTACCCTGAAGCTATAGATCGTTATAGGCACAGTTATTCCCTTCTTTCTCCTGAGGAGTCTGGGTAGTTTTGAACTACTGACAGTTTGGTTAGCAGCCCAGCATCACGAATCTTATCTAACAGCAACCACATTGTGGTCATGACTACTTGCCATTAGTGTTGGCCACTATATATTTTTAATGTATTCTTCTGAGGACATGATGGGATTTTATTATTTAATTGCTTTATGGTTAAGTGTAAACCACTCAGATTAGAGTTTGTTTATCATAAACCATAACTTAGTATATTCTGACCTTCTGACTACATACTTAAATTATATGACTGAACCACAAATTGGAAGTTGAAGAGCTCTGTATTATATATGTGAAATCATATATATATACATATATATAAGCATAAAGTTAAAGTAAGTTTAGTAAAAATATTAGAGCACCATATGTACCCTCATCATAAATAAAGGATGCATCCCTAACATTGCTGTGTGTCCTTTTGGTGTCTAATAGATTAGACTTATATAATAAAGAAGATGCAGAATGAGAGTATGTTAAATAGCTATCGATTAGGCTAGTCTCTAAATAGTTTAGCTATTTTAGAGATGCAAAACCAATGAAGCTAATATATATGTGTTTATATCAAGAAGAAGGTTTACATCAAGAAAATGGTTCACACAGTTGTAGAAATGGCCAACTTCCATGCCTATGGGTCAGTCGTTAGGCAAGGGGCTTATTCTGACTCATATAACTGTGAGGGTTGGTGAACCCTAGATTTGCTTGTAGATGGAAGCGTGTGGCTGTAAAGGCAGATAAATGCAAGCTTGACAAACCAGACTTGGGACTGCTGAGGAGTTCCAGGATCAGCAAGTAATGCTTCAAGCTGCAAGTTCAAGTCCAAAGAACTAGAGCTCCTCAAGAAAGATCCAGACCCAGCAAAAAGCAAGCAAGCTTTTCCATAATGTCAATTTATGTGGTAAGTGGGCCACATCATTGAGAAGAGCTCATCTTTCTTAAGCGCCAAATCACTGAGAATCCAGGACAAGCCAATGTGATAAAAAAAGGGAACCATCAAAGATAGAAGTTTCAAGATACTTCTTGCAAGTTGAGTTATTATCTATAAGACAGATACTTGGATTATGATCTATAATGGAGATGCTGTATAATAAGAAGATCATGACATATGTATGGCTTTGCTCTCTGTAGTAGAAATTTTAATAATGTTTAAAATTATCAAAACAATATTTATTATTAAAAACGTGTCAGCATGGGATAGCACAAATAAGGAGGTAATGCTTATATCTCAATTTATCAGGCAAAAATAACCCACGTTTATATTTGATGTGCACCCTGTTTTCCCTCATGTTTAAAATGTACCTATTTATATTTCAGATGGGAAATCTTTTCTTAAATTATAAAAAAAAACAGATGTAGACCCCCTTCTAGAGGATCCATTAAGAGTTCCTGTTTTCCTTATGCTTACACACACCCGTCACCTATATCTGTTCAAATAGTCAGAACAAATATATATATATACATATATATA
>NW_022107431.1:12137233-12139394 GCF_000313985.2 Echinops telfairi
CTACGAAAATATTTGATTTACAAATAAGGAATCCTACTTCGCGGAATTTCATTTATCTCGGTAGGGTCTAGAACTGATTAACCGCGATAAACGAGGGTTCACTGTATACACACATATATATATATTACTTAATCTGCTTTATTCATATATATATATACACACACACACACATATATATTACCCAATCTGCTTTATCCATATATATATGTTCTTTAGAACATACAAAGCTTCAGGGTAGAATCATGTACAGACATCTTCATGCCAAGATGAAGAGAAATGTCTCATTTGTTTGCAAAGCCCAGGTGCTACATATTTTATGTACTAAGTTACACCTCCAAATTTATGCTTTATTCAAAATGCATGCTTCTTCATGTTCTTATTTTGTCTGAATTTTACTAAATGGAATCATCCTAGCTATGCTACTTGAAATCATACTTTTATTTATGAATGTAGCCTATATTTACCTTCATATTGTTTTAGTTATTTTAAAAACACACGTCCTATAGAAAAGCTCTAGGCTTTAGACTGCCTTCGAGTCCTTTCCACCATCCTTCTCCAATCAGCCCATCAGGGAGGTGGGACATTTTTCACAGGTGCATCTCAATTGTAAAGTGGACCACCACAATTGTGTTGGCTTGCATGGGCAATACTGGGCCGCTCCAATGACAGCCATATCCAGTGGTGCGCTTCAGAAGCAGCCATCCCCTGGAGGCAGCCTGTTTCCTTTCCGTAATGCTTGTCAGGCCTGCTCTGCCTACCCTGCTGTGAGGTGTACAGTCCAACCTGTCACTGCCCTCCTGTCAGCAGAAAGACACTGGGCATTTCCCAAGCTAGAGGCCAGTCCCAGAAATAAGGGCTGGGTTTCAATAACCTTTTCTCACAGAAGGTGATAAATGTCTGAAATTCTTAACCTACTAACAACAATTACTTCATTTAAGTGTTGCCAAACATCATTATGCTTTATTAAGACACACATGGTTCATACCTATCATTTCTTTTTAAGATAGGTTATGTGGCCATTCTGATTCTTCCTTTTGTTTACCTTCATTTTCTTTATTAAATGTTGTTATGATTAACAAAAATGGTGCATAGTTCTCAGATTTTTAATGCACGAATGGATTCATTTGCGGGTCTCAGGTGGAACAACAGGAAAGCCATCATATGCTTAACCCACCCTGTAATTCTGCAGAGAGAAAAGCCTGGCGATCTGCTCCCATGAAGAGTACAGCCTTACCTGTCGCATAGAGACTAGTCGAACACCTGTGATGTTGGGACAGCACAGAGCACTGTCCTGTTGGGCATAGGACCACGATGCACCAGAATTGACTCCATGGAAGTTAACAAGAAGAACTGAGACTATGAGTTTAATCACCTTTCAGACTGGGAACTGAACTCACCCCTGTGGCTCGGTTTTCAAAAAAACAATGCACAGGTCTATAAGACAAGCGATAGCACTAGGGAGGTAGGCACTCCTTAGAATAATTAACCATTTAAGACCAAAAGGGCAGAATCCCCCAAGGATAAAATTCAATCCTAATGCCCATTCCCCACCATCTCTTCCCACATATGCAGTCAGTCTGATTTGTTTAGAAGTCCGTGTGTATTGCCACCATTTGTGCTGTTGAAAAAAAAAAAGTTTCCCATAAGTTATTCTTTCAAATTCTATCATGTGATCGCTAGCTTTGTTTCTGTCTGCAAGACCATAGGTTCCAACTACTGTCCTTTCCATTTTGTTTCCAACTTTCACCCTCCAATAGCTAATGAGTATCAATGCATCTGGGTGCATGTATGATCAATTTCAAAGTGAAGAAGTTTGTAGGTTTGTAGACTTCTTCAATTTCTTCATCACTAGTGTTCATGCTGTGGTAGTACACAACTTCATGTCAACTTGATAAAAGAATAAAGGGGTGGAGTCTAGCCCGTCAATCAGGTCACAGCCTGATGATGCCTCCTTGTGGTCATGGCCTCTCATGAGGATTCTGGGAACTTCCTCTCTCTTGATTCTGCCATAAGGAGAAGCAGGCTTCTCCCACCCACCCCCACCCCCACCCCCTTTCTCTTTCTCTCTCTCCCCTTCACATTCTTGTTGACAAGCCACATGGAGCCACACTGATGGCAACACAGTCCTGGAGATGTGTCCACTGCCATTGGCTCCACAGGA
>NW_022107431.1:12139541-12163979 GCF_000313985.2 Echinops telfairi
AGGAATTCATGGACTACAATCAGACATATAAGTTAATATGAGACTTGTGGACTTGATCTGGACTGGACTGGGATGTTTTCTCAACATGCAATTGTTCTCTCTCTTACACATATCAGTATCTCTGGATTCGTTTGTCTAGTCAACCCAGGTTAACACACATGATCGGTGTATACATATGAATAATAGTTGTATTTATTAGGTTTTCTTGAAGTCAGATAGATATAATACTATTGCAGACAGCATTCTACTTCAAGATAGATCCTTAAATGTCCATTTTGAAGGTAAATGTAACACCATTCCTCTTTTGTGTGTCAGTCAAACATGGCAAACCTTATACTTTTCTAATTCAAAATGGCCAATATCTGTTCATTACACGCTAGGATATTGATCTATATGCATTGTATTTTATGTTTGAAGACTTCCAATTTTCCTAGGTCCATACTTTGGCAATTCCAATTGTGATTATTAGTGATTGTTTCTTCTTACCTTGAACTGCACCCCATCAGCAAATGAAGACCCCAAAGACTCCGCTGCCCCAGGCTTCAACAGACTCATGTCATCATGGTCGACTCCACACCAAGGTCTGAATTTGCTGAAGGCAATTCTCATTTTTTAACAGACAAGTAGTGGTATTTGATTAAATAGCATTTAAATAAATTCATAGTGATATATAATTACTTCTGGGAACCCATGGGTGTTACAAAAAATGGATATGACTGCTAAGCAAATGATTGAAGTGCTCAAATCTACTCAGAGTGACCTTAAGAGTAAGATCTGGGAGTGTACATCCCAAAATCATCTATTTAAAATTCTATTAATTCTAAATAGAATTGTTTTGTGATGTTATTATCTCTGCTGGTCTGTCTAAATAAGATAGGCTGGATGAACAATCTGGAGGATAAAACAACAGGACCGACAGTTCTGGGGGGACATGGGAGAGAGGGAGGTGGGTGGGAAGAAAGTGGTGCTGACAAACGCAGGGACAAGGGAACAACAAGTGATCCAAATCGGTGGTGAGGAGGGTGTGGGAGGCCTGGTAGGCTGTAATCAAGGGTAATGTAACTGAGAGGAATTATTGAAACCCTAATGAAGGCTGAACATGATAGTGGGACACGAGGAAAGTAAAAGGAAATAGAGGAAAGAGCTGGGAGGCAAAGTGCATTTATAGAGGTCTAAATAAGGGTATGTTCATATGTAAATATATTTAACATGAGGATGTGGAAATAGATCTATGTGCATATATGTATAGATTTAGTAGGTAGCAGATGGGTGTTGGGCCTCCACTTAAGTAGTCCCTGAAGGCAAGAATACTTTGTTCTATTAAACTGGCATTCCATGATGCTCACTTTCCTGACACAATCGCTGATGACAAAGCGGGTGCATAAGCAAATGTGGTGAAGAAAGCTGATGGTGCCTGGCTATCAAAATATATAACATCTGGGATCTTACAGGCTTGAAGGTAAACAAGCGGCCATCTAACTCAGAAGTAACAAAGCACACATGGAAGTAGCACACCAGCCTGCATGATCACAAGATGCCAAAAGGATCAATTATCAGGCATCAGAGAACAAAAAAATCATATCACTGTGTGCTCACCTCCCTGATACGATTGCTGAAGACAAATGGGTACATAAACAAATGTGGTGAAGAAAGCTGATGGTGACCGGCTATCAAACGATATAGCGTCTGGGGTCTTAAAGGTTTGAAGGTAAACAAGCAGCCATCTATCTCAGAAGCAAGAAAGCCCACATGAAAGAAGAACACCGGCCTGTGCGATCATGATATCTGATACCAGGGATCTGGTATCAGGCATCATCAGAACAAAATATCATATCATTGTGAATGAGAGGAAGTGTGGATTGGAGACCTAAAGCCGATCTGTAGGCAATTAGACATACCCTTATGGAAGGATTGCGGGGAGGAGAGGGCCAATCAGGCTGCAGGGTAGCAATGATGACAACTTTCCTCTAGTTCCTAAATGTTCCCTCCCACCTCCCTCACTATCATGATCCCAATTCTACCTTATAAATCTGGCTAGACCAGAGGATGTACAATGGTACAGATAGGAACTAGAAACACAGGGAATCCAGGGCAGATGATCCCTTCAGGACCAGTGGTGAGAGTGGTGATACCGGGAGGGTATAGGGAGGGTAGGGTAGAAAGGGGGAATCGATTACAAGGATCTACGTATAACCTCCTCCCTGGGGGATGGACAACAGAAAAGTGGGTGAAGGGAGACATCGGGCAGTGCAAGATATGACAAAACAATAATTTATAAATTATCAAGGGTTCATGAGCGAGGTGGGAGCGGGGAGAGAGGGGGAAAATGAGGAGCTGATGCCAGGGGCTTAAGTGGAGAGCAAATGTTTTCAGAATGATGAGGGGCAATGAATGTACAAATGTGCTTTATATAATTGATGTATGTATGTATTGTGATAAGAGTTGTATGAGCCCTTAATAAAATGATTAAAGAAAAGAAAGAAAGAAAGAAAGAAAGAAAGAAAGAAAGAAAGAAAGAAAGAAAGAAAGAAAAAAAATCAAGAAGGCAAGGAGCTGATTCTTCCAAGGTGTTAACCAAATTGATAAAGCACTTGCAAAGCAAACAAAGGAAAAGAAGGAGAAAACAAACATTATTAACTAGAAATGAAATGATGACATCACAACAG
This sequence comes from Echinops telfairi, assembly GCF_000313985.2. NCBI lineage: Eukaryota > Metazoa > Chordata > Mammalia > Afrosoricida > Tenrecidae > Echinops > Echinops telfairi. The sequence continues at coordinate 12,142,208 of NW_022107431.1, forward strand.
AACCAAGAAAAATTAAAAGAATAATACAGTATTATAAAAAATTATATTTCAACAAATTTGAAAACCTAGAAGAAAGAGATGCATTTTTTGAAGTTAGAAATATTACCTATCTACATTAACACAGGCTGATGCAGAAAGCAGTAAATAGATCTAGTCATTAAAAAAAAAAAAACAGCCTAAAAAACCTGGGAACAAATGGCTTCTTGGGGAATCCTGCCAATCATTTAGAGAAGCGGTGACGTTTATCCTGTGTTGACTATTTCAGAATAGCGAGGATGATGTTCAACCAAACGCAATGTATGAAGTACATATACCCTGACACCAAAGCCAGGCAAAGATAGCACTAGATTTGAAAATTATAGACCAATGTCCCTTATGAATATAGATGCTAAATTTTTCAACAAAAGTCTAGCCAATAGACTTGAACAAAATATTAAATATATTTATTAAATAAATATTAAATATATATATCCCCTAGAAATAGGTGTGACAGAGAACAACACTTATCCTGCAGCCTGGGGAGAGAGGCCAGCATGCCACACCCCCATGGAAGCAGACCAGGAAGGAAGAAGAGAAAGAGAACTGGACTGGTCCCCATGCTGGCACTCCAGGCCTGGAGGATGACGTCCCTGCAGGGAGCTAATGGGACACAGAGAGGACTGGGCGGCCCACAACTCATGTCATGTTGTCCCCTTACTGGAGCAGACTACGACAGAGGACAATTCTGGGGCCGCATGGTGGGGAGGTAGTGCAGTCTGCACTCCCCACAGCCTGGCAAACCAAAAAGGGAACGTACTGGACCAGCAGACGAAGCAGAGCAAAGCTACAAAAGCCCTGAGGAGCCCCAAAAGGGATTCCAGGCCAGGAGGGACAGATCCTGGACAGTCATGAAGGCCAGTGAACAGACCTGGGATTTTTGTATCTTTCTTCTTTCTCTTTACACCGACCCCCCCCCCCCCTTTATCCCTTTTCTTTTTCTTCTGGTTTCTTCTCCTTTTCTCTTTCCAGTCTTTTTTTGTTTAAATCAGTTTGGGCTATGTCACAGTCAGTGTGCCTACCTGGGAATTGTACCTTAGGGGAAAGCAGTGGGACCAACAATCCCGGGGAGACCTGGGGAGAGAAGGCAGAGGAGGAGGGAGGTAGTGAGCCGGCAGCACCATACACAGGGGTACAACTAGGGCATTAGAGTCAATAACAAGGAGGAGATAGGGGTCCTTGGGGCAGAGGGGTGTCAGAGCAACAGAAAACTAGCTAAGAGGAGGCACCAAGAGTCAGGAATAAGGGGAACGTGATGGTGGGATGGGAAGAAGGTAAAAGGAAACACAGGAAGGACCCAGGAAGCAAAGCAATGGGTAGAGGTATAAACACAGAGGTGTATCTATGTAAATACATTAACCCACAAAAATAGAGGTATTGGCCTATGTACATATATTTATATGACAATACACTGAGGTCATGGATGGGCCTCCGGCTTCTGCTCATATCCTCCATCAATACAAGAGCACTTTGTTCTAGCAAATCAGCAGTCTGAGATGGTCATCTTCTTGACACAATCGCTGAAGACAAAGCGGGTGCATAAGCGAATGTGATGGGTGAAAAAAGCTGATGGTGCCTGGCTATTAAAAGATATAGCATCTGGGGTCTTAAAGGCTTGAAGTTACAGAAGTCAACATTCAGCAGAGAAGCAACAAGCCCACATGGAAGAAGCACACTGCCGTGTGATCATGAGGAGTCATCAGAACCAGTAATAGGCATCAGAAGACACAAAACAAATAAACTACAGAAACATAGTGTTAAGAATGAGTGGGCTGGAGCGGAGACCCAAAGCCCATCTGTAAACAATGGAACAGTCCCCCACAGAGGGGCTACAGGTAGGGGATGAGTCACCCAGGGTGGAGTAAAGCATCAGTGAAACACACTAGATTCCTCACCCCCACTACAATGACCCCAGTGCTGCTTCTCAATTCAGACTAGTCTGGAGCATGTACAGAGACATAGATATGAGGTGGGTGCTTACAACACAGAGAATGCAGGAACAGGAGTGGGAATAGTGATACCAGAAGGGTAGGGGTAAGAGGGGGAGAAGAAGGGAGAAAGGGGGAACCTATCACAATGATCGACACATAACCATACACCCCTCTACAGGGGGAAGAACAACAGAAAACATGGGGGAAGGGAGACAGCGGTTGATGTTAGGCATGAAAAAAAACCAAAAAACAATTTATAATCTTTCCAGGGGCTATGAGGGAGGGAGGGGAAAAAGAAGAAATTATAATTTATCAAGGGTTCATGAGGGAGGTAGGGTGGGGGATGGAGGGAAAAATGAGGAGTTGATGTCAAGGGTTCAAGTAGAAAGAAAATGCTTTGAAAATGAAGATGGCAACATATGTACAACTGTGCTTGACACAATGGATGGATGCATGGATTGTGATGAGAACTGTAAGAGCCCCCAATAAAAGCATTTAATTTAAAAACTTAAATTAAAAAATAATAAAAAGGCTAAGAATAAGTTAAAAATAAGAATAATAAATACATATATCATGATAAAGTGAAATTCATAACGTATGAAAAGATGGTTCAATATTATAAAAGGCAATCAATGGAATTGACCAGATAAATGTACAAAGAACACACATGAAAAGCGTTGTTTAGCATCTTATGTAATAGAAATTGGAAACGTTCCCCCTCCCAGAAGAAGCCAGTTTCCTTTATCACTTCTCTTAATTAATATAGTTTTGAAAATTTTAGCCAGCATCATAAGAAAAGACAATAAAGGCACCTAAATTGGCAAAGAAGAAACAAAACACTTTATTTGCAGATGTAATAATCCTATGTACAGAAAAATCTCAAAAACTCAAAAAAAGTTGCTGAAAGTAATTTAAAAAATTGGCAACTTAGTAGGCTATAAGATAAATTGATTGGATTCTTATGTACTCTGTTCTTATATACTAAAGAAGAGAACTCAAAAAGAGCATTACAATAATGACCAGAAAAATAAAATACCCAGGAATAAATCTCACCAGTGAAATGAAAGATTTATACACTGAAAACTACAAAACACTTCCACAAGAAACCAAAATAATGTCCCATGGCACGGATAGGAAAATGTAATATAGTGAAAATGTCAACATTTCCAAACAACACTCTATAAATTCAATACTATTCCAGTCCAGATTTGAACACAATTCTTTACAGAAATGGGGGTTAAAAAAACTACTATCACTTTCATGTAAAATAGAAAGTAGCCCAGGATAAACAAAACACAGTAGGAAGCCTTTCACTCCCTGATTTCAAAACCTTTTCTACAGCTAGAGAAAGCAAAACATCTTAGTGTTGATTCAAGGATAGATATGTAAACTGGTGGATTAACACAGAAGACCCAGAAATATAACCAAGCATCTACAAACCCGAGTTTGATCAAAGACAAAAACATATTAAATGGGGAAAGAAACAGCCTTTTCAATAAATGGTGAAGGACAATTTGGATCTCTATCTGTAAAAGAATGAAAGAATACTCGTACCTCAGACCACGTGCAAGAACCAACTACAGACGGATGAAAGATCTGACATCAAACCCTAGGACCACAGCAATCATAATTAAGAAAATAAGAACAAACACAAGGGCCTTAAAGACACTAGCAAACATAATGAAAACATCTACCCTTCAGCATGCAAAGTAGAGGTCTGTGACCTCCTAAAACGACAACGTTAGTGTACATCAAAAGACTCCATCAAAGGAGTAAAAAGAGAACTCATAGATTGGGAAAACCATTTAGTGAGAATATATCAGATAACGGACTAACTAAAAAATCTATAGAACACTATAACATCTTAATAAGAACAACACAAATAATTCACTCAACAAATGGGCACAAGACATAACTAACCAATTTTCTAAAATTGTATCCAGATGTCCAATAATCATTTGAATAAATGCTTCTAATCACAAGCTCCAGAGGAATATAAATTTAAACAATGATGAGATAGCACCTCACATTGACCTGGGTGGCGAAATAAACTTAAAAAGCAGCAAATAATAAATGCTGCCGAGGATGTCCCCACATGAGTCTCAAGCTCATACAAAGCCGGTGGGATTGCAGAATTGTGCGGCCCTACGAAAAGCTGCATGATATTTCCTTAAATAAATGTTAATGGAAATATCAAATGATCTCTTCACTTGATATATATGCTAAAGAATCAAAGAATAAAAAGGAACAGATATGCACACGTTTATGGCAGTATTTTCTATAATAGCAAAAAATGGGAACAAACAAAATCTCTGTCTGTGGAGAAATGGATAAACAATGAAGGGTCTGTTAAACACCTTGTGACATGGACAAAACTTAAGGATATTGGTGGAGCAAAATTAGTCAATATGATAAAGATACATAGTTTATGAAATTCTAATTCCTAAGGAAAGGGAGGATGGATAAATGGTTTCCACCCCAAAGGAAACTATTTTGAAAATTATGAGGAGGCTGGAGGTGGGTGGGAAGTGGCGAGGGGGTGCCAGGAAAGGCAGGAGGAGGGGTGGGTGGGAAAAGGGGAAAAAGAATAGAGAGCCACCTCCAGGGGCAGAGTGCTTCACTGAGCACTGTCACTGCTCTGACGCTATGGGCTGTGGATAGCACGGTTTCCTTTGTATATTATATTCCACAGATGAAATGGAAATCATGATAATAAATTTTTAAAAATTTTAATGAAAAACATTTTTTTTCAAGAGAAGGATCACACCATTAAAAACTGTCCAGATTCCTTACCTATGAGATCTAAACACTGATCTGAGTGGTTGTAAAAAGAGGAAAAGTAAAACTGAAAGGGATGTCAATTCTTTTAGGACACAAGAGCTAGTTTCAAACAAACAAACAATATCCTAGGGCTTAGAGCTCCACTCTGATGCATATTGGTCACCATGAGTTTAAATCTAGTCTATGTTTTTTCGTTGTTGTTGTTTGTATTGTGTGTGTGTGTGTGTGTGTGTGTGTATAAAATATGTTAAGGCGGGGGCGGGAGGTGGGGGGAGGCATGCTGACCAGTTTAAAATGTTTGCATTTTACTAGACCTTTCAATAGTTGAGAGAAACCCAATCTGTTTCCCAAAGCTAAAAAAAATATATGTATATATAGTGAAAATATGAATAAGAGCCAAGAGAATCTTACAACTTGGGGTATATTTGAAATGTCTATATTTAATAAGCTAATGCTTTTAAGAAATACATGAAAATGCAACAACTGAATTTATAGCTTTATTTGGAGATACTCTGGCAGTTCAATATCTGAAGACTTCTATGCACATAAACCCCAAGAAAAATCACCATCTAGTCTAGCTTTTAAAATAACCCATATGGAGAGAAATTGCCATGCGACTTTATTTCTCAAAAGCTACCCGTAAGTCTCACAAATTCATTTGCCTGGAAGTCACCAATATTTCCTGTTTTGGTGTTCTGATAAAGCTCGGAACCCAAGAGCTAGCTGCTTAGCAACACAGTTTGTCTAATGAGCACGAAAGCCAAGCATGCTGGCTTGACCCTCTTAATCACTCATTATATTTGCGTTGGAGCTCAGTGTAGAACTGGGACCTGGCAACTGACCAGTCACTCAGATGTATTTATTGGGTTCAGCTCATTCTACTGGAACTGCAGATATAAAGCAAAGAGAAAAGGCTATCATTAAGGTTTGGGGTCACAACTGATGTCATCATAAATGCTGGAACCACCTGCTCCCAGCCCCCACCGCACCCCCCATTTAATTTAAGCTTGCTATATTCAGTGCTTTAGAGTGATGTTTTCGGGTAAAAATTCCCAGGCCTCAGTGCCTAGATAATTGCACTTCTCTCTCCCCCTGAGCAAATGGTTATTTATACAATGGGCCCGTGAATGAAGTTTGTGAGCATGCTTTCCTGTTGGTTTCAGAAGCACAGATGCTCAGGGCTCAATCATGGTCTCCTTTCGTGAGCGTGTGCAGATTGGCGGCCTGCTTTCCTTGGCTAACATGACTACTCTTTCATCTTTTTACCCCCTCCGTCAATTCCCTCCTCTCTGTCACCAAGCCCTCTAACTTCCAGTCCTTATTTTTTTCAACAGTTTCATTGGCATATACTTCCCAAATTATGCAATTCAATATCTCAGTGACATCCAGGAGAATTGTACAATCATCACCACAATCAGTTTTAGAACATTTTCTTCATTCTTGTACTTGTTACGAGCTCCCCATTTCCTCCCCACTTTCCCTGCCGTACCCCGAAGGAACCATTAATCCAGCTACTGTCTCTATAGACGGACCTACCGAGGATCTCATATACAGAAAAACACTGCAAACAACCAATCAAACAAATATTAACAAGATTAGCATAGTAAAACAGATAAAAACCTCAACCAAAAAGAAAGCAGAAAATATTAAAAATTATTTAAAAATTTAAATGACTCATAAGGGAGATCAAATGATAGGGGTAGTTTTCTTTTTTTATTTTTTTAAGTGCTTTGAATGGTGTTAAAACTAGGACAGAAAATGGGAGGAAGAAAAGGAGAAAGGAACAAAGCAGAAAGTAGAATATTGCTAAGTCTTTAACAATCATGAGAGGGATCCAAAATGCCTTCTGCGTTGACCTGGTACCCATCACTGAAATAACTGGCCACCCATCCCGTGGTGGTCAGTAATCAGATGAATTGTCAACAAAGTTCAGACTTTGGAAAGAGAATTAAAAAGTATATTGAACAGATCCCTCTTCTTTTCCTCATAAAGAAAATATCAATCAAAAATTATATTTCATTTTCTACAACAAACAAAAAACCAACAATCTCACTTCCATCAAGTCAGTTACAACTTATAGGGACCCTGTGCGGCAAGGTGGACCTGCCCCTGTACGGTTCTGAAACGGTAACTCTGTGTGGGCTTCGGAAGCCTCATCTTCCTCTTGCTGAGCAGCTGGTGATTTGAAACCGCTGATCTGCACCCCCAGGGCATATCTTGTACTCCAAAAACAGATGCCTACCTTTGTGCACATCCATATACTGAGAATGATGCCTACAAGAGTTAGCTCTCATGATGCAGGCAAGAATCCTGGTGACGTAGTGGTTATACGTTGGGCTGCGATCCAAATGGCCAACAGTTCGAAACCACCAGCAGCTCCTTGGGAGAAAGACCGGGCGCTCTACTCCTATAAGCAGTTACAATCTCAGAATATCATGGGGCGGGTGGTGAAGGGGTGAGGGGAGGGGCTTGTCCCTGTGAGTCAGCAATGATTTAATGGCAGTGCTTTTGGTTTTATTTAATGATGCCTATGGGAAAATCCAGTATAACTTTTGAATGAACAAGCAAACCTCAAAAATAAAATATGTATTATAGTTTTGAGTAACACAATACCTCTATTAGTGTAGTCGATACAAATAGAGATTACAGAACTACATGGGAGAGTTGAAACATAGACGTTAATATGGCTTAGTCTTGATCAGGAACAGCCGCCTGTGTTTTGTTTTTGATCTGAAGACTTCCTCCCTGCCATCTAGTAGATGTTGATTCACAGCGACCCTATAAGACAGAGTGAAACTGTCCCTGTGAGTTTCTGAGACCATAACTCTTTATGGTAGTAGAAAGCCTCTTTTTCCAGAAGCAAATGGTGGTTTCAAACTGTTGACCGTGTGGATCGCAACCCAACGCATAGCCACTATGCCACTGGGAGTAATTTTGATTTAGATACAAGTGGTCCTTATATCAGTCTCATATTAGGGAGACCATTGGGAATAGCTATTCAGGGGTGACTTCTGAGCATGTGCTGAAGGAGCTCGAGAGCTCTGTGGTGTTGTGGGTTACACATTGGGCTGCTAACTGCAAGGTCAGCCTTTCAAACCCAACAGCCTCACAGCAGGAGAAAGATGCGATTTTCTGTTTCTGTAAAGATTTGCAGCCTTGGAAACTCACGTGATCATCACTCTGTCCTACAGGGTTGCTCTGAGCTGCGACACACCCAATGGAAGCCAGTTTGAGAGAAGCAAAAGCAGAATTATTGTATAAAAGAGACTTCTCTTACACAGAGATGGCTGATGAAGTCTAATGATCTTACACAGAGGCCCACCATGCTGGGATTTCTCCTACCTTGATTCTGAAAATAAAGCAGCCGGTTGTGCTCAGAAATGTCATTGTCTTTTAAAAAATGCAACAAGAGTAACTGTGTTTACTTTCTAAACTTTACTTTGACCCAAACCTTTGATTTGCTTCTAAAATTTGCAGTTGGTGTAACCAGGTGCTATAGAATCCATTCCGACTCATAGCGACCCTGTGCACAACAGAAAGAAACCCTGCCCAGGCCTGCCCCCTCCTCCCAATCCTTCTCATGTTTGAGCATCTTGTTTCAGCCATGGGGTCAATCCATCTTGTCAAAGGCCTTCCTCTCTTTCAATGCCTCTTCATGTGAGCAGGCTTGATGCCAATCTCCAGGGCCTGGTCTTTCCTGATAGCACGCCTGACATACGTACGGCGAAGTCTCTCCGTCATGCATCTAAGGACTATTCCGGTTGTATTTCTTTCTTTTTTCCTCTTTTGTAAGTCATTTTATTGGGGACTCATACAACTCTTATCACAATCCATACACACAGCCATTGTGTCAGGCACATTTGTACATGTGTTGCCATCATCGTTCTCAAAACATTTTCTTTCTACTTGAGCCCTTGGTATCAGCTCCTCGTTTCCCGCCCCTCATCCCTCACAAACCCTGGATAATTTATAAATTATTATTATTATTTTGTCATGTCTTACACTGTGCTTCTTTCAAGATAGATTTGTTGTAGTTTACTGAAAAGGCATCATCCATTTCTCCTACATGATACATGTAGGAGTATTTATTAAGAAAATTAAGAATTTCTTAATAATTAAGAATTAAGAAAAGATCCTATTGCCCATCATTAGATCTGCTGTTGGCTTTGAACTGGGGAGCATGTGAATCACAGCCCAACTCATAACCACTGCACCACTTGGACTCCTCAGTATGGAAGGAAGTGCAGGGAATGTCACTTTGGCTGAACTGCTCCTGAGCGCTCACCTTTCAGTGTTATGAACTCCAAATGGGGCACTTACTAAGACACTGGATAACAGAGTTCCGGCCATTTGGAACACTATCTTTGTTATTTTTATTGTACGTGCATTTATAATGGGCAAGACAATAACTCATATAGATCTGTATTCAATTTCAATAAACTTAGAGTGAACAGTGAAGGTGAGTTTTCCTGTGTAACTATTTTTTCCTCTCGAGACGATGGAACAAAAGAAGTTGTCACCGCCATTCCTAGTAGAGGGCACTAACAAAGCCTTTTCAGAATGAAATGAGTTCCTATATATTCAGAACTTCTGGCAGATGCATTAAACACCACAAAAGACCATTGAATGGATACCTCTGTTCCCCATAACCCTTATGGGGGTGGTATGAGGCTATGGATAATGGCTGGAAAATTGTAAATTAGAATACAATTGGAAGCTGTTTTTCATGAACCATGTGAGCAGCACTTACATGACTATATTCTTGGTATCTCTCTACTTATAGGTCATGAAAAAGCTCAGCCACAAGAGCAGAAATAAGGCTTCCAGCTTCTGGGTTCAGTTTTCCAGAAATCTCTGGCAGAGGAATAGCACTAGTGTCAGAAATTTAACAACTGCATAATTATATCTCATGAGCTACTGCTTTGAGAGGAAGCGTTTGACAGCAGAAGTGATTTGACTAAGTGACTTAAACGACACTACTATTTGGGTTGGTTTTTAAAAACCAGGAAGACATACAGAGAAAACTCTGCATATAAATGTTAGCAGTGGAAAGAGAAAATTGCAAGTTGGATGATAATTTCGTGGACTTTTTACTTTTCTTATCATTTCCACAGATTTGATTAGTAATAATAAATTATGTAGTTAAAGGAATTCATAGTTCCTCATACAGAACCTAATTTGATGCTCATAATTCTGTAAGAGTAGGTATTATTATTGCAATTTTACAGATGAGGTGAAACAGACTAATTCAAAGTCTTACAATAATAAAATTGTAGCGCAAGAAGAGTGCTCTGATAATCATCTAGTTCTCCAAGTTATTTTTCTTTTTTTCGTAAATTTTTTCATTGTTGGCCAAGAACATTTTTCCTAAGAATATACATGTAGAAATTCATCTTGTAAATTAAATTAAAGTGCTATTTTATTTATTCTTAAATTCAACTTTATAATATTTCCTCATTATAAAAGTAATGTAAGAACAAAGAGACTGTTTTGACAAATTCACATTTTGAAATTGGTTATTGTCAGTAGGTATATTGATTTTACACAAAACTCTCCTTTATGACTTTACTTCTAAATAAATTGCGTTTAGTTTCTATTTTCTGTTTATTTCTGTGTGGAGATTTTGTTTTGTTTTTGTTTGTTTTGTTTTTCACAGTAAACCACATCAGTGAGTACTTATACTTGGTAACAATATTTTCTTTTCTTCATTTAAATAGGTTGCCTTAGGATTTCAAGGTATTTTTAAATGTAAATGATCTCAAATTAAAAATATGAGTAATAAAGTAAATAACTTATGAAAAAGAGGACTGAGGAACCTACAGATTTAGCAAGTGGAATGGGTTTTCAAGGGGTGGGGGACAGAGAAGTGGTCACCAGGTGAAGGGGTGATGAGTTCAAGGGGTCCATATAGAAGAAGAATATTTGGAAACTGATTGTGGTAGCAAATGTACAATTCTGCTGAATGTGATTGAACTATGAAATGATTTTATATTGGGTAATAAACCCAATTAGTAAAAAAAAAAATTGAATCACTAACAATAACTAAATCTTACCTTACCTCTCATTTATAAACAATAGGGAGAAAGCATCCTAAACTTACAATGTTATGAGGTGTCTTTGAAACTAGTTCCATCTCCCAACAACCCCATGAGCAATGAAACACTGCCTAGTCCTGCATCGTGTTCATAACTATTGATGTTTGAGCCCATTGTTTCAACCCTGTGTCACTCCATCTAGTTGAGGGTCCTCTTTTTACTTGCTGACCCTGGACTTTATCAAATATAATCTCATTTGCCAGACACTGGGTCCTCCTGAAAATACCAGAAGGAAGTTAAAGTGAAGCCATGATGTTAAACATGATTAAAAACCGCTCCTGATCACAAGCAGCAACACGCAGAGAGAAAGAGCACACACTGCTCCATTTGTTTATATATTTGCATGTGAATAAAATCGATGTGGTTCCAGATCTCAAATTGATGATAAGCTGAAGTACAGGGTTAGGAGTCAGAAGTCCAGCCTCCACCTTCACTCTGTTCCCCCAGCTTTGGATAAGGTTAGGTATACCATTTAGTTCAGACATACCTGTCCATGTCAGTACAATGAGCTTGTATGTAGTGAGCAGAGAATGGGGATCAGAATAGGTAATCCTTAACTTTGATGAGTCTTCTAAAATGTTATGTAAGATCTTGTTGCAATGTGGATTAGAGAGCTTTCACCATATTTTCCAAAGGGCCCCACAATCCAAACTAGGGTTTCAGAAATTAATTTTGATTCTATGTGATGTGCTCAGAGCTACAGTTTGAGTCTGGGAACCCACTCTTCTAGCTTCTAGGTGAAAACGTTTTGCTGTTCTTATTACTCGACCTATTTCCCTACCTTTAAATTGCTCATGGTCTTTTCTTTGATAGGTCTCACATCTCTTTCTTGTTAAAGGTTATTAAGGGTTTTTAACTTGTTGGCATTTGTTTATTTTTGATTCCTTGAAAAAAAATCAACCAAACGAAAAATTAATCCCATTTCCATTAAGTCAATTTGGACTCATAGCAGCCCTGTACAGCCCTTAGGAGACTGCCAATATTTACAGGATCAGATCCTCCCATTTAATAAGAGGGCCTCGTTTAATCAGATGAAGGTCTCAAGAATGGAAACCTGAGGTTTCCTAAAAGAAAAAGAATTCTGCTTCAAGAATATACCCTAGATATTCTACGGGAGTTTCCAACCTACTACAGGGTTTACAGATTTTGGAATCATATTAATCAATTTCTTGAAACCAATCAATATCTATCATCTATCTATCCATCAATCATCTATCTATCTATCCATCCATCTATTAGCTATCTATCTATCTATCTATCTATCTATCTATCTATCTATCTATCTATCTATCATCTACCTACCAACCATCTACCTATCTAATCATACTGACTTTGTTTCTCTGGAAAATCCTGACTAATACACTGGAATGTATATCCTCCAAGTGCCTAAATATTTCTTCATCAATAAACAAAATGAAAGACAGATTACTTTCATTGGGAGGCTAAAACAATTTAGTACTGTTGTATGTTATTGAGATTTGTCAAATTTGAAAAGAAAACATACTTTCAACAACGTTAACTGAGTCTTTTGTCCTAGCAGTTAGTCTCATAACCTACTGAGCAGAAAATGTTTAAAAGTGGGCCTGGGACTCCTTCCTACCCTATCTGTTATCTCACTGTATTCCAGTGTTGCCTGAAACCAAGAACCCTGTTGGCTAACAAAGCACAAACATTTTGATAGCCCATGCAACACTTGGTTCCTTTATCTTTGGTAGCAGAAATTTTTGCCTTTAATACTAGATAATATGCTAATGCTTTTAGCCAGCAAGAGAGAAGGCATGAAAGAATCCGTGTATATCTGTTACTGCACCATGCTTCGCCAAATGTGAAACATCATCTACTATCTAAGAATAAAAATAGAAAACCAGACCAGTTGCCATCAAGTTCTTTTTCCAACTCATGGTGATCCCATGTGTGTAGAATTGTGCTTCAATAGTTGATTTTTTCAGAAAGAGCTTCACAGTTCAAACTGGCACCTTTTGGGTTATCAGCCAAGAGAGTCCAATGTTTGCCCCATCCCGTGACTTCTCATCCAATAACAAGGATGTTCACATGTAGGGGGAAAAAAAGCAACTCTTGAAGTCATTGAAATAGATATTTGAATCAAGACTCTGACATATACTGTGCTCATCGGGGGTCTTTAGTGTTATTCAAAAATAGAAATGAATGCCAACATGTGGCCATTTGGGTTTCAAGTTTCTTGGGATTAAGGACTCCTATGAATGACTTTAACAGGAGCGTGTGCAGATACCATTTTATGATTTCTCTGCTGTGGCAAATCTCATTTCAGCTTTCAAATGCCTAGTGATTACACAGGACTATTTGCATGGTGCCCCTTTTAGCTTTTAGGTCAGTTATATTTTGTCAATCAGTTCTACAGTGTTATTTATTTATCTATCCCTTAATAACCATGCAGCAGAGAGTAATTTCTCTAGCCTAGCATGGTAATCTGTACTGTAATGTCACCCCTGCTGCTGTAAACTTGAATCCAGCTAGAGCTATGATTGCTACAATTAAGATTTCTAGGTCACTTTTCAGCCTCTGTGGGCTGCCTTTCATCATTGCGTCCCACCCCATCTTCTCTCATTGAAGTTTGCTTCGTCAAACAGATAGGCAATGACAAAGGTGAACCAGTTGCCTCTTTCAAACTATGGCTCCAGCTTGGCAGATCAGGTAATGTGCGAGTCCTGACATGAACTTGAATTGTGTAGTGTAGCACTGTATACCCCGATGTTAAATTCAGGGACATGTGAAAGGGGATATTTTTGGAAACATAGACAGCTTACTTCCCAGGAATGTGGGCATTAGGAGCCCAAATGAATGCAGAGAAAGGGATCTTCATTACTAGCTGGGAGAATTAAGGACATCCTAGGGAAAATGTCACAGCACTTCTCCAGCATGTCATAGTTCAGATCCTTTTGAGAAGGATCTTGTTCTCTTATTCCATTTTGCCTTTCCTTCTTTTCTTTCTAGATACAGATGGCAGTCTTGAGATTAGGTCAAATCAAGTAGAGGTTGACTAGCAGTGAAGCACGCAATTTGAGTCTTCTCTAAACTCAATCTAGTTAACATTTGAGGGTCTGTGAGCTACCATGTGAATCTGGAAAATAATTCACCACTAAGATGAGAGAATGAGAGGGAGGAGCACGGGTGGCATCCCAAGGTCAGCAGTTCAAAACCATCAGCTGCTCCCAAGGAGAAAGACAGGGCTTTCTACTCCTATAAAAGGTTACAATGTTGGAAACCCACAGGGACAATTCTACCCTGACTTACATGGCTGCGTTGAGACAGCGTTGACTCCATGGTAGTGAGAGAATGAGGACAGCAGTCTTTGTTCTTCGTTTTTCTGGACCCATTTGTTTAATTTTCTTCTTTAAGGAAGAAACCTTGCGAATTGCCTTTCTATTGAGTGGTCAGGATTTTTGGTGGTTGATTCGGGTTGCTTCTTGAGCTTTACTGTGGGTTGTCCTTGTTTAGACCCAGTCGCTGGGGCTTAAAGGTCCCACCAGGGCCAGACTTTAGGAACAATTTTATTGTGACTTAGTGTCCTTTCCCAAAAAGAAAATAATATTTTCTGCAAAATAAGTGAATGTAAACAGTATGTCCTTCTTAAAAGTCACAATTGCAATCCCTCCTACCCTCCCCACCCCTGGATTCTTTTACTTTTTGGTCAACTTAGAACACAGCGGGTGAAGTTGTAAGTCCTGCCACAGACTAGGACAAAGAAACCTGTTGGCGCTGCCTCTGGGTGAGCACCATCTCTTAAGAGTTACCTCGTGGCTCAGAAGCAGCCCATGTAGGGAAGATGCTACTCTGCAGAGACCGAGCAGGTCCGGAGCAGAAACCTACTCTAACATCTTCTGCAGGTGTCTCTGGGAAACCCCTCACATTCCTAAATCTCTGTGTTCTCCCATGAACTCCTAGAGAAACACTGCCTCCTTCTGAAATATGAGGAGGAGTCAGTTTCTAATGCATCCCATCTCCTTGCCCCTGAACACACATCATTAGCATGACAATAAGCCTGGGTTTCCTGCTCCCTGGAGAAATGAACTCTTAATAAATGATAAAAGCTGTCTGTGAACAGAAGACATGTTCACTAGGATGCTCTGGGCGGCAGGATTCAGAGTTGTACCAAACAACCCGAGATGGAAGGAGCTCAGTCTGCAGTGATTAGCTTACGCTACCTGCCGAAATAGAACTGCCTGACAGAAGCCGTCTTTCTGCCCGTTCTCCACACTGGCTGTCACTGATGAGCACAGACACAGCCTGTCAGACCACGGATTTGCCTACATCAAAGCTATCTTCTCTTGGCTTTGTCATCCTGAGAGAGCATCACAATATCCTTTTGAAGGCACGTAAGAATTCTAGGAAAGAAAAACCGAATCTTTCTTCCTTGCTCTCTTTCTTAGATAACACCAAGAGTTTATGCATCTGAAATCGAAGCAAGTATTATTTTTTCTGACCTACCCAATGGTGAATTTTGCCTTTTGTATATACATTTCAAAGCAGATGTGGTGTCTCCATTTGCAAGCAGTCGTTAGGTTGTCATTTTCTGTCCTTAATGGATTTAGAACCATGTCACCAATGATTAGCTTGTAAAGGCAATGAAGAGTATCTAGTCTTTCTAAACAGTTTTCTGCACACTATAATTACTATTATTGCTAAACCAGGACTCACAGGCCATATTAACCCTTCATTGGATCATTTAAAGTGAATTATGTATAGCTCTATTTACAGATCAGGAGCTCCAGCGTCACTGTGTGGGAAAAGATTGGCTTGATAACCCCACGGACTGAGGTTGAAACCCACCAGCCACTCTTCCAGAGGAAAATAATGAGCGCATCTGTTCCCGTAAAGGTTTCGTGATTACCTGCAGATAGGGAAGGGGAAATCAGTTTAGTGTCACCAAGTCTATTCCAACTCACCAGGCTCCCAAAGGACAGGATAGAACTGTCCCTGGGGGTTTCCGCGAGTATAACTCTTTATGGGAGTAGGAAACCTTGCTTCCCATGAAGCACTAGGTGTTTTCGAACTGCTAACCTCGTGTTTAGCAGTCCACTGCATAAGCCAATGCATAGGTGGGAGAAACGGGAAGTCAACATCATGGATACAAAAAGGATGAACAGGTCCCAAGTTGATTATGGTGAGGATTACACAGCCCTTCTTGATATGACTGACCTATTGAATTGTATAACCTGTTAATTCTAGGTCAATAAGACTTCTTTTTCAAAATTTAAATTTTTGCAAACTCTGCATGGTTGCTATTATTTGGATTTGACTTGAAGGCAATGAGTAGTTACAAATAAAGGAAATACTTAGATTATAAGGCTATATCTATTTATTTTATGTACTTTTAATTTCATCATTGGAAGACATCCACTTTCAAAATACCTATTTTCATCTATTTCATTGACTTTCTCAATGACTTTTGTAACTGATTCTTATTTTGAAAGTTAACAACACACATGTGCTAGTTTCTTCATAGCTTCCTTGTAACTTTGGTTAACAGCTTTTGGATACTGAATAGGACTTCATTCTCACCATATAGAATAAAGTTTTTAAGAATTATTTAAACTTAGAAAGTTATACCAGATATTTCTCCATTATGTACAACTTAGAAAATTCTAACCAAGTGACAAAGGGGATATTTTTATCTATGCAAATTGTATCATAGATACATTGTATCTATGCAAATTGAACAACACAATGTACTTTTAAGAAGAAAAAAATACAACTTGAGGTTTGTTATTTTACTTTGCATCATCTTAGATGACACAGAATATGGTGTCACGTCCCTTACAGATGCAAAGTTTCTACACATTTTAACCATGCCAGCTAAGAAAGGATCATACAGGACCAGGCAACATAAGAAATTGGAGCATATTATTATATATTTTGCTATTAGAACATTTACAATGATTGTGAAGATGGAGCTGCACTGGGCAGTGTTTTGCTCCACTATGCCTGAGGTCACCAGGACACAGGGGCCAAGTAGATGGCAGCTCACTGCAATGGGAGGGACATCTCCATCATTTGGAATGCTACTCAAACACACCTGTGGAAATGATAGACATGTTTAGTTAGCTTTTTTTTTTCCCAATAAGAAAGTCTTAAGTCTTACAGATTTTGCAGAATATAAAACATGAACTGTAAAACCTGTGATACAATATATGAAGGCTTATTATGTAATAATCATACTTATCAAGGAAGGGATATATTTTAGTGTATGGGATTGGTTCCTGAACTTAATTGGTCTACCGCCCACTTTTCAGGAAAAAAAGAGATTACTCAACACCTTCCTGGCAATTGAGAATATTTAAAAAGTAGCCAATAATCCATGATAAAGAGTAGGTATCTGCTTTTTCAGCCCCTACCGGATCTTTCCAGTGCTCCTAGAGTGTGATATGTCTCTTACTTCGGGAAATGCTAGTATAGAGTACCACACTCCTTCCAGAAAGTACAAAATGGGGCCTAATAATATTTTTGTTTGTTTGTTTCATTGTTTTCAAGACAGTGGTCATGTGGTGGGCTGCTAATTGCAAAGTCAGCAATTTGGAACCACCAGTCAGTCACTCTGCAGGAAAAAGATGGGGTTTTCTACTCCACTTAAGTGTTACAGTCTCTGAAACTCACAGGGGCAATTCTACCCTATTGTACAGGGGTTGCTATGAGTTAGTTGACTTAATGGCAGTGAATTTGGTCAGTTTTATTTTTTTAATTTATTAATAGCCTCCTGATTTGTGAGTCGCGATGTTAAAACAAGCCCCTATGAATCTGTCACCCAACTTAGGAATTAGAATCCAACCAATGATTCTAAGGTTTCTTGGGCTACTTCCTTGTCCTATGTCCCTGCTTCCTTCTCAGAGGTAATCACTGATCTGGATTTTGGTTTATTATCATTAAAATTTCATGACATATATTTATAATCCTGCCATTATATTGTTTCATTTACTTACATTTTAATTGAACAGAATGGCTACATATATGTATATTCCCTGCATCCTTTACTCATTCAATGTTCCAAAAACCACACACATTTATTCCC
The DNA here is from genome assembly GCF_000313985.2 of Echinops telfairi. Classification (NCBI taxonomy): domain Eukaryota; kingdom Metazoa; phylum Chordata; class Mammalia; order Afrosoricida; family Tenrecidae; genus Echinops; species Echinops telfairi. The sequence continues at coordinate 12,160,096 of NW_022107431.1, forward strand.
ATCAAATGGATTCTAACTCACAGGGACTCGAAACATCTTTATGGAAGCAGAACACCTCATGTTTCTCCCTCAGTGGCTGGTGGATTCTAACCACTGACCTTGGGGTTAGTAATGCCCCCAAAGAGCCATAACTCCACCAGGACTCCTCAGTGAACATTACATTTCTAAGATCCATTGAGCTCCATGGAGGCAGCTCTGATTCGTACATGTTCACTCATGTGTGGAATTTCGAAGGAGCCTGGTGGTACAGTGGTTAAACACTCCGCTATCTAATGAAAGGTTGGCTACTGGTACCCACCGCTTCACCGCGAGAAAAAGGTGCCTCATAATAATCTTCTGTAAAGATCACAGCTTTGGAAAGTCTGGGATACAGTTCTAGTCTGTCCTATTGGATCTACATGAATCGGAATGGGCCCACAGGATGGCAGTGGGTATGGTATTTCATTGACTGACTACGCCTCAATTTATTTGTCCATTCTTCCATGAATGAACATTTAGGTGCTATCAGTTTGGGTTTGGGTTTTCCTATCATGCTACCATACAAAGTGCTAAAATAATTGGCTGGTACAGGCATGGAAGACTTGTGCTAGTGTATCTACTTAGGAGTCGATTTTTGGGAACATAAGGATGTTTTAGTTTGAACTCCACCTAGTGACCATCCCAACACAAGGACCTGGGTGCTTAAGAGCTTAGGCTACTGTGGGAGTGGGCGAGAGAGACGTGCCGGTCCATATTTAATCGTGAGGGCTAGCACTTTGGGTAACACATTCACTTAAAAAATGATGTTGTATTTTGCTGATAGCTAATGAGATAAAGCATTTCTATAAACTCATTAAACAGTTGTGTTTTCTATTTCCTCCTATAAATTTCTTTCTATGTCCCTCATCCATTGTAAATATTTGTCTAGTATTTACAAATATCTAACAAATGCATGCATACTTAATTTAACAAATCATAAAGAATGTCCAGAAGTTCGTTTTTTATATTTTGGATACCATACTTGATATTCATGTATGTGGAAGAACTCTTTAATTTGATATATTTGCATTTACCAATCTTTTATTTTATGGTTACTCCCTTCTGCATTTTGTTTAAGAAATCATTTCTACATTTGTTTAAGAAATCATTTCACTACATTACGAAATGTGTTCATGCAGAACCTGTGCGTGGATCAAGAAAGAGTTGTGTGAATAGAACAAGGGAATACTGAATGATTTAAAATTAGGAAAGGTTTGAGACAGGGTTGTATCTTCTCACTATACTTATTCCATCTGTAGGTGGAGCAAATAATCAAAAGAACTGGATTACATGAGGAACACTTGGCATCAGGACTGGAGGAAGGCTATAAACAGTCTTTATTATGTGGGTGGCACAACCTTGCTCGAGGAAAGTGAGGACTTGAAGTGTTTGCTGATGAACATCAAGCATTGTAACCATCAGTATGGACCACAACTCAGTGTAAAGACCAACATCCTCATACCTGGACCAATAGGATTATAAAGACAGAGAAGATATTGAAGTTGCCAGGAGTTTTGTCTTGCCTGGATCCACATTCAATGCTCATGGATGTAGCACTCAAAAGAGATCAAATGATGCACTGCACTGGGTAAATCTGCTGCACAAAACTTCATTAAAGTGTTGAAAAGCAAGGATATTCCTTTAAGGATGATGACCTGATCCAAGCCATGGTGTTTTCAATGGTCTCATAGGCATGTGGAAGCTGGACATTGGATAAGGAAGCCAGGACAGTGTTTTATTCTGCTGTACATAGGGCTATTCCGGGTCGGAACCTACTTGACTGCACCTAACAGTGTCAAGAATGTAAACTATGTTCCTGTAGTATGCTTTTACTGTTTTCCTTCTCAAACATAGATATTTAATTCATGCATGATGTAAGGAAAAATCCAATTTTGTTGCTTTTCATAAGAACAATCAATCTCCCCAGCACCATTTATGGAAAGATCCTTCTGTTTCCACTCATTTGTAATGCCACTTCTGTAATATGTTGTTACCCTATAGATGTAGCTCAATTTATCTGCGTGAATGCCACATTATTTTAGTTACCATAGCTTTATGTGCAACTTTGGTATCTGTTAAGTCTAATTCCTTTACATTTTTTTCCTTTAAGAACGTCTTTGTCATTATTGATCCTTTTGTTATTCTTAATGAATGTTAGCATTTCCTTACCAAACATGAAAGCCCTTGTCAGGATTTTGACTCAGATCACAGTGACTATAGATATCAATTGAAGGCAATTGCTTTTATCCTGACACTGAGTCCCACTATGTTTGAATATAGAGAGTCTCATCATTAATTTGTGTCATATCATTGCCGTTAAAGTTTTATAACTCTCACTATGTTTCCTTTTTCTTCTACACTCCTGTATCAGGATAAGAAGTTTTATTTCCATGTTAGTTTGGGGAGCTCTTTTATCAGGAATGGATATCAGGTTTTTCCGAGTGAGCTTTCTGCTTTTAATGTGATAAGTAAAGGTTTTCTGTCTTTTATTTGGTAACATGGTCAATTTTAATTCAGTGTAAAATGACCCACGTGCTCTTCTGATACAAATGCCAGTTCACTTTCCTGGACACTCAGTCTCTCACAGTGAATAGAACAATGAGCGGTCTCCCTTTCCCGAGCTAATGCTAGTGTGTGGAGCAGAGGGAAGATCATAAGCAGAAAGACAGCTCAGTATATTAAGCAGCATCAAGCAATGATATTCAGGAAGATGTACATGTTAACCTCTCCCCTCGTTACACAACAAAAATTTATATTCCAATCAACTCAGATTACAAAAATATACAAATCTTGCACATGTATCTGAACATCCCATTGTACTAGAAATCGTTGCACATGACTTGCCTGGTATCAGGGACCAGTCCTAATGCAGGGAAGCATGCAGAACAGAGAGAGGCAATGCCACCAGAGGACACCCAGGCAATAAGAGAGGTATATAACAAGTTTCCTTGTTATGCAATAACAAGTTTCCTTGTTATGCAAATTGGCCACCAAACTGAATCAGAATTCCTTAAGTTACTTTCTGATTTCATGCTTCTTTAAGATGTTCTGTGCTCATCGTTTTTATAGTATACAGTATGGGTATAAACAGTTTTACTAAAGGAAAATGTGTTGCATTAATTTAATATCACTATATATATATTTTTTTAAACTGAAAAAGCTAGGAGGCAGTTATGCAGTCTCCAGTAACAGGACATCTGTATCCATCAATATTTATAAACAACTTGATCCTTCTAGCATTAACGTAAAATAACTGTCCCCCAGGCTCCTCTGGCTGTGGTAGATAAAGTGAGCATATCGTTCTGAGCTGTGCCTATGGATTCTGGGGGGTAAAAACAGAGTAAAAGGGCAGAAGTTCACAGTTGAATCTAGTGGCAAATGTATCACTTAAGGAAATTCGTGCAGCTGAACAGACAGTAGATCATACAGGCAGCAGGACGACCAACAGGCATGAACGTCTTTGCTCTAAGTGTCAGCTAGTTGGTTCCAACTAGTAGCTTCCTTATGAACAACAGAACAAAATGCCTGATCCCGCTCCATCCTCACCATTGCTCCAAAGCCTGAGCCCATTGCTGCAGCTACTGTGTCAATGCATCTCATGGAGGGCCTCCTTTCTTTTTCTTTTTTTAATCATTTTATTAGGGGCTCATACAACTCATCACAATCCATACACACATCAATTGTGTAAAGTGCATTTGTACATTCATTACCCTCATCATTCTCAACACACTTCCTCTCCACTTAAGATGTTAGGTCCTCATTTTTCCTGTCCCTCCCCACTCTCCCCCCCCATGAGCCCTTGATAGTTTATAAATTGTTATTTTGTCATATCTTGCCCTGTCCAACGTCTCCCTTCACCCACTTTT
>NW_022107431.1:12164809-12175296 GCF_000313985.2 Echinops telfairi
AAAGTATTCTTGCATTGAGGGAGTACTTGAGTGGAGCGAGGGCCTTCTTCTTTTTCACCGCCTTTCCACTTTACCAGCATGATGTCCTTCTCCCGGGACTGATCTTTATTTCAATCATGTCCAAAGTGTCTGAGATGAAGCATTGCTCTCCATGCATCTTAGGAGCAATCTGACCATGCTTCTCCCAAGAGAAATTTGTCCATTTAGCAACCAATAGCACTTTCACTATCGTTCACCAGCACCACAATTCAAATGCATCTATTCTACTTCAGTCTTCCTTATTCAGTGTCCAACTTTCACATATATATGATACAATGGAAAATACCATGGCTTGTATTAGGCATATAATCCAATTTCTTTGATTATTTGTTCAGCATTCAGACTGAATATGTATGGTGAGAGGATACAGCACTGATGCACGCCTTTCCTGATTGTAAACCTTTCAGGCTTTCCTTATCCTGTTTGCACAACTTCCTCTTGGCTTATGTACAAGTTTCTCATGAGCACAACGAAGTGTTCTGTAATGTCGAGTCTTCTCAAGGTTGTCCATACTTTATTATGATCCACACATTTGAAATCTTTGGCATATGAATAAAACACAAATAAATATCTTTCTGGCATTATCTGCTTTGAGCCAAGATTCATATGGCAGCAGCAGTGATATTTCTTGTTCCACAGCCTCTTCTGAATCCAGCCTGTCAATGTACAGCTGCAACCGTTGTTGGATGATCTTCAGCAAAATTTTCCTGGCATGTGATATCCGTTCTAGGATTCTATAGTTTGTGCATTCTGTTGGGTCACCTTTCTTTAAAATGGGTACAAATATGGATCATTTATGGTCAGTTGAACAAGCAGCAGTCTTCTAAAATTCCTGGCATAAACAAGTGAGTGTTTCCAGTGCTTTATCATCTTGTTGAAATATTTTCATTGCTATTCCCTAAATTCCTGGACCTTTGTTTTTGACTAATACTTTCAGTACAGCTTGAAAGAAAAGAATGGTTAAGATGAGTTGAACTGGGAAATAGACACAGTGAATTATGTGGACCCCAACTCAATTCTCATCATAGCTGTTTTTCTGATGGGAAGTAAGAAAGTCTAAAGGCAGAGCATCTTAGTGATTAAGACCCCCTGCCTCACGGAGCAATGGGAGGATGCTGGACATCTAGAGAAATAAGAATTAGCCCAATATGCCTCAGAAGATGTATAATCAGAGTGCTCTTCAAAAGGGCAATGGTAAAACTCTGCCCCATACTTTGGACATGTAATCAGTAGGAACCAGTCCATAGAGAAGGACATCATGTTTGGTAAGGTAGAGGGGTCAGCTAAAAAGAGGAAACCAGGTCAGCCAGTTGCTACTGAGGTGCTGGAACTCACAGCAAGTTCAGCTGTGTCAGCTAAGGCTGTTGAAGTGGTGGCAACAATGAGTTCTGGTATGGCAACAATTGTGAGGATGCTGTAGTGTTTCCATAGTAACAATTATGAGGCTGCTGCAGTGTTTCCTTGTGGTACATGGGGTCACTATGAGATGGAACCAACCAGATAGCATTTAACAACAATAACAAGGGAGTGTGGGGAAAAAGAAGGTGGTGCCAATTGCTTTGTTTTGCCTGGGGGTATGTTGGAATTTCTAAAACTAGGGCAGCTGTTCTGTTCCTGTGTGGTGTAAATGGTGAACAGACTCGGATGCCAACATGGAGGTGGGCCATTCAAATCTATCCAAATATACCACAGAAGAAAGTCCTGATGATTGACCTCTGAAGAAGCAGCCATTAGAAACTACAGATCTGGTCTGACACCTATGGGCTGACCGTAAGTCACCGTCATCTCCTCAGCAACTGGCTGGTCTGGCATGAGGGACAGACAAACAGCACTGAATGTCCCACCAACACCCAGGCATTTCCAGGGGTGAGCTCTTAGAGCATCTTAAAGACAGGTGGAAGTTTAGGGTGGTGAGGAATGAGATACAACAGATTGGACTGAGGTCCTTGCAATCCAGTGAGGACTAGAGTCACCAGGGTGCCGAGAGAAGAGAAAAAGTAATTCAAAATGGGAACCAGGACAAGTGGACACAACTATTGCCAGGAGGGACATGAATGGAGCAGAGAAGCAGGTATGGGAGTAATCTGCAGACAGTCCCTAAGGATGCCCTCATCTGTGAAAACCCTACCAGCATTTTCACAACAGTAAAGCCTATAAATCAGATTGATCTGAGCTTCAACCCTGCCCTTGTTTTCACTAGCCGTATGACTTTAGGTGCACGGTTTCACTGTTTAAATCATTGATTCCTCCTGTTGTCATTGGGAATATACACAGCCAAGGAAACCCTGATTCAACAATTTTCACCCGTGCAGTCTGGTTGCGTGCGTCCTTCTTGGAGGTGTGCAGCCATTCTCCCCTCCCTTGTCTAAATTGTTGCTCCTCCGTTCACCTAAACGCATTACCCCCTAAGGTTCCTATCAAAGCTTTTGAGTTGCTATCGTCAATGTGATCCTAACTAGACAGATCTTGAAAGACCAGAGTGCTCAGAGCAGACATTCTTCACTAGGTAAGTTAAACTATTGTTTGGTTTTAAGAAGATTCCAGGAGATATTTGTAGTTAAATGTAAGGTTCAAAGATTATCCCTGTCCAATAATTTGGGGGGTTCATTCACCTTCTGTGACTCCAGATATGCTAGATTCCATGGAAATTTGAAATTTTGTTCTGTATTTCCTTCCTGTTTATCAAGGATCTTCTTATATACAATCTTTGATCAAGATATTCAGTAATGAAGGCCAGGCACCCACCATTTCTTCATTCTCATACCAAAGGAGACAGTTTGTCAGGGAGATTATTGGTCACACATTATATATTCTCCTTTTATTCCTGTGTCTCCTTCTTCCTCTGCTTCTCAGTTCTCAATCTCCCTAATGCTGCGAACCTTTAATACAGTTCCTCATGTTGTGGTGTACCCCCAACCATGAAATTATTTTCATTGCTACTTCATAACTGTAGTTTGCTACTGTTGTGAACTGGGGGACACTGGTGAAAAGGTCATTAAATCCCCAAAGGGGCCATGACCCACAGGTTGAGAACCTTTGCTCTAGATGAATGGAAGCCAACTGTTGTGCTTTGGATAGCTGATTACAAGCCTTTAAGAACCTAGGCACTACACAATTAAGTAGGAGGTAGAATAGAAGCACTGAACATGATGTTTACTCACTGAATTAATTCCAAACAATAACGATCCTATAAGACAGGGTAAAGCTGCCCCTGTGAGTTTCCAAAACTGTAACTCTACAGTTCTGGAAACTGCAAAGCAGTTGGTGGTTTCAAACTACTCACCTTGTTGTTAGCAGCCCAAAGAGTAACCACTATGCTACTAGGGCTACGAGAGTTAACTGTGATGTTCCAATAACATTATGACTCTTTACTGCCAAACCTCAAGTTCCCATTGTTTAACCCTTTCATATTAAGCAAAGGCAGTGAAGAAAGCTGATGGTGCCCGGCTACCAAAAGATATAGTGTCTGGGGTCTTAAAGGCTTAAAGACAAACAAGCGGCCATCTAGCTGAGAAGTATCAAAGCTCACATGGAAGAAGCACACCAGCCTGTCTGACCACCAGGCATAGAAGGGATCAATTATCAGACATCAAAGAACTGAAAATCATATCAGTGGGTGCCCACTTTACTGACACAACAACTGAAAACAAACGTGTGCTTAAGCAAAGGTAGTGAAGAGTGCTAATTGTGCCCAGCAATCAAAATATATAGCGTCTGGGGTCTTAAAGGCTTGAAGATAAACAAATGGCCAACTGGCTCAGAAGCAACAAAGCCCACATGGAAAAAGCACAACAGCATGAGTGACCACGAGCTGTCGAAGGAATCATGTGTCAAGCATCCAAGAACAAAAAATCATATCATTGTAAAGGTGGGTGAGTGCAGAGTGGAGACTCAAAGCCCATCGGTGGGCAACTGAACACCCCCTCACAAAGGGGTTGTGGGGAGGAGACAAACCAATCAGGGTGCAGGGTAGCAACGATGAAACATATAACTTTCCTGAAGTTCTTTAACGCTTCCTCCCCCCGCCCCCACTATCATGATCCCAATCCTACCTTACAAATCTGGCTGGACCAGAGGATGTACATTGGTACAGATAGCAACTGGAAATAAAGGGAATCCAGTATAGATGACTCCTTCAGGACCAATGGTGAGAGGGGCAATGCCTGGAGGGTGAAGGGAATGTGGGGTAGAAAGGGGGAACCAATTACTAGAATGTAAGTATTGCCTCCTCCTTGGGGGATGGACAGCAGGGAAGAGGGTGGAGGGGAAAATCTGTTTATTTATGAAATCGCCTATAGCTACCCATTTGGTTGTTTCCATTTTTTCCCCATTTTTTTCTTTTTTAGCATTCTGATGGCTAAACCTTTGGGTACACTTAGTTATTTACTTAAGATACATTTTTGATGTGTAGTTCCTGAGCCCATGCAGATGCACATGTTGTCTTTTGATAAATAGTGCCACAGTGAGTTCTAGAATTACTATTTCATAACGTAGTATGGACAAATCTTCTGCACAACACCTCTTTGAAGAGTTGAAGAGCAAGGAAGTCACATTGAGGTCTGAGGTGTGCCCAATCAAAGCCATGGTATTTTTAATTGCCTCTTTTACATGTAAAACTTGGACATTGAATAAGGAAAATTTAAGGAGAATAGATGCATTTGAATTATGGGGTTGGTGAATAACACTGAAAGTACCATGGACTGCTAGAAGATCGAACAAATCTGTGTTGGAAGAAGTACAATCAGAATGGATGGCATAGAGGACTCACACCGGCAATGCTACCAAGCCCCATAGGGTCAGTATGAGTCAGCATTGACTTAATGGCAGTAGAAGTGATGTCCCAGGGGGATGATTAAGAATGTTCTCTAACATAACATGACAATGATGTCTCTAAGGTGAACCAGAGGCTTACACTTAATTCTAGCCCCAATCTAAGAACAATTAGTTCTTATGACATGGCCCTGCTTGATGCTCACTCTCATGAAGTGATCACTGAAAATATGGGTGTTATATTATAATGGTGAAGAAACTAGATGGCCAGATTATCAGAAAGAATGGTGTCTGGAGTCTTAAAGCAGCCATGTAAGTGAGGCGTCAACTAGGTCCACATGGAAGAAGCACACTAGCCTGTGTGATCCAAGGACTATACATACCATAATCCAAATGTAAAGGAGAGAATGGCATCAGAGCTTAAATTGTGATCACCTGGTTTGCAGAAGGCTATGGATGACAGTGGAAGCCCAAAACTCATTTGCACTGAACACACATGGATTAACCTCCCAGTGAATGCCCTCTGATCAAAGTCAAGGGATGTGAATAGCCAAGTTATCAGACAGCGAGAACTGTAAAATTGATTACTGCAGATATAGTTAGGTTAAAATGTAATATCTTATCATTTGAATTTCCTTTTGAAAGCTGTTTTTGTTTTGCTTTGTTTTGTAAATGAAGGGGAAATACATGTGGATGAAGCCCCTGGTGAATCCTTTCTGATCATGAACCAGGGATGTGACTAGCCTTGCTATCGTGCAGAAAGCATTGGAAAGTGGATTGCTGCAGGTACCGTTAGGTTAAAATTTAGCGCCCCATCATTTGATCTCTCTTGTGATCCATGTAAATTTGTTCTAGTTTTTAATATTTTCCTGCTTTCTTTTCAATTGTGTTTTTTATCTGTTTTACTTTGTTATTCTTTTTCTGTTTAATGTTTGTGTTTTTTGTATATGAAATCCAGGGTAGATAAAGTTATAGAGATTAATGGTTCCTTGAGAGTATGGCAGGGGAGTTGGGGAGAAATGGAGAGTTAACAACAATGAGTACAAGAATAAAGAAAATGTTCTAAAATGGATTGTTGTGATGAATTTACAACTCTTTTTGGTGTCATTGAACTATTGGGTTATATGATATGTTGATTCTATGCCACTAATAAGGTTGTGGGAAACGTGAGGATAGCAAGGCTTCTTCTCACATCCTTTGGACGTGGTATCAGGAGAGTCTAGTCCCTGGGAAAGACTTCATGCTTGGTAAGGTAAAACAAAACACAAAACCCTACTGCCATCAGGTCAATCCCGACTCACTGCGGTGCTATAGGACAGAGTAGAACTTCTCCCAGTGGGTTTGGAGCCTCTTCTTCATCTGGCAACACAGCAGGTGGGTTTGCACTCCTGACTTTCTGGTAAACAGACCAATGTATAACCCACTACATCATCAGAGCTCCTTCCCACGGGCTGCAACAACGGGCTCACACAACCACTGTGAGGATGAAGTAGGACTGGGCAGTGTTTTGTTCTGTTTTATGCAGAGTCTCTATGATTCCTGGACACCCAATAACTACAGAGGAGAAGTGACAAATGCCCATAGTCTAAAGATAGCCAGAATAATGTCATTTCATTTTTAACCTCTGTCAATATAATAGAGACACATGCTAAGTTATTGTTTTAACTAGATTTCTTTGGTTACAAACACATTGTGTGTCTTTGAAAATGATTTTTTGCCACTCCATTTCCTTCTTCATGCAAAGACTATTCTTAGATGTGGTATAAACACTTCTCATTCAACAAAATTTCTCAAGTAACTACTATGTACTACACACACGGAAGACACATTTATTAGAGGATCCGACTTTTTTTCAACCTTGGTGTGTCATCTGGGAGAGGATTTATGTCTTTGGGAGAGAGGAGTATGTGGGCGAGAGTGAGATAAATGATTAGCAGTGCACTAGCCCTTGGAAGCCATCTAGCCACATCCCTTCATCTAATAAGTGAGGAAATAGATGGGGTGCAGAGAAACAAAATAGGTGCGTCGAGGTTCACCCTAGGTTAGTGTTTGAGAGAACTGATAACTGAAAACAAAGTTCTCTTCAATTTGGTATCTTTGTTTCATATTTTAAAGACTCCTGCGTTATAAAAATAACAGCCTTTGTTCATGGTCTTCCCTGCTCCTCCAGGTGACTCAGATGGTTTGTACTCACTTATCAACCCAAAAGTTGCCAGTTTGAACCCACCCAGCAGTACCAGAGAAGAAAGGCCGGGCAGTCAGCTTCTCTGGAAGTTATAGAAAACCCCGTGAGTATTAATTCTACTCTTTAATATGGAAGGGCTCCATGAGTTGGGATTAGCCAATGGCAATAGGTTTGTTTCTTCTTCTTCTTTTTGCCTTCTGTGCCAAGCTATGTGTAGAAGTCATGGGCATTGCCCACCAATCAGACGAGAAGTGGGAGTTTGGAGTTCTGAAGTAGCCCCAGGTCCAAAGGTGGCAGTTGTGAAAGCCTTTGCTCAAATGCAAGTCAACAGGACACCAGAGACCACTCCTAGGTTACCCCACCCTTGGTTTACCATCAGTGGCCCTGCCTGGTGTGAAAAGCAGGTAGGCAGAGGCAGGAGCTGAGCGGAAGGAAAAGCAAGGCAGCACATTCTGAGATGCTGCAGTGTGGTTGCTCTTCTCATACAAACCAAATCCCAAACTCTCTGCCCTTGATTCCACACAGAACAATCCCACAGGCCAGCATAGAAATGTCCGGAGGGGTTTCTGAGGTTGGAGAGGAGGAAACCAAACAACAGTATCGTTCTTCGTAGAAGCACCTGGTGTTTTCAAACTGCTGCCTTTGTGGTTACCAGCCCAACTTGCAACCCCTAACAGCACAGGGCTCTTTCTTGCATTGGCAGTTCTAGGGGAATCTGGGGAGCAGCAGCGCCAGCCTGTGTGGAGAGAGAGCAGCACGTGGCTGAAGGGTCAACAGAGCAAGGGAGTCTTGGGGAACCCCAGTCTACCCACTTTAGTGTCAGATTACTCAGCCAGTTAGGTAAGCATAGGACTCATTGAGCTTCCTCGCTGGTCCATAGAAATATGGGATTCCCTGTGATGTGAAAATTGTTCAGTACAGATTAGTAAGTAGGCACAAAGAAACATGTGTTTACCTTGCTTATTAGCTACTCCATCCTTGCCATTCTGTCTGTGCCTCTACCACTCAGTATGTAATTGCTCATGCCCTCCAGTCTTCTCCACACCCACACGAACCATCTTCTTTTTATTTCTCTGACATATTACAGTGTAAATGACACGACAATAAAGTGAAAGGTTAGTCAAGCAACCAGCATGTGACATTTTCATTCTTACACAAGTTAGGATCTCGGAGTGAAGGATTAAACACTAATTGCAATTCCAGGCAAACACTTACTTCCATAATAAGGACGTTGCTCTTCCTCCCTCCCTCTTCCTCACTGTCTCCTCCTTCTCGCTCTCTCCCTCTCTTTCTCGCTCTCTTTCTCATTTTGGAGTGGCACATATAATTCAGACCTGCTTGTCTTTCCCTACCACCTCACCAGGTCTACTGTCAGAAGAACATTCTTCATAAGAATTTTGACCTTACGCCGAAGTATGTGCCCAAATGCTGAGGTGGCAGCAATCAGGAGAGTGGGACAGACTTACGTAGTGGACTCGTCTGTCCGCTTCTGGAGCACTGGTGGAATAGTGGTTACACATCGTGTTGCTAACAACCAGGTCAGCAGCTTGGTTCGGGGGAGAAAGAGGAAACTTTCTAATCCCCCAAAGATTTATCGTCTCAGAAGCCTACAGGGGCAGTTCTACTCTGTCCTACAGAGTCCTCATGAGTCAGAATCAACTCTCTGGTAATAGGTTTGTTTGCTTTGTGGGGAACATGGGGTGATTCTTTTCTTAGGATGTGGGTGAACCCTCTATCAGCTTTTCCCACGCAGGGCCAGAGATCAAGGTCCTCTTTTAGCTGATGTCCTTTGACCTGTACATATGTCATGCTGGATAGTAGGATCCAGAGCAGATGGGAAACCCGGTGTTGTACAGAACTGGCAACTCATCACAGCCACATGTCAGCACGCTCGTCAGTCCAGGAGACAAGCACCAGAGAGGCTTCCTCTCTGACCCAGGGCCGTCCAGGTATTGTTGATTTGGGGAATAATAAGAAAGATTGAACTCTAGGGTGCAGAGACTTGCAGACTGTTTGGGAGCAAGCATAACTATCTGTCCGTTTTACCACAGTCCTAGGAAAGGAACACCGGTGGCTCTATCGAGTAAGCTGTGGACGACTGACCATCACATGAGCAGTTCAAAACCACCAGCCTCTCTGAGGGAGAAAGCTCAGTTTGTCTGCTCTGGCAAAAACATAGAAACACTCAAAAATCCTACATCGGGTCCCTGTGAGGGAGAACTGACTTGATGCTGGTGGGTTTGGGGTATGGAAGACTACTATTTATTTAGATCTAATCATTGGATTTGTTTTGTTCATTGTACATGAAGAAGCGGGGAGGCAAAAAACAAAACAGAAAGGAACTTTTGGAAGCTGGGAAGCCAAAACCCCAGATCAACATTTCATGTGTTTTTCATCATGGTCAGGAAGCACTCATCATGTACTTAGCCACCTGTGGTGCTTCCATCAGCCTTATGTGTGAGGTGAGTCGAATGGATGTGATCCAGGCGCTCAGAAAGCGAAGCTGGAGGAGTGCACAGACTGAAAGGACCTTCCAGCAGCCGCAGCAGGAGTAGACGTCAGCGCAGCAGCAAGGGCGCCATGCTCTCAAGCGCAGATGTACCTCGCATGCAATGAGGCAGGAAGGAGCTAAACGATGTGAAAGTGCTGAAAAGAACATTTTTTGCCTGGGAAGCCGGCGTTTTATGTTTGAGGCAGCCTTTGCATATTGAGTTGTTCCTTACAAGAAGAAGGACGATTTTATTTTTAAGGGTCATTGGCCAAAACAGAAAAGTCAGAGACCAAAAGGGGACACAAAGCAGCCTGCCTTTGGGGGGGAACCGTCTTCCAGAGAACACTGATCACAGACAGTATTCTCTCCACTCAAAGCCTTTCCGTGGCTGCCCAGCATCTGTCACTTTGCTGGACCGCCTTCTCAATGGGCCTCCAGAGCATGCGCACAGACTGTCTGTCCCTATAACAGTTACCATGGCTCATGTGGCCTGAAGGACCAAAGAAGAGATGCAGCCAGGCAGAAGCCCGTCCAACAAATGGACATGGAGTCAGCGGTGGGATTTCCGTGACCGTGATGCCTGAGACTGCTCCTTACTGGTCTGGTTGTTGTAGTTATTGCTGTTGTTAGAAGCTGTTGGGTTGACGTAAGCCCAGTGGTTCTCCACCTGTGGGTCGTGACCCCTTTTGGGTTATGAAGTAGCAACGAACATAATTTTATGGTTGGGAGGTCGCCACAACACGAGGAACTGTTTTGTTGTACATTGTTGCTTGGTTTTGCTCTGTCTTGTTTTTGTGCATGTTGTTGTCTCTGCAGGTCTGTCTGGATAGGACAGGCTAGATGAACAATCTGGAGGAGAAAACAACAGGAGTGACAGTTCCAGGGGGACATGGTAGAGGGGGAGGCGGGGGGAAGGGAAGAGGTGTTAACAAACCCAGGGACAAGGAAACAACAAGCATTCCAAATTGGTGGGGAGGTGAGTGTGGGAGACCTGGTAGGGCA
>NW_022107431.1:12176246-12181170 GCF_000313985.2 Echinops telfairi
CAACTGAAAAGTGGGTGAAGGGAGACGTTGGACAGGGCAAGATATGACAAAATAACAATTTATAAATTATCAAGGGCTCATGAGGGATGGGGGAGTGGGGAGGGAGGGGAAAAATGAGGACCTAATGCCAGCGGCTTAAGTGGAGAGGAAATGTTTTGAGAATGATGCGGGCAATGAATGTACAAATGCGCTTTACACAATTGATGCGTGTACGGATTGTGATAAGAGTTGTATGAGCCCCTAATAAAATGATTTAAAACAAAAACAAAAGAAAGGGTCACGACATGAGGAAGGTTGAGAACCACTACTCCAGCCACATGGAGATGCCATGCACAGCATGGATTGCACCACTGTGATCCATAGGGATTTTACTGGCCGATTTTTCTTTTTCTTAATGTAGATTATCTGGGTTTTCTTCAACATCACAAAACGTGCAGAGGTGTACTGGGAGATGAGTAGTGGCCTGCCACAAGGTGAAAAAGACATCATGTTTGGTGAAGGAGAGGGTCAGTGAGAATGAAGGATATAGTGTCAAAATGCCTGCAACGATGGCCTCAAACCTACCGGTTACTGGGAAGCTGGCAAAGACCGGGAACCATTATCTTGTGATACACACATGGTCACCAGGAGCTGAAAACGACAGCTAGCCGTGACAGCGTGGTTCTGCAGCTGGTCAAGAACCCTATAAAGAGACAGCTATTTCTCTCTCTCTTTCTTCTCTGTATCCCCCACCAGTACAATGGCTGCCACATACACCACGCTCCATGAAATATTTATTGAATGATTCATAAGTATGGCTTCTGTGGTAGTCACATAATCTGTTGTCAATTTGAGAGTCTTAAGAGTGCAGGAATGGAGTTCACCTGTCAATGAGGTCACAGCTTGATGACCTCATTTGGAGGCACTAAGGAGATACATAGCTCACTGGAGGCAACATACTTGCTCATTCTCTATGAGATATTTCTGACCAAAAGCCACATGAAGCTACCCTGATGCAGCCAGTGCCCTGAGGTGGAAGAGTCACGTGGAGACCCCTGCCAGTGCTGAGATGCTTCCACCACCACTAGATCCACGAGACTTCCCAACAACTGGACTGTGATCTTCCTGCATTTGGTGTCATTGCATGTGTTGTGTAAATCTGAAGAGGTCTTTATAGATTAGAATCAGACATATGGGATAATATCAGACTTATGGACTTGATCTGGACTGGGCTGGGATATTTTCTCAATATTCAATTGCTCTTGTCTATAAAGCTCTTTCCTATACACACACTAGTCTCCCTGGATTTGTTTCTCTAGTCTACCGGACTAACACAGCTTCCTTGACCATTTTGAGGTAAACATTTGGAATAAGAAGTGTCTCAACATACATGAGTCTTTGGGAGATAAAATTCATTAAAGCTCATGAAAACAGTTAAGCATGGGAGTGAAGAATGAGTAGGTGGAACCCAGATAAAGCTGTCAAGTTTTGTTGTCGTTGTTGTTGTTATTGTTGTTTTTCAAGGCAGTGAGAGACTATTCTGCGGGATATATGACACACTGCCCATTTGCTCAAACCTCTGGCATTGTACAACACAGAGTGACCCCTAAACTATGGAGTTAGTTAAGAATCATGTATCAAAATTGGTTCGTCACTTCAAATGTGTGCCACATTAATGCAAGCCAACCAAACCCACTGCCACGGCGTCCGTTCTGACTCATATTCAAAACTCTAACTCGCTGCCATGGAGTAGGGACCTACTTATAATGACCCAATTTGTGGTATCTGAGCCTTTAAACCTTTAGAGGAACAGACAACCTCATCTTTCTCCCTTGCAGTCGCTGGCAGATTTGAACTGATGGCCTTGCTATTAGCATTTGAAAGCTTAACCCATAGTGCTAAACAGTATCCAGAAGGGATACAGAGTTTATTTCTGCATTTTTCCCCCTAGGGACTTAAACTCCCTCCAACCCTTCCCCTCAAGAAAAAGTCTATTTAATGCTCACACATGTGGTGTGATGAAAACATTTTGGACATGGACGGGGCGATGGCTATACAACATCATGACTGTGGGGTATGTAGGCAACTAATGTCATAATATGAATATTGGTGCTGAAGAAGACCAGGAACACAGTCAAGACCTTGCTTCTGAGCATCCTTGATTAAGCTTGTTTACAAATCGCTTTGGAAGAAGTGGTATCTGGTATCAAACCAACGCTTGCCTGCAGATGCATAGTGAGTGACGGTACTGATTCTGGAGCGGGGTCTTACCGTTGAAATCCAGCCGACTCTCATTTGTGACACCCTCATTTGTGTCAGAGTAGTAACGTGCCAGAGGGTTTTCAATGTCTGAATTTTCAGAAGTAGATCACCAGGTCTGTCTTCCCAGGCAACTCTGGGTAGACTCAAACCTCTGACCTTTTGGTTATTAGCAGAGCACCTTAATTAATTGTACCACCTGTATTGTTTTAGTTCTTCTCATTCCTTTTATTTCAAGGCCACATTCAGGGTTGAAATAGAAACTGGGACCAAAATGGACCAAAAGATTGCCTGTCCACAACTTAGTTATCAGGGTCAGGGGGACCTTTACTAAGCCTACCAGACTGCACCCTGTCATGATTAAACACCTAGCCAGTGTCCAAATGGGGAATGCTTGTGATTTATATATTACCAGGAAATTCATAATTATACAAACAAAAGATAAAACTCAACATTAATGTAATTTGTATTAATCCGAGGGAAGCTGTACTATCAGGGTTTGATTATAATATATAGGAAAGACATTCTCAATAGCCCCCAAAACGTTTTGTTGCTCTAATAAAGGATTCCTACTCTTTCAAAACCATCTGATTATTCTCATAGGTCCTGGAGTTTCTGAAAGAAAATTTTATTAGAAATTATGATTTAGGCTCCTGGCAGACAGTTTTGTGAGTATACTGACTTCTCTATGAATATTACCAGCTGAGTGAGAACAAAATTCAATTAGCAAATAGATTTCTGGTTTTCTCTGTAGAGGCTTAGAAACACCTGGGTTTTACTGACTTCTTCATAGTATTTAATCAAAGATTGGCACCTACACAAATCTAATGGGCCCATGTTACAAGGGCCACAGAAATGGACAAACCATTCATAGTGCCATGGAGTGAATGGTGCCAATCACGGATCTTCATAGGTGAGAGAGAGAGCTTTTCCCTGGTGAGGACCTGAGGCAATAAGATGTCACAAACACAAATAATGCATAATATGGATTAATCCAACAGTCTACCTGTTGCTTCCACTCCCAGCTTCTCTGTTTCAGCTCATAGCTACCCAATGAACTAGAGTGTGTCAGGAGCTTTCATCCTTAGGAGAGCAGACAGCCTCGTCATTGTCCCAAGGGTCAACTGGTAGGTTTGAACCTCCTACTTTGCAGTTAGAAGTCCAATGCCTACCCAGCATCACCACCAGACTGGATAATTGCTTGTCACTCAATTTTCTTCCTGATATCAAATAAGGGGTCAAGAGTAGCAGTTCCTGGGTATCGCTGAGCCCAGCTCCCGGATGGACTTCTTTGGAAATGAGCCGACAACATGTTACTGTGGTAGACCATGGTGGAGCTGCATTTCCCCCTAGACCATACATGCCTAAAGGCTCCATTATATTAACTATGGTAGATACCGATGCCATCCCTGCTTTTCTACTTTAATTCTAACATGAGCTCTACTCTCTTTGGGACAGATTGACTTTCTCTTGTGCAATCTTTTGCCATGTGAAAAAATAAATAAATGAAGTAGCTGAGTGTTTTAAATTTGCCATCTTCAAAATTCTACACACACACACACACACTGCCTTCAATGGAGGGGGAAGAAGGAAAACTTCGTGATCATCTCAGAAATCCTCCCAATCATCTCTTGCTTTACATAATTCATAGACTTGGTCTCTGGCATCCGATCTGTGGCCGTGTACAAAGGTCAGAGCTAAAGATGCACAAACGTGTGACTCTGAGGGCGGAAATTCGTTTTCCCCATTACTTATTTATCAAACAGGTTGATGGCAGAGAAAGCTTGGGTGCTGCTCTGCCTTTCCTCCCCCCACCCTGCAAATCACCTTCTCTGTGTCCTCGGTCCTCACCCTTTTCTGTTTACGTCTCCTCCTCGGCCGTTTCTTATTATAGTTGTCAGTTAATCACCAATACATTAAGAGATTTCTTTTTAAGCCGGCTGCCTCCATTGCTCTGCGGTGTCTCTGTGAACAGGGGTGCGACCGCGAAGAGTGTCCAATTACACTCACTGCAGGGAAAACCAAGAGAGCTGCAGTTGACTCTGCTTTGTCTAAGGTATCAGATGTGAAAGCAAATTAGGTGTCTAAAAATACAAACTAAAATTAAGACTAATAAAATGGGGCTTTGACTTTTCTCATCACAGACTCATTTATAGTTAATGACACAGACTGACTGGATAGGTAATTGTTATAATCGCTCCTGAAATGGATTTTTTTAAATGGCTGATCCGTTCCTCCTTCCAGGACAGGTAAATGGGCGCTAAGACAACAGAGAAATAAAAGTCTTTTGATGCCATTACGTATTAATTTGCTTGTGATATTGGCTTTCAGATAGAAGGTCAGAGAGAGGTAGACCAGGGAGTATAAGGTGACATATTCATCAGTATAAAAATCCAACCGTTTGTGATCTTGTTCACAGAACTCTGCGAACTACATCACACACGGGAAACCTCAGGAACACCATACCAAGACCGACTTTCCAGAAACTCACCCCATTTGGGGGGGAGGGGGGGGACGGCGCGAAAAACAGAAAAGAAGAAAAACAAACCAGTCTATTTTAGGAATAAATTGTCGTCCCTGGCTTTAGATGTCTTACATGGTTTCTCTTTCTGTTTAAAGACACACTCACAAGATACAGATGTCCAATTTGTTAAAAGCTCCAACCAGATGAACGCCTGCTCCCTTC
>NW_022107431.1:12181270-12197851 GCF_000313985.2 Echinops telfairi
GCCACAGGGATTCGATTCCCGCCTTCACCTTCACACTGGCCTCCTCCATCAGGACACACGCACTGAGCTCTGAAGGGCTATTAGCGCCACCTGAAGGCAAGCCTTGGAAGGCAAGCTTTTTCCATTGTCTCCCCACCATCTGCTTCTTTCCCTCCCTCCAAGAGCTCTTTTCCGCACAAGGCAAGAAGAGCCTCCTCAAGCCCTTCCTTATGCAAGATTGTCGTCCTTCCCACTCTGAAACTGAGGACCAAGGACGCATCTTAACAATCGCAAGAAAGGAAACCATTATATGCATGGACATGTTTTTCCCCTCAGTAGATTCTAAGTTATTTAAATGGTTCCCTTTTTAATAATATTATTTTTGTACTTACTACGTCCTAGGCCTCTTTGCACGTTTTAGTGGTTGAACGCTACGCACTTGACTTTGAACCATAATGACTTCATGGGATGGAAGAGAACAGCCCCCGCTGGTTTCTCTGGGAACCCTGCTGGCACAGTGGTTAAGCGCTCTGCTGCTTAATGCCAAGACCGGCGGTTCAGACCACCATGCTCTGTGGGAGAAAGATGAGGCAGTCTGCTTCCAAAGAGAGTATAACCTTGGACATCCTATGAGGCAGTTTTGCTGTGTCTTACACGGTCACTGTGAATCCGAATGGATCAGACAGCAATGGAAGTAGATATGGGAGCAGAGAGCCAAGTTCTTTTCGTCAGCAGCTGAGCCCTTAACTGTTGTGCCACTGGGGATCCATTAGATGTTCAATATGTTCATGGAACTCGTCTTACCATTATATGATCAACTTACACAATTTACGAAATTTGCCCACACATGGTGTGCCTGGGCTGATATTCCATTGGTACGTGTTACAAAATTTTGAAGGAAATAAGAAAAGGTAACCTGATTGATGAAAAAATGAAAGCACACTGTAATCCACATGTATACTGTACCTACCAAGAGAGGCTAACTGCAAAGGCACAATTCAAACAAAAACCATCTGCTGGCTTCTAGTCTTAGAGGTAAATAGTGGCGTATACACCTTCTCCAAGTACACGAATCCGCTTTGGCGTTCTGACTCAGAACTGCGGCCACTCAAACGTCTGTTTCCAGCTGCTTAGAAATGGATCCGAAATGCAGAATGTGCCTAGAAGCAGCACCTCCAACAGGCAGGTGCCCTAATCGGGAATCCCGCAGACAATGAATGAAATCTTAATAACTTCCACAGTTTCTGCATTTATTATGGTTTAGCTTAATCGTCCAGTTGTGAGGATTTTCATTTTCTTCATATTGATTTTTAATCTATACTGAAGACCCTTTACATCAGAACTGCCAGTACTTAAATATTGATTTCCTAAGGTAAAGGACAGTCTCTTATACAACAGAAGTACATTTTCAAATCTACTAGCCATATTCAAATTTGTCAGTTGGTCAGTAATATCATAGGTATAGATGAATGTGTGTGTCTGTCTGTCTGTACTTCCCAATTCAGGATCTCACCAGGGAACATGTATATCGTTTACTTGTCATACATTTGTAATCTCCTTAATATTTAGTTTTTTTAACCTCTGTCATCTCTCTTAATATTGAAAAAAAAAAACCTCACCAGCCAAATATATAGAACGGACCTCAGTTTGGTCCATTGTTATTATTACATTGTATAATATTATCATTGTATATCATATAATAATATATTATATTGTTATATATTTTAAATATTATTATGTATTTTTCCAGAGATGTGCCCTTCTTAGTAATATCTAGATACATTTAATGTCCATTTATTTTTATATTTGTGATTTTAACAGTATTAAAATCATGATATTGGGCTGGATAAAGTAGTGCCTGATAAGTTGTTATAAAATTAGTCTTTTTCCGTGTTACACCATAACTAATTTACAGGAGGAACTTAGAAACCATGTACATATCCTGTTCCTCATCAAACTTTCATCCAATAAATCAAACATTAATTGATGATCCTCTAGCTATGTCATCTATTCTCTATTTACTGGTTGGTATTCCACTGTCAGAGTGAGGTTCTATTCTGCTTGAGCTTATGATTTTTTCCAGCTGGATTTGCGGATTTTTTCATTCAATCAATTATAATGTGTCGTTATAACTATTTATGAAGAGTCATAATTTGCAGCAGACTTGGTTAGTGAGATCCTGTTAGCAGACCTTTGGATGCTTTTGACATTTCTCCACCATCTTTGAGTAGCTTAACTTTTTGGATCCATACATATTCCCAGACTAGCATGTGCTGTCACTACCCCATTTCTGGGATCAGTCTGTTATTGAAAGGACGTTGGTTCCTGTTAGAAAACAAGGGTGTTTGGAAACCAAGCTTTTGGTATGAGGTGTGCTCCTTGCCACTGCTTTCAGGTCTGCTCAGTAGAGACTTCAGAAAGTCTTGAAATCTAAGAATGTGTCGTATACACCACGTATTCCCAGACAACAACGAGTTCGTGCTGACACTTCCAATAACAGTTCTATGCTGCTGGACATATTCTGTATTTCCATATGCATTCTATAATTTATAATGTACTCCAACAATGAGAAACACGTTTTCATTATTTTTAATGTGTGTCCACATCTATGCAAGTCTAGAATACACAAACCAATACTCCTCAATCAGTTTGTGATGTTGTTGTGTCTTCGAATTTATAATGATGCTGCAGCTGTATAGCAGTATTTCAAATGCCAGTAGTGTTATCCACGGTGGACTTCCAGACTAAGACAGGAAAGAACTTAGTGACCTATTTCTGAAAAATATTGGCCATTGAAAACTTTATGGATAGTAACAGAATATTGTCTGATACAGGGCCCAAAGATGAGTCTCTCGGGTTGGAAGACACTCAAAATACAAATAAGGAAGAGTAGTCTCCTCAAAGGAGAATTAATGTTCATCACAATGAAAAAATGCTTTTAGCATCTCAATTTACTAATGGGGTGTGACCTCAAATGACATTACACAGCTGTAAACATTCATTAAGAATCAGAACATAGAATATATAAAGTACAGATCTAGGAAAACTGGAAGTTGTCAAGAATGAGGTGCGTGAAGACCAGCATTCTAGACATTCGTGAGCTGAAATGGACTGATACTGATGGTTTTGAACTGGATAAGCATATGGTCTACCGTACTGAGGATGACAGATTGAAGAGCAGTAGCATTATATGCATCATATAAAAGAACATGTAAAGATATATCCTGCAGTATAATCTTGTTCGTCAAAGCATAATACCCAAATGCCTATATGGAAGAGCAGGCTATATATGACTCAAGCTTGTTCACCAACTGCTAGCCAAAGATGAAGAAAATTAGGATTTTTACCAACTTCCACAGTCTGAAATTGGTATACGTGGGAGTCAGAGTATATCTCTGGAAAGAGCAATGGAAAAACTCAACATCATCAGTTAGGTCAAGGCCAGGGGCTGACTGCCGAACAAACAACTGCTTATACACAAGTTCAAAGTGGAGAAAAAGAAAACATTTAAAAGACCATAAGATGCAAAGTATGAACTTGAGCCTATTCCACCTGAATTTCGAAACCATCTCACGACCAGAGTTGATACATTCATTGAGCAGTAATGGCTGAACACCAGATAAGTTGGAGAATGACATAAAAAATATTATACACGGAAAAGAAAACGGTCCTTACAAAGACAGGAAAGAAAGAAAAGACCAACATGGTTGTCAGGGGAGAAATTATGAAGTAAAAGAGCTTAACAGAAAATTTCAAAGGGCAGATTGAGAAGACAAAGAAAGTATTTTAAGGAAATGTGCAAAGACCTGGAATTAGAAAACAAATGGGAGGGAGGGAGGGGGAGGGAATAAAGGAAAATGAGGAACTGATTCCAGGAACCCAAGAGGAAAGCAAATTTTGAGAATGATGAGGGCAACAAATGTATAAGTGTGCTTTACACAATTGATGTATGCATGGATTGTATGAGCTCTAATAAAATAATTAAAAAGAAAACAAATAGGAAGAAATACTGAGCATTTCTTCAGGTGGAAGAACTGAAGAACAATTTCAAATCTCAGGTTTCAATATCGGACACAGGCAAAACCATGAACAGTGCAGTCATCATCACAGGAAGATAAAATGAATACAAAGAGCTCAAGAAAAGGCAAAAAGTTTGAGAATGGTGCTGGCCCAGGCCGGGTTCCTCCTGTCCCTGTGACTCAGAATTGAGTCGGCAGTCACTTCAGACACCACAGTACAGAGTCGTTTCAGAATGGCCTTCCCACATGATCATAAAAAACATCGCAAACAATTGTTCAATTTTTAAAAATAATTCTTTATTAAGATAATGTTGGCATACCATGGAATACAAATCTTAGGTGCGTAAACTCAACACAATGACATTGAGTCCATTCCGACCCGCAGTGACCCCATGAGCAGAGTAGAACTGCCCCTGTGGGTTGCGAAGGGTGTCCAAATATTATCATT
Organism: Echinops telfairi; assembly: GCF_000313985.2. Taxonomy (NCBI): domain Eukaryota; kingdom Metazoa; phylum Chordata; class Mammalia; order Afrosoricida; family Tenrecidae; genus Echinops; species Echinops telfairi. Next base: position 12,185,717 of record NW_022107431.1, read on the forward strand.
GTTTTCCACAGCTCAGAGTCCCCTGGTGGCTTTTTACTAGTAGATCTCACCATTCCACACACGATGATGTGGGACACTCAGCATGGTCTCAGGCTTAAGACTCCGTGAATTCTATGCTGGCTTCTGGGCTCCTAACTCTCCCCCTTCCCTGGTAACCTACCCCTCAACCAGCCACTTCATCTTCTCCAATGCTAGTCTCCATGGACTCCACCCGGAAAGATGGAGCCCTCTCTTCAGGATCCACTTTCCTGTGCTGGGTTTGGAAAGAGCCAATAAGCAGGATTATGTGGTCACTATGCAGCACAACATCTATGCTTCCATTCTTTCCAAGGTCACAGGTCTGCTGTACCTAAAAAGAATTGCTTCATATATTTTCTTAAGTTGTATAGTTGCTTGGTGTGTGTGTTTGTGTGTGTGTGTGTGTGTGTGTGTGTGTGTGTGTGTGCACTCATGCTGCCGGTAAGCACATTTCTGTCCGTTATTTTAATGTGACTGTGTTTGAATTTGTGTAGGTCGGTGTGCGTTTATAGTTGCTTAGGTTTCCGATTTTACAATAACTGCTTTGTGCTATCAAACTTGGAAAAGCAAATCAGAGTCTGCACACAACATCCAATGATCATTACTGTCAACATTTTTATTTCTGCATGTTCAAAGTATATGTATCTATAAACGATGGGTTGGTGTTAGTTACCATTGAATTAATGCTGTGTTGTGACTACCTAGGGCTGCAAAGTAGAACTTTGCTGTGCGAAATTTCCAAGGCTGTGGGCTGCTCAGAAGCAGGTCACTAGACCTGCACTTCTGGGTGGGTTCACACTGACAACCTTTGGCTAGTAAGCAAGTGCTTAATATATGTATACACAAATGTAATATGTACTTATATGTAAAATTGGACTCCCATCGTATGTACTGCTTTATAATCTGTTTTTCCACTGGATTTAATTGGGAATACTTTTCCAGGTCATAAAACAATTTCCCACAACCACCACATAATTTTAGATACCTAAATATATCCTGAAATCCATGCACCCTGTAGAGTCACAAATCGTGACTCTTTCTTCAAATTTAAAAAGACATAATTTCACAAGTATGTAATTTATATCATAATTTTTATTTTTTCTTGTTATAAGATCTAGCATGTTCTGTGTATGAGCCTTATATTCTACTTTCAACTGGAACAGAAAGTTAAAACATGGTAATTGAGTGGTTCCTGATGCCAGACCGGTAAAACTAACAGAGGCTTATGGTGCACAATTCAACACATCAACCACCTTGATGTGGGGTTCATTGCTTAAGTTACCATGATCTCTTCCAAAATCACTTTAAACAGCAACAACTTGAAATATAATTGAAGCTTTAAAGACAGGAATCTGTCCTCAATTCACAAATGATACAGGTCAATTTGTTTTATGACTGCCTGCTTTAAGAGCCGAAGTGCTCTCTTCTCTCCCTCCTCTTCCTCTCCCTCTCTTTCACACACAAACACATAGGCTTAGATGCTAAAACCCTAGCAAATGGGTTTTTGCCTAAACCCACATTTTTCAGTGTTTGTATGAAAGTGTAAATGGAAGCGCTCTGATGCTTCACTGCACAGGAGCCACCTCTGAACTAATTTCACCGGCAAGACCACAGCTGCTGCTCACCCACCTTTGAATTGGCTCAATATATCCTGTCTGTTTGGGTGGATGTTATTGACTTGCCTCATTTGTCTGTGCTAACTGGATCTTTTTCAAGAAAGAAACAGAGGAAGGGAGTCAGGATAGAGAAAAGGGAGCAAAAGGGAAAAAAAACTGAATTGGAATCATATCCAGGAGCCATTTCCCCCTGCTGTCTCTTTGATGATTGGATTTGGGGCACTATGACTCTGCATGGGTGTCCTGCTTCATAAGTTCCTGACTGTCAGGAAGAAATTCAGTTTTGTTCATATGGGTATACCCAAACGCTTCAACCTTCAAATGTGTTTGTATACTCCTACTTAGGGAACTGCACTCATTTGGTCCACACTCTGTTCCTAAGCGCAATCTTTCACATAAGGATTGTAGAGCTCATCAGTTAATTTTACTTTTCACAAAGAAAACATTAAACCAAATTACTGCAACTAATGGAATGCCTCCATCCACCTGTAGAGAAGTCTCCATTGACTGAGAAGGAAGCACACACACACACACACACACACACACACACACACACTGCCTTGAAATCTGGCTGAAATTAACGTCGACTCAATCATAAACCAGATTATAACAAGCGTAGGACTGGCAGATCCCTAAAGTCATGCTAATTGCTATTTCAAACCATGGCTTAAACCCAGTGTTTTAAAACATTTTCTATAGACTCTAAATAGTTCCTGTAAGAAGATCAAAGTGTAGCAAATAATTTTACCCAATCATTGGCTTCTGGGCCCCCCTCCAAAATCTACTTACATAAATGTTTTTGTATAAATGTACATATGACAGAGCTTCCAAAAGGTCATGGAAATGTTCACTTATTTTTCAATTTCATTTCCCACACATTTTTAAAGCCCTGTCATATTTATACATATCTGCAAATACGTCATTTTTTGAAAATCTACTGAGCTCTAGACTTGTGTATTTCAGCTAAAATGACCTGTCTTTAGTTCTCTATCTACAATGACATCCTTCTGAATGTCTTCTGTTCTCTATCTACAATGCCCTCATCCCGGGCATGCCCTTCAATATTGCCTATGTGCTGCTATATTAAATACCAATGTATTACTGCTGTAATAAATTGCCACAAACCTGTGACTTAAAACAACATAAATAGATCCTCTCGCAGTTCTGGAGGCCAGAAATTAACCCTGCGTGTCACTAGACCAGAATAAAGGTGTCTACAGGGCCATGCTCCATCGGCAGGCTCTAGAATACAGAAGTCACTTCCCTGCCAGCTCCTTGTTCTAGTGGCTGCCAGCATTCCCAGGCTTGAGGCTGCCTCCTCCCATCTCCACCCCCATGGTGGCCATGCTGCCTCACTCTCACCTATGGATGCGGAATCCTCCTCTGTCTTTTTCCTGGAAGGTTCATTATGATGCATTTGGCCCCATGTGGAAATCCCAAGAAAAGTTCTCCACCTTAAGAACTTTAATTACTTCTTTAAGTATCCTTTTCCTCCTTATTTAAGTAACACAGTTCCCAGAGATTGGGATCTGAAACATTAGGGAGACATCTTTTTAAAAAATAAAGTAAAATATTTTATTATTATAGTGCAGACGAAAATTATTCCTTTGCTTTGACCTTGGTTAATCACAAAGACAAATTCAACTGCTTTATTTTATTTATTCCAACCTTGTATTATGGTCAACAGTCTCAGGTCCCTGCTTAAATGTCACTTCCACTGAATACTGTCTCTAATCACCTGCTGTCTGCACCACCTTTCCCACTCCCATTTCTTCTTACTCATCATGGTTTCCTGGGCCCCATTAGTATGTGCTTGACAAAGAACTCTTTTCATATTTAAAAGGCCACATCTGTGTCTGCAGTAAGCATTTCACAAAGCATAAAATTTATGGGGCCTTGATGGGGACAATAGAATGTTACCATGATTGGCTAATTAATAATCCAATTATTGCATAACATTCCATGCTGTTATAAAAATTAAATACATGTTACAAAAACAAGCCACAGGTAATTATTATGGAGAATCAATATGCAGTTTCTCATGGTGTCCCTGCTAATATTTCTGCGTGGAAAGTTTCAGCCCTAGATGCCATTCACATAGAAACAAATGTGCTCTTAGAAATCTGGCTGAACATCTTTCTGAATGCTCTCTTTCCATGCTCCCTGCGACCCCGATCCTCTTGCTCATAAACCTCCTAAGAAAATATGCCTTTGTTAAAAAAAGAAGAAGAAGAAGCTTGTTGACAGCAGCAACATTGATGACAGAACAAAGAAAAATATTGGAGGCCATGTTAAAAACAAGAGTCTTGAGATGCTGACAACAAACATTCAACACTTGAAGGATCCTTAGGAAGGATCCGTCCTATCCCATGTGCCCATATAGTTCATCTACGCATGAATTCAACCCAGGACCATAAGGTGCTTCAAGAGGGATCTTCAGAGTTTACTTGGGGTGATTGCTAGTAAGTGTTTTCAAATCAATTCAGGCTCATAGCGACACTCTGTACTATAGGATGAAACACTCTCTAGTCCTGCACTACCCTTATAATTGCTTTATTTGAGCCCACTGTTGCAACCATTGTGTCAGTCTACCTCACTCAAGGTCTTTTTCACCAGTTCTCCAAGTTACCAGGTATAATATCTTTTTCCAGGGACTGGTCTCCCCTGAAAACGTGCCCGAATTGCATGAGACTAGGTCTAACCATTCTCATTTCTAGGGAGTTATCTGAGTGAGATAGTTAAGGTTTATTGTGCCAACCTGGCCATTAAACACATGTGTGATCAATTGAAGGGCAGAGAGATAAATGGCACAGTAAGCCTTGCCTTTTTAGTTCTCGGTCTCTTGCTTTCTGATGGTCAGATCAGGGTGCAGCTGCCTTACCCAGTTCCCTACTTCAGCTGGCAAGGCTCACTTGCTGCAAACCATCCCTGAGGAGAAGCTGCATGGACCTAGCCTGATGCAGCCCTGGGTGCTGGAGCAGCCGTGTGGAGACCCCAGCCAGTGCTGAGATGCTTACCCACTCACTGCTTCGGCTTTGTTCTTGCAGTCGGTGTCATTGCAGGTATTTTGTGAGATGGAGGAGGACTTTGTGGATTGGTGTTGGACATATGGGCTAATGTTGGACTTGTGGGCTTGGGAAGCATTGGGTTGGGATGCTTTCTTAATGCACACTTACCCTTTATATAAAACTCTCTCGTATATACATATGTTTCTGTGGATTTGTTTCCCAGACTAACACACTGAGTGTACTTCTTTCAAGACATATTTATTTACTTTCAATATTCTTTGCCAGCACAATAATTCAAATGCGTCCATAGTCTTTACTTATTGCAGGCCAGATTTGGAGTCAGCTGTGATACATAACAACCCTATAGACAACAGAACAAAGCACTACCGGGACTTGGGCCATCCGCACAGTTGTCCCTATGTTTGAGTCTCCGTGGTATCAATCCATTTATTTGAGCAGCTTCCTCTTTCTCACTACCCCTCTGCTTTACCAAGTCTGATGTCTTTCCCCACATCCTGGTCTCTCCGGACATGTCCAAAGTTCTTGAGACAAGTTTCTCCATCTTGGCCTCTAAAGAGAATCCTGGCTCGACTTTTTCCAAGACAGATTTGTTTGTTCTTTTGGCAATCCTGGTTCTTTCAATATTCTTTGCCAGCTCCATAATTCAAATGCATTGATTCTTCTTTTGCATCCTCTCTTCATTTTCCAAGATTGAAAATAATATGGCTTGGGTCAGGTGCATCTTTGTCCTCAAAGTAACATTCTTGCTGGTCAACACTGTAAAGAGGTCTTGTGCCGTCAATTCACCCAGTGCTGTGCACTCTTTGATCTCTTGACTGCTGCTTCCATTGACGGATTCTGGATCCAAGCAAGAAGAAATTCTTGACAACGTCAACCTGTTCTTTATCATGATGTCACTTATTGGTCTATTTGTGAGGATTTGGGGGTTCTTTACATCGAGCTTTCTAATCCGTTCTAACAATCTTCATCAGCAAGTACTTCAAGTCCTCCTCACTATCAGCAAGCCAGGTTATGCCATCTGTATGTTGCAGATTGTTAATAAGACTTCCTGATGCCACGTTCTTCTTCATAGAAGCCAGCTTCTCTGGTGGTTTGCTCAGTAAATAGATTGAATAAGTGTGGTGAGAAGATACAACCCTGTTGCACAACTTTTCTGATTTGAAACCAAACAGTATTCCTTTTTTCTGTTCATACAGCTGCCTCTCTATCAATGTACAAGTTGTCTGTGGGCACAATGAGAGGTTGTAAAACTCCTATTCTTCTTAAGGTTATCTGTAGATTCTGATAATCCACACATTCAAATGTGTTTGCATAGTCAATAAAACTCAAGTAAACATCTTTTTGGTGTTCTCTGCTTTGAGCCAAGGTCTAGCTGACATCCATAATGATAGAAATTGTTCTGAGTCCTTATCTGAATTCAGTGTGAACCTCTGGCAATTCCCTGTCAATTTACTGCCGCAACCATGGTTCCCCATCAATTTACTGCCACAACCATTATCATCAGGGAAAATTTTACTTTCTTGTGATATCAATAATATTGTTCTATAATTTAAGCATTTCTGTTGGGTTACCTTTCTTTGGAATGGGCACAAAGATGGATTTCTTCCAGCCAGTCGGCCAATTCTTACAAGCTTCCTGACAAACAGGAATGAGCGGTTCTAGTGCTTCACCAGCTTGTTGAAACTTTTCAATTGATATTCCATCAATTCCTGAAGCTTTGTTTTTGCCTAATGTTTTCAGTGAAGTTTTAATTTCTTCCTTCAGTACCGTTGAGTCTTGCTCATATGCTACCTCTTGAAATGGTGAATGTTGACTAGTTCTTTTTGGTACAGTGACTGTGTATTCTTTCCATCTTCTTTGGATGCTTCCTGTATCATTCAATATTTTGCCCTAAGCATCTTGCAGTATTGGAACTCAAGGCTCGAGTTTTTTTCTTGAGTTTTTTCAGTTTAAGGGTGTGTTGAGTGTGCTCTTCCCTTTTAGTTTTCTAATTCTGGGTCTTTTCACATTTCATTACATTATTTGACTTTATCTCCTGGAACTTCCCTTTGAATTGTTCAGTTCTGCCTTTGGACTTTATCGTTTCTTGCATTTTCTTTAGCTATTCTATGATTAAGGACAAGCCTTTTCTGGCATCCACTTTGATCCTTCCTTTTGTCCCTATCTTGTTAATGACCTTTTGTTTTCATCATGTCCGTTCATGATGTCTTCCCATAGCTCATCAGGTCTTCTGTCATCAGTGTCCAATGCAGCAATCTGTTCTTGAGGTGGCCTTGAAAATCAGGGGGCATAGATTTAAGGTTCTATTTTGGTTCCCATGGACTTTTAATTTTCTTCAGCTTCAACCCAACAATTGAGGGTCTGTTCCATAGTCAACCTCTGACCAAGTTTTAGCTGCTCATATTGATCTCTATTGTCTTTTCCACAGACATAATTAATTTTATGTATGTGAGGTCCATCTGGAGGAGTCTACAGATATAGTTGCCTTTTGTGTTATTAGGAAAAGATATTTGCAATGAAGAAGTTGTTGGTCTTGCAAAATCTATCTCGCAATCTCCTGCTTTATGTTCATCACCAAGACCATATTTTCCAATAAGTGTTCTTCTTTGTTTCGAACACTTGCATTCTAATGGCCAATGATTATCAATGTATCTTGCCTGAATGTTTGATCAATTTCAGACTGAAGGCATTGGTAGAATTCTCCAACAGGGCTTGTTAGAAGCTTAAAATTCACAAATGGGAAACAAGACATATTAGGTACTTAAGAAGTCCTGGAGGTACAAAGGTTCGTTGCTGGGCTGCTGATGAAACAGTTGAGACTTGGAACCTTCCAACATCGCCAACAGCTCTGCAGAAGAAAGGCCTGGCAACCTTCTCCCATAAGCATAACAGCCTGTAAAATGGCCCTGCGAGACTGTTGGTCAGCTCTTTTCGCTCTGGGTCCGAAGGGACATGGCAGCACCCAACATGGCAGCACCCAACATGGCAGCACCCAACAGCAACAGCTGGTTTGGCAGTTTGGATGGTGCAGAGGATTTTACTGTAACATTAAAACCAAACAAAAGTGCAAATTCACCTTGGAGACAATTCTGATTCGCAGTGACCCTATAGAACAGCGTATCACTGCCTCTGTATTTTAAAGCCCAATATGCAACCCAGAGCTCTGTAAATATGTGCAAAGCTTGTATGGCCTCTTCCTTCAGAAGTTTGCAGTAAATAGCCTCAACACAGATGGAAGCAGAATATATATCTATATCTATATCTATATATATACACACACACACACATATATATAAAATGATTTTTCAGTAGCTTTAAAATTATTAATATCTGACAAAGCCAGGTTCTGAGTGCTGTAAGCCATCACAAAGCCTGAGCGGGAAGGAAGATTGCTTTGCATGAAGTAGGTTAACTTCCTTTTACTGTAACTGAGCAATAAATAAAGAGTCCGATGAGGTGTTTTTATGTATCCTCAAGGTGAATTCATAATCCTTATCTACTTATCACCCAAAATAGATCTCAGTAGCTCTTTTGAGCACCAGTCACTACCCTTTTGAAAGAGGCCCCAGAGATCAATATCACCCTAAATCGCTCTTCTCAGGTTGACTCAGTGCCAGACCAGGCAAATGGAAAAATCACAATTTGCCAGCATTGCCAGAGGGAGTTTAGCAAAGCACTTTTGTCTCTAGGTCAGTGCTGTTTTGGATAATCACCCAGCTACCCTTTTACGGCTGCAAGCAGGGCAAATCTGGGTTTTCAGCATTGATTGTTGCTTTGACTTCTTAGAGCTATTCATTTCTAAAACTCAGAGCAAGACCCTGTAGTTACAAACTTAAGCGAATCAGACAACTGGATAAATATACACACAACGAACCAGACCCACTGGGAACTGAAGGAGCTATACTTTGTAACACTATAATTTATAACTTGAAAAGCTACGAAAGAGGTTGTGCATCCTAAATTATCCTTTCTCTATTTTTTCTAAATCATAGTACATAAAGTCATCTCTCACAGTGAGAAACCAGAACGTGGCTGGCGTTCTTTCTTCCTGCCGTAAGGCTTGTTTCGGAGAAGATTGCTCGGTGACCTTATGACCATACGCAGTGAGGTAGCCATTAGGAACACTTTGATTTGGCCCTCTCGCCTCTCCCAGCCACTCAAGCATCCTCATGTTTGCTGCATGATCTGCACTAAGTGTTTGTGACAGCCCGCCCACTCTACGGAGGATTGATGGGCACCAAGACCACCCAGCAGCCCTTGTTGCCTCTCTGTTATGCCCCTCTGTTATGACTGTCTATGGACGGACGAGCGGTTCTCAACTTGTGGGTCATGACCCATTTGGGGGTCAAACGACCCTTGCACAGGGGTCACCTAATACATGAAAGTAGCAAAATGACAGTTATGAAGGAGCAATGAAAATAATTTGATGGTTGGGGCTCACCACAACATGAGGAACTGTATTAAAGGGTTGCAGCATGACGAAGGTTGAGAACAACTGGCCTCCACAGCACTCTGTGTCTGGCCTTGTGTCCCAGCCACAGCTTGTGTGGGTGGCTGCCTGGTGGTACACGTTTTGTCAATTGCACATTTCTTCCTGGGCATGAATATGGGGCAGGGATTTTGCCTCCTGTTCTCTCTTTCTCTATTTTGGGATTTGCAGGCACAAAGTTAACAAGAGGACCGGCTGGGTGGCAGTTGTCAATTTGGTTTTCTGTTGGAACTGAGGCAAAATAATGTCCTTTACAAATGAGGACATCAATGTTGCCTAAGGTCCCAGGGGAGCCTATAAAAAAGCCAGGGGGTAGAAATGGGCAGTATAGATTTACAATGAAATAAAGTGCGATGGTTGTGTTGTGTTGTGTTGTGACTTTTTACACAGTTTTATTGGCATATAATGCACATTCCTAGTTCCATCATATTCAGAAGAGTTGTGCAATCATCACGACCATCAATCTCAGAACATTGTCTTCTCTCTCACACTCATCGTTGTTTGTTCCCCATTTAACCGCAATTGCTCCTGCCCTGTGCCTCAAAATGAAAACCAAACTCACGGACACCAAGTCAATATTGACTCGTGGGGCAGCGTATAACTGCCCCTATGGATTTCAAGACAGTAACTCATTACAGGAGTGGAAAACCTCATCTTTCTCCCCAGGGAGGGGCTGGTGGTTCTGAACTGTTGACCTTGCGGTTAGCAGCCCCACATGAAACCACTATACAACAGGATTTCATATCCAGAAAAATCAAGTAAAACAAACAAATAAAAACTCCAAAACAATGACAAAACCAAACAGAGGCAAACTTCCATTGAATGAAAGCAGAGAATATTAAAAACGGAAACAACTTTAAATTAGGTCCAAAGGAAGATCGAAAGATTGTAACTTCATTTGGGAATGACAGTGGGCTGCTTTGTTTTGTTAAAGGCAGTGGCGTTCATGTAGGGTGTATGAGGCAGGAATAGGCTATCCACTTCTGAGGAATCAGCCACTAAAATCTTTATGGATAGCGTTGAACCTTTGTAGTGGCTCAAATATATGAGCAATTGTGAGGAGGGTACAGGAACGGGCAGTGTTTCATTTTGCTGTAAATGGGGTCACTCTGAGTCGGAACCAACTGGACAGTATCCAACAACAACAGTGTAGACAGGATGTGTCCTGAGCCAAGTTCTTCCGAGAGAAGTAACTGAAAAACTCAAACCCAAACTCCTTGCTGTGGAGTTGATTCTGACTGATAGCAACCGTAGGGGGCAGAGTAAAATGCCCCTGTGGGTTTCCAAAATGGTAACGCTGTAAGTCTCCACAGGAGTAGAAAGCCCTAACGTTTTTGCATTTACAATGATGTTGCTATTAGTGCAGTGGTGAGAATTTTGGTTTTCTTTCTCTCAATAGTCTTTGGCAGCACCATCATTCAAATGCATTGATTCTTCTTTGATCTTTCTTACTCAATGTCCAACTTACACATGCATATGAGATCATGGAAATGCCATGGCGTGGATCAAGTACACATTAGAACTCAAAGCAGCATCCTTACTTTCCAACACGTTAAAGTGCTCACGTGCAACAGACTTACCCAGTGCAATGCACCCCTTAATTTCTTGACTGTTGCTTTCATGCGCATTGATTCTGGATCCAAGCAAAATAAAAATCTTGACAACTTCCATCTTTTCTCCATTTATCATGATGTTATCTATTACTTTGGTTTTGAGGATTTGGATTACTTTAGTCCAGCAGAAAGAGAGGAGAGATGGTCAATGCGGATGGGGAAACAGACTTGACAAGGCAGTCTGCTATAGACTGGTGTCCTCAACTACGGCTGCTCCCTGGAATTGCCATAGTCAACCCAGTGGTCAGAAGTAGCCCCAAATCCCTTTGCAGGTCTACGCATGGATTAAACCACTGGTCGATCCCTTCTGATCATACATAGATGAGGGATGTGACTAGACCTGTTACAGACAGAGTGTACTGTACAATTGATTATAGCAAATGGAATTAGGTTCAAACAATATCTTATCAGTTGATCTCCTTTTGTAGCCCATTTTAAAGCTGTTTCAGTTTTTGAAAATAAATAGTGAAGGGGAAATACATGTGGAGTAAGCCCCTGGTGAATATCTTCTGGCTATGGACCAGAGATTGAATAGGCTTGCTAGCATGCAGAGTACATTGGGAAGAGGATACTTGCGGATGCAGTTAGGTTAAAATTTAGCACGCTATCATTTGCTCTCCCATGTGATTCATTTAAATTTGTTTTAGTCTTTAATATTTTCTACTTTCTTTTTGATTGCAGTGTTTATGTTTGACTTTATTATTGTTTGTTTCTGCTTATTTGTTTTTAATGTTCTCTTATATATGAAATCCAGGCTAGGTAAATCTACAGAGTGTAACTGGATTAATGGGTTCTTTGGGGGTATGACAGGGAAAGTTGGGGGGGGGGATGAGAAGCTAATAACAGTGAATACAAGAATGAAGAAAACTTTCTAAAATTTATTGTGGTGATAACCGCACAACTCCTCTTGATGTGACTGGACTATTGAATTGTATGATATGTAAATCATAGACCAATGAAACTATTGGGGGGGAAAGAGCAGCATAGATGGTGATATGTCACACTGTACCCTCAAACAGATAAGGTGAAAATCACACTCTATTTATGTGGTGTTCCTGCCAATAACCCTAAATTCCATTCTGACCAGGGCAAAACACTGAGAAATCCAAATTGGGGACTATTCTAAAAAATTCCCAAACTTCCAGGGAATCCTAAATCAGGGAAGGCAGAAAAACTGACTACTTGTAGATATCATAGAATTGCTATTGTTTAAAAAGAACTTCCCAGTGCATTCTGGGAGCTTTTCGTCGGTGTGTTTGCCTGTGCACATGTGAAGTGATGTGTTTGCCTGTGCACATGTGAGGTGATGTGTTTGCCTGTGCACATGTGAGGTGATGTGTTTCCTGTGCACATGTGAGGTGATGTGTTTG
>NW_022107431.1:12197951-12235115 GCF_000313985.2 Echinops telfairi
CCTGTGCACATGTGAGGTGATGTGTTTGCCTGTGCACATGTGAGGTGATGTGTTTCCTGTGCACATGTGAGGTGATGTGTTTGCCTGTGCACATGGAGGTGATGTGTTTGCCTGTGCACATGTGAAGTGATGTGTTTGCCTGTGCACATGTGAGGTGATGATTGATGGTTGTTTAATTAATGGACCATATTTGTAACCGTTGCCAACTCCTTGCAGTTCTGTTGTTTTTTTATTCCCCCTCTTTTCCTGCCCATTTTCAATATTAGCACATGGCAACGCATTATTTGATGCTGATGTAATAGTCAGTGTCACCTATCCATTATGCGTTACAGCAGCTTTATTGAGATAACTATTTATTATTAAAGCACTCTCCAGAGGAATTCAAAACGCAAAGCTAAGAGGTTCTGAAAACCATCTTAAATGTAAAAATGGATTGTATTAAATATTCTAAACGGATAACTATCTGGCAACGCAACAAATTGTCAAAACGAAAACCCTCCCTGCAGTAGCCATGTATGCTTTATTTTCCATTCTGCTGCAAACTGTGTTGAAGCAGATGCCTAATCAGATGGCAAGATTTTTATGTGTTTGGATTATGACAAATTAAAAAAAACTAAAAGAGGCTTCAAAAGCCCTGTGAATAATTATTTAAAAATCAAAATGCTTTATGTGCTTAATGGAATAATATTTCCCTAGGAAGAGTAGACTGTGTGTGTCTGGGTGTGTGGCTTGCTTAGGGGATTCCAAAAGACTTCTCAATATCTAAAACATTGGTGGAGTTTCTTTCTTGAGACCTGGAGTACAATCACTGCAGACACCTACATTATACAAAGGAGCCATCAATGCTAAATGTATGGCTCCATCAGAACCCAATATGACATAGTCAATTGCAATATGGTGATTACCACTGTGATTTGACTCATTAATTCTTACTAACAGTTGTTAATCAGCTCATTAAACAACTATTGTACAGGAGATTTCAACTGGGGGCACCTCTTAAAAACCCCTAAATACATTTTTTTTTCTACAAGGGGAGAGAAAAATGAAACAAGTTGTATCAGAGGAGTGATCTATAAATATGGAGATGTTTTAATTATGGTAAAAGTTTAAACAATTACACTTTGATAAGACTACAAATCCTGGTGACTTTGTACTTTTTCCTAAAAAAAAAAAAATATCCAGAATCAGAATAAAAAGCGAGCCCACTGGATGGGACAAAATATTTGGCAATGGTAGCGGACTAATCTCCACAATTTACAGAAAATTTCAACACAACAACAACAAAAAGACAGGCAATAAAACTAAAAAATGGGCAAAGGACATGAACAGACATTTCACTGATAGAGATCATTTCACCAATAGAGATAAGGCATGCAAGCAGCAAATACATGATCATATGTTTGTGATAATTAGTCGTTGGAGAGATACAAATCTAAACAGCAATGAGACACCATCTCACCCTGGTAATGATCAAAACCAAAATAAAGCAAAACACAGATAACAACAATACTGGCAAAGACACAGAAAGACTGGGACTCTCATACAGTGTTGCTGAGAAGTAAGATGGTTTAAGCACTGTGTAAGATGAGATAGCACTGCTTTTGAAAACCGAGATGTCAGATAAGCCAGCAACCCCACTACAACGTACAAATCTCAGAGAAGTAAAAGCCATAAACAACTAGGACACACGTGTTCATCACAACATTATACACAACAGTAGAAAGAAAACCAACACGCTTGGTGATCAACAGATGAATTGATAAACTATGACACATACATGCAGTGGAATACTATGTAACATTGGTGGTGGTGGTTGTTAAGTACTGTCAAGTGATTTCTGACTCACAGAGAGTCCATGGACAACCGAATAAAACGCTGTCAGTCCTGTGCCATTCTCACAATTGTTTTTATTGTTGAGAACTTTGTTGCAGCCACTGTGTCCATCTAGGTCCGCCAGGGCCATCCTCCCCTTTGCTGCCCCCTCACCTTACTAAGCATGAAGTCTTCCTTCAGGGGCTCGTCTCTCCTGATGACATGTCGAAAGTATGTGAGACTAAGTCTCACCATCCTTGTATCTAAGGAGCATTCTGGCTGTCTTTCTTCTAAGACAGATTTGTTTGTTCTTTTGACAGCCCATGGTACTCTCAATAGTCTTTGCAAGCACCAGAGTTCAATTCTCCCCTCTTCTTCACTTTTCCTTATTCAATGTCCAACTTTACATGCAAATGAGGCGATGGAAAATAACCTAGCTTGAGCCTGGTGAACTTCAGTCCTCAAAGCATACCAATACGTGAGGATGATGTGAGAATGCTGCAGGACCACACACGTTTGTTTTTCGTTTTGTTTTGTGTTTCTGTTGTCCATAGAATTACCATGAGTAAAAACCAACTAGACAGCCCCTAACAATAACAATAACATTTGCTGGTTGAATTGATAGGTAGCAATTCACATGTGTCAGTGTTGCTTGTTGCATCACCCTGCTCATTTTAGTGACCAGCCGATGAATAAAATTAAAGGGTTAACTGGAAATAAAGTAATATGTAATAGCAGTTAGTATCTGCTCTAAACAAATATACATCTCATTGCATTTTTTAGAATTAATTTATACTCAATTTTCTTACAAAGACATTGAGCCTGCTTAAATGGACAGGGGGACAACAGTGTTGGAAAAATAAGCCTTCCAATGTTATTGAGGTTCTTGTTTATACAAGAAACACTTTTTGAAATGTATAATATATTACTCTATCCTCACATACAACTTGCACCAAACACTAAGGTCAATGTTTTCTACTGGGCTTAGTTACTGTATGGTCGATGTTGTATTTTCCTTGTCAATAAACCCCACAGGCAGCCACTATAGATGTATATAGATTTGTCACTAGAGGCTTCTGCGTTGCTCTGATGGTGATTAGGCTTCAGCAGAGCATCTAGGCTAAGGAAGACTAGGAATCAAGATCAGGCAACCTACGGTATTTCAAAAATTGGCCAATGAAAACAATGTGCAGATGATACTGTCCAGAGTCACAGCTAACAGGGTGATAGACCGTACCAGGTAGCATTTTCTTCCATTGTCTAAAGCAAGGGTCCTCAAACTACGGCCCATGGGCCACATGCGGCCCACCAAGGACATGTATCCAGCCTGCTGGGTGTTTTTGCCCTGCTTGTTTTTTGACTTCAAAATAAGATATGTGCAGCGAGCATAGGAATTTGTTCATAGTTTGTTTTGTTTTTTTAACTACAGTCCGGCCCTCCAACAGGTCTGATGGACAGTGACCTGGCCCCCTGTTTAAAAAGTTTGAGGACCCCTGGTCTAAGGGGTTGCAATGACGGGGGTCCAATTTGACAGTGGCTAAAAACAGCAATGCATTTCTAAAATAAAAAGATATTGGTGAAAAAGTTTCTTAAGTGGCTCCTGAACGCATCATTTTTAACTTCCATATTTCAATCACTCTGCTGTCATGCTTTGTTGTGTCAGTGGTGACTGTGTTTGTTAGGTACCATCAAGTCGGTTCCAACCCATAGCAACCTATGCACAGCAGAATTAAGCATTGCCAGCCCTGGGCCATCCTCACAAGTGTGCTGATATTTGAGTCTATGGTTCCAGCCCTGTGGCAATCCATTTCCCGAAGGACCTTCCTCTTCTTTTCCTTGCCCATCAACTTTCCCAAACACTATATCCTTCCCCAGGAACTGGTCTTTCCTGACCACATGTCCAAAGTCTATAAGACTCAGGGTCATCATCCTTGCATCTAAGAAACACTCTGATCAGGTTTGTTCCTAGACAGATCGGTGTGTTCCTTTAGCAGTCCTTGGTACTTTCACTATTCTTCACCAGTGCATCCATTCCTCATCAGTCTTCTTTATTCAACATCCAACTTTCATAAGCATCTGCAGCCATTGCACCTCAAAATAGCATCCTTGCTTTGAATACTCTAAAGAGATCTTGTACATTTAACAAAGGCAACTTGCCGTTTGATAGCTTGGCTGCTTCCATCAGCTTGATTGTGAATCTAAGCAAGAGAAAATCCTTGATAACTTCAAACTTTTCTCCATTTAACGTGATGTTTTCTATTAGTCCAGATGTGAGGATTTTGATCTTCTTTACAGTAAATTGTAATCCATATTGGAGGCTGCAATCCTTGATCTTCATTAGCAAATATCTCAAGTCCTCCTCACTTTCAGCAAGCAAGATTGGGTCATCAACATATAGCAGGTTATTAATAAACCTTCCTCCAATCCTGATGCCACATTCTTCTTCATATAAGCCAGTTTCTCTGATGCTGTGCTCAGCACACAGGTTGAATATGTCCGGTGAGAAGATGTCATCCTGTCCCACACTTTCCCTGCTTTTAAACCATGAAGTCTCCCCTTATTCCAATTTGCACAACTGCCACTTGATCCACGTGCAAGATCCAAATGAGCACAATGAAGAATTCTGAAATTCCTGTTCTTCTCAAAGTTATCCATAGTTTGTTATGACCCACACAGTCAAATGCCCTGGCATATTTCATAAAACACAAGTAAACATCTTTCTGGTATTCTCAGCTTTGAGCCAAGATCCACCTGACATCACCAATGACAGCCCTTGTTTGCATTCTCCTCTGAATCTGGCCTGAACCTCTAGCAGCTTCCTGTCAGTGTACTGCTGCAACCATTGTTGGGTGATCTTCAGCAAAATTTTATTTGTGTGTGATATCAATGCTATTGTTCTATAATTTGAGCATTCTGTTGAGTCACCTTTCTTTGGAATGGGTGCAAATATGGATCTCTTCCTGTCCGTTAACAAGAAGCTGACTTCTAAATTTCTTGGCATAAATATGTGAGTGCTTTCAGTGCTTCCTCAGCTTGCTGAATGCTTTCCATTGGTAGTCCATAAATTTCTGGAGCCTTGTATTGGCTACAGCTTTCAGGTCAACTTGAACTTCTTCCTTCAGCACCATTTGGTACAATGACTCTGTGCATTTTTTCCATCTTCATTAGATGCTTCCTGTATCATTCAATATTTTGCTTATAGAATTTTTCGGTATTGTAACTCAAGGCTTGAATTTTTTCTTGAGTTCCTTCAGTTTACTATATGCTGAAAGTGTTCTTTCATTTTTGTTTTTAAATTCTAGGTCTTTTCACATTTCGTTGTAATGTTTTATATTGTCTTCTCTAGCTACCCTTTGAAATGTTCTGTTCAGTTCTTTGACTTCATCCTTTCTTCCATCTCCTTTAGCTACTCTATGATTAAGAACAAGTTTAGGAGTCTTTTCTGACATCCACTTAAATCTTTTATTTCCTGTCATTTTAATGACCTCATGCTTTCTTTATGAATGATGTTCTTGATGTCCTCCCACAACCGAGCACATCTTCTGTCTTTAGTGTCCAATGCATCAAATATATTATTGAGATGTTCTCCAAATTCAGCTGAGATTGGTTCAAGGACTTGTTTTCATTTTCCTCAGCTTTATCCTGAACTTATGTGTGAACACTTAATGGTCAGTTCCACTGTCCACCCCTGGCTTGGTTTTAGTTACTGATAGTCAACGTCTCCATTGTGTAATCAATTTGATGTCCACGTATTTCATCTGGAGAAGTCCATGTGCATAGATGCCTTTTGTGTTCTTGCAGAAGGTATTTGCTATTAAAAACGAATCATTAGTTTTTCAAAATTCTCTCATGTGATCTCCAGCTTTGATGCTCTCACCAAGTCCATATTTTCCAACTGCTCTTCCTTCCTCTATGTTCCAAATTTGCATTCCAATCATCAATAATCAATGCATCTTCATTGCATGTCTGATCGATTTTTGAATGACATAATTGGTAGAATTCTACAATGTCTCATCTCTAGTTTTTGTGGTTTGTGTAAAAATTTGAATAATACCTGTATTGCTTGGATGTCCTTGAAACTGGATACATATAATCCTATCATAGACAGCATTGCACTTCATGCTTGATTTGGCAAAGTCCTGTGAGACAATGAATGCCACACCATTCCCTTTAATGTTGTTGTTCCCAGCACAGTGAATCATATGATTTTCTGATTCCAACTGGCCAGTAAGAGTCCCCTTCAGCTTAATAATGCCTACGAAATCAGTACTCTTTTTTGGATGACTACCAATTTTCCTAGAGTCATACTTCACACATTCTGAGTTCTGATCATTAGCAGATTCTAGGAGCTGATTTCTCCTTATTTATTTTAAACTTTATTTTATTGGGGGCTCTTACAACTCTTATCACAACCGATACATATATCCATTTTGTCACGTACATCTTTACATATGTTGTCATCATCTTTTTCAAAACATTTTTTCTACTTGAGCTCATAGCATCAGCTCCTCATTTTCCCGCTCCCTCTCCCATTTCCTCCCTCCCTCCCCCATGCCCCCTTGATTATTTATAAATTATTCTTTTTTTTTTCATGTGTTATACCAACTGCTGTCTAATGTCACCCATTTTTCTGCTGTCTGTCCCTCTGGGATGGGGGCCATATGTCTATAATTGTAATCTGTTCCACCTTACTCCCCACCCCACCTACCCTTACCCTCTTAGTATCGCTGCTTCCCTTATTGGTCCTGAGTGGTGTATCTGTTCTGGATTCCCTGTGTTTGGAGCTCTTATCTGTACCAGTATACATGTTCTGGTCTAGCCAGATTGGTAATATAGAATTGGGGTCATGATAGTGGTGGGGGGAGGAAGCATTAAAGAACTAGAGGGAAGGTTGTGTGTTTCATCAGTGCTATATTGCACCCTGACTGGCTCTTCTCTGCCTTGTGGCCATTCTGACTAGGGGTGTCCAAATGACTATTGATGGACTTTGGGTCTCCACTCTGCTCTCCCTCTCATTCCCATTTATAGGCTTTTTGTTTGTTTTGTTTTGGGTCTTTCATGCCTAATACCTGATCCCATCAACACCTCATGGGCGCACAGGCTGGTGTGCTTCTTCCATGTGGGCTTTGTTGCTTCTCAACTAGATGGATGCTTATTTATCTTCAAGCCTTTAAGACCGCAGATGCTATATCTTTTGATAGCCTGGCACCATCAGTTTTCTTCGCAATATTAGCTTATGCACCCATTTTGTCTTCAGCAATCGTATCAGGGAAGGTGAGCATCACAGAGTGCTGTGTTAGTTGAACAAATTGTTCTTGCATTGAGGGAGTACTTGAGTGGAGGCCCAATTTTCATCTGTTACTGTAATACTTTATAAATAAATATATGTGCATAGCTCTATTACCCTATCATTGTATAGAAATTTATTTACATTCATATGTGCCTGTATTTATACCTCTATAACTGTCCTGTGTCTCCCAGTTTTTTCCTCTATTTCCTTTTTCTTTCCTCCCATCCCACTACCATGTTCGGCCTTCATTTGGGTTTTGGTAATTCCTCTAGGCTACATAGCCCTTTATCAACACCCCAACCCCCACCCCCACCCCCATCCTATGCCTCCTTGACATCAATTTTAGATCACTTATTATTCCCTTGTCTCTGGGATTGTTGGCAACCCGCTCCTTTTCCCCCACCTCTCCCTCTCCCGTGTGCCCTTAGAACCATAGGTCCCACAGTCCTCTCCTCTGGATTTCATCCCACATATCTTGTCCAGACAGACTTGCATAGACAATAATAACCTCAAAAACAAAGCATAGCACAACATAACAAAAAAAGGAGACAAAAAACAAATCAACAACAGATAATACAGCCCAACAAATAAATCAAGAGATAAATCAGCCTCAAAAACTGAAAAGCCCTCAGCACTTCCAGGTCTGTCCGTTGACCTTTATGTTTTCCAGTCAAGACCCCTGGAGCGCCGTGCCCTGGCCCCAAAGTACACCTTTGGGATTCCTCAGGGACTTCGTTGCTTTGCTCCCATTGCTGCTCTGCTGTACACCTTTAGTGTTCACCCCGGTGCCGTGGGGTCGGGGCAGGCACGTCTCCTACACCGTGTCCCCTTGCTCTTGCTGTCCCCTTAGTGCTGTCAGTGAGAGGCACATCGTCCTGTCTCATGAGGGGACAGCCCTATGATCCTCTCTGTGCCTTGGCTGTTCTGAGCCAGAAGATTGTCTTCAGGGTTTGGTGGGCTGGGATGTGTTCCACTTTCTCCATCTCTCTTCATTTGCCCCTGAAGAGGCACACCCCACTTCCTGAGCTGCAGCTTCAGTGCTATGCTCTGAAGTACTTTCCTCTGGGGTAGGGTGGGGGGGGATACTCACGTAGTTGGAATTGTGGGCTCAATAATGTCTCTATTGCTTCCCTGGTTCATGCCTCTAAGTTGAATCCACGTCTTAGTGCGCCAGGTTGAAGTTTTTTCTCTCTCTCCCTCTCCTGAGGAGATATAAACAATACCCTCCCTTTGGGTGGATTAGTGTCTCCTGCTACCCACCCCCTGCACCCCCAGATCTTTCTCTATCTTTTTTGTTTCCTCCTTATTATTTTCCTGTCATATATATCCCTGGATTGGGTTTGGCACCTGCTAAAGTACCAGGATCTCAACCCGGGCATGTATGTAAATTTTCCCATATGTCCCTTTTTGCATTTTTTTTTTTTGCTTACCTCAGTGGACTCATTTTGTACTTTTCCTTTTGTGCTTGACTTACTTCGCTTAGCTTAATTTCCTCCAGTTTTTCCCATGTGCCAATGTGTTTCATGTGTTCATCACTGCTTTTTAGGAATGTGTAGTACTCCATTATATGTATGTACCACAGTGTTTTAACCCATTCATCCATTGATGGAAATTTGGGTTTTTTCCAACTACTTGCAATTGTGAACTGTGCGACGATGAACATTGTCTGGAGCATACATGTATGGCCACGGTTTGTTTCTTGTCTCTTCTGGGTATATGACCAGGAGGGAGTTTGCTGGGTCATATGGTAGCTCAATTCCCATCTGTTTTTGATATCACCAAATCAATTTCCATCATGGCAGTACATACCTAAAGGTCCACCAGCAGTGGAGGAGAGTACCTATCTCTCCACAGCCCCTCCAAAACTTGTTACTTTCTGATTTTTTTAATTGGGCTATCTTTCAGGGTATTAGGTGGTATCTCACAGTTGTTTTAATTTGCATTTCTTTTATTGCTAAGTATCTGGAACATTTTCTCCTATATTTATTGGCCATTTGGATATCTGACCTTGAGAAACATCTGTTCAGATCCTTTACCCACCTTTACTCAGTGGGCAATTGGTTTTTTTCTTGTTTTAAGTTTTCTTGTTTTAGCAGAGTATTGTAGATTTTAGTAATAAGGCCTTTGTCTGATATTTCATTGCTAATGGTGTTTTCCTAATCTGAGGTCCCTCTTACTACCCTCTTGGTAAATTCTTTCAATGTACACAAATATTTTATCTTCAGTATATCCCACTTGTCAATTTGTGCCTCCTCTGTGTTTGTGTCCTTGCCTATTTCCAATAACCTATGTATTCCCTGAGCCAAAGTTCTCAGGTTTGTCCCAATTCCCTCATTGATGGTCCTAAAAGTTTGGGATTTTACTTCTAGGTCTGTGGTCCACCTTGAGTTTATTCTTGTGCATGGAGTGTTAATGGTCTTGCTTCATTTTTCTGCAGGTAAATATCAATTTTTTCCCCAGCACCACTTATTGCAGAGGGCATCTGCTTCCATTTTGATATTTTTTGCGATCTTATAGAGGATCAGTTGTTTTTATGCTGATAATTTTATTTCTGGGTTTTCAATCTTTTTCCATACATTTGAATATTTTTCATTATAACAATACCACACTGTTTTGACCACTGTGGCTGTATAATAGGTGGTAAAGTCCAGTAAAGCAAGCCCTTTAACTTTATTATTCTTCTTGAATTCTCTGCTAATTCTGGGTTTCTTCCCTCTCCATATGAAGTTGGTAATCAGTTTTTGGTTTTTTTTTATTCTTTGAAGAAAGATTATGGTATTTGTATCAGGATAGCATTCAACTTATAAAGTGCCTTGGGCAGAACTGACATCTTTTCTATATTGAGTCTTCCAATACGAGCATGGGATATCCTTCCATTTGTTGAGGTCACTCTTGGTTTCTTTTAATAGTGTTCTGTAGTTTTCCTCGTACACATCTTATGTTTTATAGGCAGGTATATCCCTAGATATTTCAATTTGTGCTTGGCTCTTGTAAAGAGTACTATCTTTTTGATCCCCTCTTCCGTGGTTTTGTCTGAATTATAAAGCAGTCCAATAGACTTCTGTCTGTTGATTCTTGTATCCTGCCACGCTTCCATATTCTTCTATCACGTCTAATACTCCCCTTGTGAAGCTTTTGGGATTTGGCATATATAAATTCATATCATCTGCAAATAATGCGAGTTTCACCTCTTCCTTTCCAAGACAAATACCTTTGGTGTCCTTTCTTTGCCTTATACTGTTAGCTGGGAACTCCAGTGTGATGTTAAATAGGAGTGGGGACAAGGGGCATCCTTGTCTAGTCCCATTTTTCAGAGGGATTGTTTTCATCTTGTCTCCATTAGCTGTTGGTTTTTCATATATAGCTTGTATTATATTGAGGAATTTCCCTTCCTTTCCTATCTTCTTGAGTGTCTTAAACAGGAATTGTTGTTGGGTTTTGTCAAATGCTTTTTCTGCATCTATTGATATTATTATGTGGTTCTTATAATTTTTCATTTCAATGTGGTGAATAATACTAATGGTCTTTCATGTGTTGAGCCATTCCTGCATCCCTGGTATAAATCGCAATAGGTCATAGAGAATTATTTGTTTTATATACTTTGTATTCAGTTGGCCAGAATTTTTAAGGCTTAAGGATTTTTGTTAAGGATTTTGCATCGATGTTCATTGGAAATCGGCCTGTAGTTCTCTATTCTTGTGGGATCCTTGTCCTGTTTAGGTATCAGAGTTATACTAGCTTCATAGAAATTGTTCTGGAGTTGACATCTTCTTCTATATTCTGGAAGAGTTTGTGTAGGATTGCTGTCAGTTCTTCCCCGAATGCTTGGTAGAATTCTCATGTGAATACATCTGGTCCAGGTTTTGTTGTTGTTGTTGTTGGTAATCCCTTGATAATCTTGTCTATTTCTTCTATTGATAAGGGTCTGTTGAGATTCTTGACATCCATCAGGGATAGTCTAGGGAGGGATTGTTTTTACAAGAATTCATCCATGTCTTCTAAGTTGTTGAATTCATTGGAGTACCGTCCTTTGTAGTCCTGGGTAATTATTCTTTTGATTTCATTAGGGTCTGTTGTGATGTCCCCTTTCATCCCTCATCCTTGGTATTGAAATTTGTTCTGTCTTTTCTTTGGTTAGGCTTGCCAGTGGTCTGTTGATTCTGTTTATCCTTTTGAAGAATCATCTTTTAGTAAGATTAAATTTTTCCATAGTATTCTTATTTTCCCTCTCCTGAATCTCAGCCCTGATTTTTATTATTTCTTTTGTGTTGCTATTAGTAGGATTGTCCTGTTGACTCTGCTCTAGTGGCTGTAAAGTTTGTGGCACCATATCAATCATAAGTCTTCCTTTTTCATGTGTGCATGTATTGCTATGAGACTTCCTGTGATTACTGCTTTTGCTCTGCCCCATACGTTTTGGTATGCTGTGTTCTCATTCTCATTGGTTTCTTGAAGTTTCCTAACTCCATCTCTTAGCTGGGCCCGTACACACTCCTTTTGCAATAGAATTATTCATTCTCCAATTGTTTGTCCTTGTTTTCTTCATTTCCTTTTGTTGATTTACAGCCTTATGGCACAGTGGTCAGAGACAGAGGTCTATATGATATCAGTGTGCTTAAATTTATGCAGATTCACCTTATGCCACAGCATGTGGTCTATCTTGGAACACGTGCCACGTGGGCTTGAAAAGAATGTGAAACCAGTTGCCTGGTTTTCACTCATTAAGGTGGGAAAGTTTTCCTCCAAGAGTTCCATCACTATTTTGATGTTGATTTCTTTGTGTTTTCCTCCAGTAATCCAATTATTCTGATATTGTTCCTGTTCATAGTGTCAGACATAGCTCTGAGGTTTTCTTCAGTTTCTCTGATGGACTTTTTTGACTTTTTTTGACGTTTATTAATTTAAGCGTGGCAGTCTTGTAGGTCACTGGTGTGGTTCTCTGCCTCCTCCAGTTGTTGGATGAAGTCCATGAATTTGCTATTAGTTTTTGTTATTTCGCCTCTTAGCTCTTCTATTTCCTTTTGGTGCACGGCTTTTATCTCCTCTATCATTTCATCCTTTTTCTGTATTGCTTCCGTCATGTCCTGTATGACCTAAGCAGCATTCTGAAGATTTCTTTCTGTGGGAGATCAACCTCTGCCTTTTCTATGACTGCCGTTAAGTCCAGGTGGTCCTCTAGCATTGGATTTTGTTTTTCTTTTCTTGTTGAAGCTGTGGAAACAACTTGCTGCTTTTTTGTCAATTTTGCCACAAAAGAGGCACCTAGTGGGCCTCAGTCCCCAGAAATCCCCAGGGAGTGAAGGCAATGGGGTTGAAGCCAGCTACTGATTCACAGAAGTGCTCTGGGCTGTCTTGGGGATCAACCGGCAACCTCCACACCCATACTAGGTCTCCAACTCTCCCCACTCACTGATATCCAGGGAGCTCCTGGAGTGAGCTACCTACCTGGTAGCTTGCCCTTCTGGTCACTGATTCTCCTTATCTTGAGTCATGCCACTTCTGCACATGAAGATCCCCAAGGCTCTGCTCCCACAGGTTTCTCCTGACTCACATTACCATGGTTGAGTCCACTCCAAGAAATTAGCAATCCTTGAATCACATTTCAACTGCCCTAGGAGCAATTGGCACCATGTCCAACAATGTTCTGCTTCCTTTAGTATCTGACAATGTTTTGATGCTCTGAATAAAGTTTTCAGTGGCTTTTTCCTTTGAAGTGGTTAGTCAAATCCTTCGTCTTTTGCTGTTCTTAGTATGGGATCTTTATCCAGCCAAAACTTAGCATTCCAGAGTATATTTTAAGAAATTCTGTCCTAGAGGAATAACCCACTGAGAAATCAAGTTTCCTTTCCACTTATTTTTCCCATGGAAGCCATTAACCACATGACTGTAAGTT
Organism: Echinops telfairi; assembly: GCF_000313985.2. Lineage (NCBI taxonomy): Eukaryota > Metazoa > Chordata > Mammalia > Afrosoricida > Tenrecidae > Echinops > Echinops telfairi. The sequence goes on from NW_022107431.1 coordinate 12,210,947, forward strand.
CTGGTCTATGAATCCCATAGAACTATCAGCATGAAATAGATCTAGTTCTGAATGAAGTCAAATCAAAACTAAATATTTATAGTACTTTCTAAGTACCCTCCCACCCCAATAACTTAACAAATGGAACAAAAATACATTTAAAAAAATTATGCTTTTCCATCCTGGGAAACGAAACCAAGATAAAGTTGTGAGCACAGAGGTTCATAAATAGTCCCTCCTTTCATTTAGAAACTAAGAAAGAGTTGTTTTCCTCATTTTGTTCTACTAACATACACCTCTACTTATATTGATTTCCTAAATCAAGAAAGAGTAGGCTTAAGCAGACATGGAAAGGGGGCTGGGGAGTATTTCATTTAAATCTATATTTATTGAAGGGAAAATGTATAGCCTTGATGAAAATTAATGGAAAGACACTATACAATATGAGCTATTTTCCTGCCACATGAAGAAGAGTATTGTCATCAAAGGTATATCCCAGCCTATCTGTCCTACCTAGAAGGATGCCATAATTGAGTTCTCTTGCTACTATAAGATGCAGATCATATACTGGTACTTACATGTTTATTATAGCTCCTGCTTGCAGACCACTATTGACACTAAAATTTTCAGCTTTACTTCATCTGAGCTCAAATACAGCACAGCTGCCCACCCTTTTTTTATGTTTGGAAGTTTGTAGGCCAATCAAACTGCTGAAGATCCAATCAAGTATCAGTGGACAAAGGGCATATTGTTGCTTGAAATACATGTTTGAAATCTGGGGAAATTAGCCCAAGAATCTAAATTTTCAGCAGGGATATTTAGAAAAGATGCTGTAAAAAGATTAAAGTTTGATTAATTACTGAGATGGAAATTTGGCAGATTCCATTAGGGTAAGAATTCTCACTCACATGATTAAGACAGAATTAGTGGATATGCAATCAATGAAAATGCTATTAATCTGGTGTTAGTGGAACCTGTATTTTAATCTAGAATATTGAAAAGGCTTGGGATCAAAGGCTTCTCTGATATACCTTGTTGTTCCTGTGAATTCCTTCAGGCTGATAAGGATTTGAAACTTGGCTCATATAATATGTAAAATTACAATTGAAAACGATTAAACCAAATTAAGTCATTCCTGACTCATAAAAACACTATAAGCCAGTGTAAAACTTCCACCCAACAAGATTCAAAGACCATGTAATTTTATTAAAAAAATAATTTTATTGGGGCCTCATACAGCTCTTATCAGAATCCATACATACATCCACTGTGTCAAGTACATTTGTACATATGTTGCCATTATCATTTTCAACTATATAATCTTTATATGTCAGCATTCATGCATATTTGCCCACATGTGATAGCTTGTGTGTTGCTGTGATGCTGGGAGCTATGCAATTAAGAGTCACCGACAATTATTGTGATTCCAAAGCAAAATTTGGAATGTGGAAAGTATTGCCTTGGTGATGGAAAGAAAGTTCGAGATCACACGATAGGGCATTGCAAGACAAATGACTTTCTCATTGCAAATAATTTTAATATATAAGTATACATGGGGAGGCATGAGGTTGCAGAACATTGCAAATAGGGCTACTAACCTCAAGGTCATCAGTTTGAACCTACAAGACACTCTGTGGGAGAAAAGGGAGGCTTTAAGCTCCTGTAAAGAATTACAGTGTCAGAAAGCTCACATGGAGAGTTATTTTCTGTCCTATGGAGCTAGTATGCATCAAAATGAACAAAATAATGGTTAATTTGATTTTTCTTTGGTTTTTGTATGCATGGACCTCACCATATAGAACCGACAAGAATTAAATTGACTACATCTATGGGAAGAGACCATGGAGAAACTCAATAATGGCAGTGAAAATAAGTCCAGGGCATGATTGTGGAATGGATCACCAATTGGCCATTTGTAAGTACAGGTTGAAGCCTAAGAAAATTAAAATAAGTTGACACCAGTAAAAATATAAATTTGAGTATACCCCACCTGAATTTAGAGGTCATATCAAGAATAGTTTTGACTCATTGAACACCAATGGCCAAACATCAAGATTATATGATACATGAAGAAAGTAAAAGGCATTAAAAGAACAGCAAAGGAATAAAAGTATAAAAATGTCAAAAGAGATACTGAAATTTGCTTGTAAACCTAGAGGAGCTAAAGCAAGTGGGGGAAATTATGAAGTAAGAGAGCTGAACAGAGAATTACAAAGCATTGCTGGAGAAGACAAAACAAAATATCACAATAAAATATGCAAAGAACTGGAGTTAGGAAGCTTCAAAAGAATAGCATGTTCAACATTTTTCAAGGTGAAAGAACTAAGAAAAATAAAAACTCTGAGCTACAATATGAAGGATTTTAAGTACAAAATATTGAAAGATGCTAGCAGCATCAAAAAAGATGGAAGAAATACAGAGTAATTTTACCGAAAAGAATTAGCTGACGTTCAATTATTTCAACAGAAAAATGATGGTATTTAAGGAAGAAGTTCACACTGTATTCAAGGCATTTGTGGAAAACAAGCCTCCAGGAATTGATTGAATAAATATGTTTCAAAAACTGGTGCTGTCCTAGAAGCACTCAATAGTCTTATACCAAGACATTTGGAAAGCAGATTCCTAGCCAATCAACTGGAAGAGATCCATATTTATGCCTATTTCAAGGCAAAGTTTTATGATTACTAATTGATTTCTGCAGCAATTTCTTCACATTTTGAGTCATGCTCCAACAGCAAATGAAGGTCTTAAAGGCTTAACTCCCACAGGCTTTACTCCATCCTTGTCATTATTGTTGACTCTACTGTGAGCTCTTCCTCAGTCATCTTTTGAGTGCCTTCCAACTTGATGGGTTTGTCTTTTGGCAGTATCTCCAACAATGTTCTGCTTCTTTTCATAAAGTTTTCAATATCTGACAATGTTTCAACCATAAGGTTTCAATGGCCAATTCCTCAGAAGTGGACAGTCTAATCCTTCCTAGCCTATCCAATGCTCAAGAAAGCAACATTGAGAGATCAAAGGACTCATTGCATTGGGTAAATCTGCTGCACAAGACCTCTTCAAAGTGCTGAAAAGCCAGGATATTACTCTAAGAACTAAAGTGCACCAGATCCAAGCCATGATATTCTCAATCGCCTCATATGAATGTGGAAGTTGTACAGTGAATAAGGAAGATCAAAGAAGAATTGACTGTTTGAATTATGGTGATGGCACAGAATATTAAAAGTATCATGGACCAACAAAACAACAAACAAATATGTTTTTGAAGAAGGGTATCCAGGAAGAATGTTACCTAGAAGCAAGAATGGCATTTATAGAGGTCTAAATACAGGCATGTACATATGTAAATACATTTATATATAACGAAAGGGAAATAGATCTATGTACTTATATTTATATGTTAAGTATTAAGTTAGCAGATGGACATTGGGCCTTGACTCAAGTACTTCCTCAACACAAGAACACTTTGTTCTGAGAATCTGGCATTCTGAGTGCATAAGAAAATGTGGTGAAGAAAGCTGATGGTGCTCGGCTATCAAAAGATATAGCTACTGGGGTCTTAAAGGCTAAACAAGTGGCCATGCAGCTCAGAAGCAACAAAGCTCACATGGAAAAAGCACACCACCCTGTGTAGATCATGAGGTATCAATGGGATCAGGTATCAGGCATCTAAGACCCAGAACAAAATCATACCAATGTGAATGTGGGGGATGGGGTTTGGGTGTGGGGTGTGGAGTGGAGACCCAAAGCCCATCTGTAGACAATTGAACATCCCCTTACAGAAGGGTCACAATGGAGAGATGAGAGCCAGTCAGGGTACAGTATAGCACTGATGAAACATACAGCTTTTCTCTAGTTCTTTAATGCTTCCTCACACACACACACTGTCATGACCTCAATTCTACCTTATAAAACCAGAATATGCACACTGGTACAGATAGGAGCCCGCCACACAGGGAATCCAGGATAGACAAACCTCTCAGGACCAACAATGAGAATAGAGATACCAGAAGGATAAGGGGAAGGGTGGGGGGTGGAGAAAGGGGGAGTTGATCACAAGGATTGATACATAACCCCCTCCCAGGGGGACAAACAATAGAAAAGTAGATGAATTGTGACAGAAGATGATGTAAGATATGAAAATAATAATCTATAATTTACCAAGGGTTCATGGGGGGGATGAGAAGCTGATATAAAGGGCTCAAGTAGAAAGAAAATGCTTCAAAAATTATGGTGGCGACTTATGTACAAATTAGCTTGATACAACGGATTGTGATAAGAGATGTAAGCAAGGATGGCAAAACTTCATCTCAAGTACTTTGGATGTATTGTGAGGAGGGACCAAACCTTGGAAGAAATTATATCATGCTTGATAAATAGAGGAGCAGAGGAAAAGAGGAACACCTTCCACAAGACAGACTGACACAGCGACTGCATAGATGGACACAAACATAAGAACAATTATGAATGTGACCTAGACCAGGCATTGTTTTATTATGTTGTACACAGGTCAGCCCTATGTACCACTCAATGATACCTAACAGCAACAAGGAGAGGTGACCCAACAGCATGCAGAAATTCTCTAACAATATCATTAATATCACATGTAAGTAACACTTGTCTGAAGGTAATTAAAAAACAGTTGCAGCGATATATAAACAGGGAGCTGCCAGAAATTCAAGCCTGATTAAGGACAGAACATGGGATTATGAATATCACTGCTCATATCAAATGGCTCTTGATTAAAAGCAGAGAGTACCAGAAAGATATTTACTTGTGATTTATGGACTACGCAGTGGCATTTGGTTGTGTACATCATAACAAACTATGGGTATCATTACAAAGAAAGGGAATTCCTGAACATCCAAGTACACTTATGTGGAACCTATACACGGACCAAAAATCAGTCATTCATTCAGAACAAGGAAAGACTGCCTGGTTTAAAATCTGGAAAGGTTTGCCTCAGGGTTATATTCTTTCACCATAATATTCAATCTGGAGCAAAATAATCAAACAGCCTGGACAATGAGAAGAGAGATGTAACATGAGGATTAGAGGAGGTTCACTAATAACCTTCCATTTACCGATAACACATTGGTTATTGAAAGCAAAGAGAACTTAAAGCGCAGTCTCCATGTGGATTACAACTTAATGTAAAGAAAACAGAAATACGACTGGACCAAGAGAAAATATTATGGTAAATGGATAAAAGTTTGAACATGTCAAGGATTTCATTTATGGAAGCAGAAGACAGGGAATCTCATGATGTGTTGCATTGGGCAAATCAACAGTACATGAACTCTTTCAAGTGTCCAAGTGCAAAGGTGTTGCTTTCAGGACTAAAGTGTACTTTACACAAACCATATTATTTTCAGTCCTCTTATATACATGTGAAAGCTGGACAATGAGTAAAAAGGACGTGAGATGAAGTGATGTATTCGAATAATGTTGTTGGCGTAGAATCCTGAAAGTAGCACATACTGCCAGAAAAGCGAACAAATCTGCTGCGGAGGAAGTGCAGGCAGAATACTCCTCACAATGGAGGCGGACAGCAAGGTTTCATCTCATGGTCTTTGGCCATGTTCTCAGGAGGGATCATTCCCTGGGAAAAGACACAACGTGAGGTAAAGTAGAGGATCACTGAAAAAGAGGGAGACCTGAAGGCACTAGATGTACAAAGCAGCTGCCACAATGGGCTCAAACAGAACCCTGGTGAAGATGGCTCAGGACAGGACAATGTTTTCGTAGTACAGAGAGCCACTGCAAGTCAGAACGGATGCAACAGCATCAAAGGACACCAATGGCAGCATTTACAAGTGCAGACCGCTGCCGCATCCTTTGCCCATGTAGCAGCTTGCAGGTACAAACTGGTGACCTTTTGGTCGAACATTTTAACCATTGCACCACCAAGGCCCCTTAAAGCACAATACTTTCTTTAATTTCAGAAAAACAACTAAGTCTTGCTTAAGCTCAACGAGGTTATTTGGTCATTTACTGGGAATATTACACACAGTAACACCCCAGTCAGCTAGAAACAAACCTACCTGAAATCTTCAACTAATCATAATTCATTTTATTTCCACTTTTACAAAAATAGGTCAATCATAGCAAATCAAGCTGAGATCAAAGATTCAGCTAAAAAACCACAACTTTCACAATCCACAGTACATTTATTAAATCATCAAAAAAAGACTGCTGTATACCAAATTATATTCACCCTCAGCCAACATTTCCTAACACATTTTGAATGATTTTCAACAAGGGAAGAAACAAAATGTTTTCGTGTTAATGACTGTATTAGTGAGGACCCTCTTGGATACAAGTGACAGAAAACTCAACCCAAATTGGCTCACATCCCTGAACTCTACATAAATTGAGAACAGTTGGAGTCAGTTCATCAGGATACAGCCTCTATCTTTGGGCTCAGGACTTATCCATTTGTCTTCATCCTCACACGTCAAGTTGTGCAAACTGGCTACAAGCAGCCCCATAACCACCTTGTCCCAGGTTCAAGTCCAAAGGAAGAGGGGGTATCTCTTTCTCAGCCATCAAAGCAGTCCTGGGTGATATCTGGTTGGCTTAAATCGAGTCTCTAGCACAGCTGATTATGACTCTGATTGGGCAGGTCTAGGGCAGCAAATCACTGAATGCCCACTCTAATCATGAATAGTCACTGGGCTATCCCAGCAGCTCTTCACCACATGGACTTGGACTGTAAAGACACGTTTAATCCACTCTTTCCGAATCTCAACCATATGCTGGATAACCAATAAAATTTAGGACTTCATTAACTTACAATTACAAAAAATCTTGGGGCGGGGGTAAAATGATTAATTTTCACTTGGCAACATGGGTTCAAGTAGGAAGAAATATAAGACAGTAGTTGTATAGAATGAAAACACTATTTCTTGAAGTATTTTCCTAAAAAGACCAAGCCCTTGAAATTCTCTGTGAAGAAATGGGTCCTGGAAACAATGAATGCCAACCTCTTCTCCTATGTTCAACAGAATTATCACCATAGTTGTAGCTCTGAGAACACACTGAGTAATAAAGACAGCTTTACTTGATTATAAATGTTTCCAAAATTTACCTGGTGAGAGAATTATTACTTAACAAGGCAGTGGGCTTGAGTTTTACTGACAAACAACTACAGATATGACTAGTGGAATGGTTGTCATATGTGGGGAAACATGGGCTGTTGTTTTTTTTTTTAATCTTCAGACAACAAAAATATTCTTGCGTATAGGATTGGTAAGCTCAATTATTTAACACTAGAAAATGATAAAGCTGTAATAATCATAAACATCTATAATTCCTGGTATGAAAATACGCATATAGTATATGATACATGTAAAGTAGTTTATAAAGTACTATAGATGTCTATTGTCTCACTCAATCTATTATAAAAATAAATACATAAGTATATTTAATATACTCCTGACCGATGCTATAGTATTTTCAGTTGCCTCACAGGCATGTGAAAGTTGGACAATGAATGAGGAAAATGGAATAATTTGGATTATGATGTTGGTTAAGAATATTGAACGTGCCATTGACTGTCAGAAAAACAAATTTGCCATGAAGAGGTGTAGCCAGAATCCTCGCGAGAATGGCAAGCATGTCATCAGGATAGACTAGATCCTAGAAAAAGACAGCATGCTTGCTAAAGTAGAAGATCAGGAAAAAAGAGATCAATTGGCAGTGTTTATAACAATGGGCTCAAACACAGCAACCATTGTGAGGAGGGGGCAGGACTGAATGGTGTTTAGTTCTGTTGTGCATAGGGGAGTGAAGAGTCACAACCGATTAATGGCATCTGACAATGAGAGTACACTGATATGCAAGTGTAGAGATCTTAAATGTTAGCCCAAAAGAAAACAACTTTGGGTGCTGGTGGTTATGGTCCATGTTTATTTTCTTCTTTGAACCTTATTGTATTTTCTGGGGTATGTGTGTGTGTTTTCTGGTAATGAGCTTGTATTGCTTTTACAATTTTTTTCCAAGAGCTATTTCAATTTGTCCAAACAGTTGCACACTAGTAAATATTATTGTATGACTTTTCATGTCTTTAACCTTTCTAATTTGAATAAAAGTTGATGCACTTTTAACACCATGTACAGTTTCAAACTCATAAGCCTTTATTCTTTTCTGGAAAATAAAACTACTTCTAGGTGCTACAGAATTCAAAAAAGAAGGCTTCTAGGCAGCGCACTTCAAAAAGTCCTCAACTGATTCATATTTCAGCTGCCTCGGTACCAGATTTCAATGAGGCACATGAATCAGGACAACTTGACATTAGCAACAGTCCAATAGAGATGTCAAAAGTATAGGAGCTGAAAAATAGCAAAGTGATGGAATATCATCAAATCACAGAAAAGATTGTAACAGCAGTTGACACTACCAACCTAATGAAGCTGATTGACCTGTTCAATGCTTTGTTTCAGGAATGAAGGGTGGGGGCAGGGAAGGACCTTTCTGGACAGAGGAACCATAGAATCACTGACAGAATACCTTCAAATGGAACTCTAGGGACAGAGCAGGCATGTGCTGTGCATTCTCAGGTCCAGGATGCAGCAGCTGACCAGGCTGGTGGTGTTTACGTTTAGGGCAAGGAGGAGAGGTCAGTTCCTTGGTCATCTGTTAGTTTGGAAGGTCCCAGAGACATTGGAAGCTTCTCCTCCAGCCCTGCACCCCCTCCTCTGTGGGCTATAATTATACATGGATAAAGAAAGAATTATTCCCCAGGTATGAGACAGGTAGACACCTGCATGGACACTGTTCTGCATCCTTCCCGAAGGAAAGGAAAACAAAAAAAATCCCTCAAGGAGGCAGAGCCATACCAAAAGTCTGGTAGGCCTTGTTCTTATTAATCCTACCACAGTGGCCTGATAGCTGTTGGGTGGCATACACTGGGTAAGTAAGTGATAAAAGGTCTCTTTCCCTTCAGACATTTTATTAGGACTATTTTTAGGCACACAGGAAAGTTGTGAGGATAATACAATGAACACTCATTTAGTCATCTTCTGGATTCAATCATTATTCACATCTTGGTCTATTTGCTTTACCTATCCAGATAGTCAATCTTTCTCTGTGTATCTTTCTGAACCATTTAAAATCGGTTGAAGACATCATGACATTTTATGGATAAACACCTCAGTAGGCAGCTCTTAAAAATTAAATTATCTTCCTAGGCAAGCATAAGCCTATTAACATATGAAATAAAATTAATTTTTAAAACCTGGTATCACATAATATTCATTCTTATGAAATTTTAAAGTTTGTTTTTAAAAGCTTTTTCAGAACGAGACTCTATCTTTTAAAAAAATCAGGATCCAGTAAGTTTTCTTGCTCTGTCTTTAGTCATATTTCTCAGTCAATTTTAATTTAGAAGAGCTCTCTGCCTTAAAGCACACACACAAAAAAACAAAACTGTGAAATTAACTTTCTGATGAGTCTGACCAATTTTCTTGTAGAATGTTCCACATTTTGAATTTGTCTTATTGATGACTGAAAACACATTGAGATGCTTCTCTCTCCAGTGTGTCTCGTGTTGGCTTCCAAAAGAATTAATTAAATTCAGACTAAATAATTTTACAAAATTCTTAAGAGATGAAATGTCTGCTATTAGGACACACATGATTGCTGGTGCCACTTTGATCATTTAAGGTAGAGTTAAAATTATTTCATTGTAAAGTGCATTTTCCTTTATAATTAATAAGGAGTCTATAGAGCTATATATTAGCCTGGTTCAGCTCTCCTACTCCAAAAGGTATAGCATCTATGTGATCAACCAGTTACTAGAAGTTGCAAAAGTAGCTTTCTAATTCTATCATTCATTCAACACTGACTAGATGATATTTGTTGGAATTGAATAATATAACAGAACCTAAATTCTTTACAGTGTGGCCTTCAGCATTCACAATGCCCCAATATAATTCAAAATTAACTGAAAGGAAAACATGAGACTTACTCTGAAGGAAATGAATCAGTTGAGAACAAGTCTAGAATGACCAAGTAATAAATTAGCAGACACGCTTTTTAATTCAGCCCTCTAAGGATACTCGCAGGCAAAAAGAAAAATATAAGCAACAAAAAGGAAATTTTAGCCAAGAAACAATATGGAAATGGTTTGGGGACCACATCTGATTTCCTACTACTTCAGTAGGGAGGAGAAACCAACTCTACATGAGCACAAGGCAGCGGGCAGACACGCCTCCATCCTTCCTTACTCCATGCCTCCATCCTTACTTCATTCTTCTTTACCCTGCTCTGCACTGATGTCCCCTCCCAAGTCACTCTGATTCTCTGCCAGGTTCAAGAACCTATTGCAATGCCCAAGATACAATGCAATGGTCACAGACAGTACTCGAGGCTATGGGAGCCTATTAGGAATGTTAGCCAGTTATCACGTTATAAGAAAATGTTAAGAATACAATTCTTTTGTCACAGTAATGCCTCTACTCAGCCACGCTGAGTGACCTGTCTCTCGGTTCCTTGGCCTCTACCCTTCTTAGACAAATGTGACAGAACTTCTTTAGCAATGAGAGATGCCCAAAGGGAGTCTCACTCTGCAAGCCAGATGCCTGCCTGAGGCACTTAGTTTACTCATTCTGTGGGCCAGGAAGCCAGCCATCCTTCCACATTGACATGACACAGCTCCACTGCTCTGTGTCATGGTCTTGGTGCTGTGATCTCTAGAACCGCTACTGCCTGCATTACTTCAGGCATGGATTCCATACATATCACCTCTGGTGGCTTTTTATATATATATATAATCATAGGATTCCTCATTCCTCCTTATGAAATGGCTTACTTTTCTATCCAGTGAAGTAGCAAGACCGACCAATCCTTGAGTTAGGGTCCTATATTTTGTATTTTCATGTTCCCACTAGGTGGGAATTACAGAGACTATGAGTAAAATAGCCATACCAAGAAAACTTACTTCACTCCTGTGTTAGTCTGGGTAGACTTGAGAAATGAATCCATAGAAACTCAAGTGTGTATAAGAGATAGTTTTATATAAAGGGTAATTGTACATTAATAATTCATCCCAACCCAGTCCAGTCCAAGCCTATAAATCCAATATTAGCCCAGATGTCTAATACCGATCTATAAAGTCCTCTTCAGATTCACGAAACACACGCAATGATGCTGAGTGCAGGATGAGCACAGGCCAGTGGGATTCATTTGAGTTTCTTTGGATCCCGTGGTACTGTAAGCATCTCAGCACTGGCAAGGGTCTCCATGTGGCTTCTCCAGTTCCCAGGGCACAGGGTCTATCAGTGCAGTTCCAGGTGTCTTGTCAATAGAGTGTCTCTAAGGGAGGGAGCCAAGAGAAAGAGTCTCTCCTGCCACCAAAGAGGAAATTCAGAAATTCCCAGAATCCTTAGGAGAAGGCCATGCCCACTCAGAAGCCTCATTGGTTATATCTTGATTGACAGGCTAGACTCTTCCCCTTCATTCTTAATCTTCAAATTGACAAACAATTATATAAATACCACAACCACAAACAAACACTTTTTTCAAGTATTAAAAAGGACAACAGAAGCAAAAACATTTAGGAGGACTTACAGATTTCAAAACTTACTTATAATTTCAAAAATTATAACAATCAAAAGATTATGATGTTGATAGAAGACTAGAGAAATAGGTCAATGGAACAGAATTGAGAATATAGAAAGAAATTTTTACTTCTATGATAAATTAAAATTTCTACAAAGATACAAAGTCCACTTAATGGGGAAAGGAAAGTCTTTGACAAATTATTTTAAGAGAATTGAACATTCACATTAAAAAATTTGAGCATTACTTTATATAATGCATAAAAACTAACCCCAAATGAAACGAAGAGTAAAACATAAGAGCTAAACCTATAAGAAGAAAACTAGGAGTAGATCTTGTGACAGAAGTGCTCACAAGACACAGATGGTAGAAGAAAAGATTGATAAATGAGGTTTCATTAAAATGTAATATTTTTGTCCTTAAAAAATACCATTAAGAAATAAAAAAGGTAAGTTATATATTGGAAGAAATCTTTGTAAATTACATATGTTTTAAGGAATTTTTATTTAGAATATGTAAACAATTCTTACAATTCAATAATAAGAACACAAGTATTCTTGCTAAAAGTGGACAAAAGTATGAGTAGACATTTCACCAAAGAAAATATAAAATAATCAATATGCATATAAAATTATACGCAAACATCATTAAAATTAGGATAATTCAAATTAAAACTGCAAGAAAATGGTTGTAATAAAAAAAGACAGATAGTAAAACTTGTTTGAGAAGAAATGGAAAACCCAGAACCCTGGTGGGAATATTTGTCTATCAATGTATGGATGGATAAGCAGTAGTTGTGAATCCATATCATTGTAGCTTATCTTACCCCCAGAAAGAGAACGATATACTGACATAAGGCATGAGATGAAAGTATCTAAAATACATGCTAAGCAAAAAGAAAAGAAAAGAAAAAAGCCAGACATAAAAGACTACGTATTGTATGATCCAATTCCGATAAATGTCAAAAATTGGCATGGTTGCCTGAGGCTAGTGGTGGAAACTGGGAGGGGCTGTCTGTCTATAAATGAGTATGAGGGGTTTCCAGCGGTAGGTAGAAGAAGGCAGTGAAAGGTGTGGGTAAAAGGTACCCCTACATGGGTTACCCATGGCTTCTTCCTCACAGACTACTCTTCCCTTCAAGGCATATAGCAAAGCTGACCACTGAGAACCCAGCATCACCAAGCCCATGTGGAGGCAGAAATCATGGCACAGCCTTGGAGCTGCAGGCGATCCAACAGGGAGAAGAGCTTCTCTGGTCACATCTCCCCGATCCTCACACTTACCCTCACTACTTTGTTGCTAGATGCCCTCAAGCTGGTTCCAACCCATAGCGACCCTATGTAGTACAGAGAAAACACTCCCTGATCCTGCGCCATCCTCACAGCTGTTCCTGTGCCTGAGCTCATTGTTGCAGCCACTGTGCCCACCCATCTCCTTGAGGTCCTACCTCTCCTCCACTGCCCCTCTACTTCACCAAGCTCGATGTCCTTCTCCAGCGACTGGTCTCTCCTGACAACATGTAAGAGACCAGCGACTGGTCTCTCCTAAAGCATGTAAGATGAAGTCTCCCCATATTTGCCTCTAAGGAGCACTCTGGCTGTACTTCTTCCAGAACAGATTTGTTTGTCGTTTTGGAAATCCATGGGACTTTCAATAGTCTCCTCCAGCATTGCAATTTAATTGCATCTAGCTGACATAGTTTAAAAACTCCTACTTGACCAAGGGACAGTTTGGACCAAACCCTGACCCTGTTGGCTGCCGCAGGGTGACAAGCTGTACTATACTTCCATAAGTAACCCTCCTCTAAATAATAAACTCCCCCTCTCCCAGAGTGACTCCTGGGCTATACTTCGAGTTTTTCGCACTTAATAATTGGGACGAATAAGCCCTATTCAAGGAATCTCCCCACAAAAAAGAACTCTCTCTTGACTCAAGTAAAGGAATTCTTTTAATGAACATTAAAATTGACATCAGTAAAAGTGGATAAAAATTTTAATAAACATTAAAATGTTTCAATGTTTTATTATTTTAAAGGCTTGTTAAAGGTGAAGAACAACGGACTAGAGGAAGATCCTCGTTAAGGTTCATTGACATGGCGGCAGTGACAACGGGCTCTATTGTGACCATGTGGCCAGACCCAGCAGTGTTCCGTTCTGTAGGATCACTATGATTCAGAAGTGACTTGGCAGCACCCATCCGCAACAACAATAAATATAAATATATATCTCCAGGCCCCAAAGGATATACATGGTTTTCTTAATCTATAATGTGATTTGCAATATTATTTTCTGTTTATAGCAGCAGATCATGCTTTTGAAAGGCAATTTTTCCTACCTATTTTCACATAGTTTCACAGTCAACATTCTGGAAAAATAATTTAAAAAACACATCTGAGTGTCAGATACTCACACTGATTTCAGCTCTGAAAAGATTAGCTGCTACATATAAAAAGAACTTACTCCTCTAAATCCAGATATAAGCTTCTTGGTGGTGGCAGGGTAGGGGGAAGGTATGAATTGTACCCAGAGCCCAAAGAGGGCTACAACAAGGTGATATAGTTCGGCCCTCCAAATATGATTTTATCGATTGAAGTGCTCAGATTGCCATGGCCTTTGCTACGGGTTTATCCGACAAAATCAGGAGAGATTGCATTCTGGGGAGCCAACTCTCCAATATTAAGCCAAGTAGCCCACGTCAGCACCTGCTGCAATACTAGCCTTCTGAAGTTTACAGGCCTGACAATCTTTGCCCAAAGACATTAAAACCAAGAAGAGCCTATGGGACAGATCTCTGAAACACATGGGGTTGCCAGAAGTCAGAATAAACTGAGGGACTGGTTTTTATGTGTTATGAAGATCTCTGGGTGGTATGAATGGTTAAGCCCTCGATTAGCTCAAAGGTGGTTCCCGTTACACAGGATAACTCAACAGTAAAGAACGGCGATTTGCTTCTGCAAGAGGACAGTCATAGAAACCCTAGGGAGCATGGTTTTTCTTTGCACAATACGTTGCCATGAAAAGGAATCAACTTAGTAGCAAGGAGATGTGTTCAAACCCCAATCTTTAATTTGTTATTCACACACTTGTCAAGCAATGGGTTGCACCATCTATGGGCCTAACACCATGCTATTGTTATGTGTTTCTATGTTAATAAGATTTTAAAACAGTTTTATTGGGACATAATCCACATATCATACAATTCAATCATTCAGTCACATTGTTGCTAAGTATTATTGGGTCAATTTTAATGCAATGACCCTTTATGACAAAGTAGACCTAATTACGTGATTTTGTAGGCCATAATCTTGACAGGAGCTAATTGTCAGTTCTTTCTCTTTGGAGCTGCTTAGTGGATTTAAGCTTCCAAACTTTTGGTTGAGCCCAGTGCTTAACCATTGAGCCACCAGGACTCATCTTCCCCAAATGTGTGCTCTGGAATCTACTCACTCCATTCTATCGACTTCACTCCGTTTTGCTCCCAGGACATGAATTACATTCATCATTCCTACAACTGTCAACCAGGCCTGATTCAAAATGGTGACAAAAAGCTTGACTAGACACTATACAAACTACATTGAGGGAACTTTGAGAAGAATGGCACCTCCAAGACATCTCACTGGCTCATGCAGAACCTGAACATGGTTCAAGAGGCGGTTGTAGGAACAGAACAAGGGAATACTGCATGGTTTAAAATCAGAGGTGTGTGTAAAAGTTATGTTCTCTCACCATATTTATTCAGTATGTATGTTGAGTGAATCATCAGAGAAGTTAGATTAAATAAAGAAGAATGTGGCATCAGGATTGGAGGGAGGCTTATTAACAACCTGAAATATGCAGATGACAGAACCTTTCTTGGGGAAAGTGAGGCAGATTTAAAGCATTTGCTGATGAAGATCAAGGGTTGCAGCCTTCAGTAAAGATTGCATGCACCTCAATGTAAAGAAAATTAAAATCCTTGGAGCTGGACCAATAGGTAGCACCATGATAAACAGAGAAAATATGGATATTGACAAGGATTTCATCTTGCTTGCTTATGGAAGCAGCAGTCAGAGATCAAATGGCATATTGCATTAGACATAAGACCTCTCTAAATGCAGGGTATTACATTGAGGATGAAAGGTGAACCTGACTCAAGCCATGGTATTTTCAATTACCTCATATGCATGTGAAAGTTGGACATTGAATAAGGAGGACCAAAGAAAAATTGAGGCATTGGACTATCGTGCTGATGAAAATATGAAAGTAACACGGACCACCAAAAGAACAGACACTTATGTCTACGGAGAAGTACAACCAGCATGCTGCTCCGAGGCAAGGATGATGATACATAGTGTCACGTACTTTGGACATGTTGTCAGGAGAGACCAGTCCCTGGAGAGGGACATTGTGCTTGGTAAAGTGAAAGGGAAGCAAAAAAGAGGAAGGCCCCTAATGTGATGGATTGACGCTGTGGCTGCCACAATGAGTTCAAACATGGGAACAATTGTGAGTCTGTGCAGGACTGGATAGTGTTTCATTGTGTAATATATAAGGATTGCTGGGAGTCAAAACCAACATGATGCCATCTAAAAATAACAACACATTTATGTACATGAGTGTAGTCAATAGCACATGAAAGATACTCGGGCTAAATAGTTTCTCTAAACCAAATCACACCCATTGACATCGAGTCAATTCTGAATCACACAGACCCTGTAGAACTGCCCCATAGGGTTTTCAAGGCTGTTAATCCTAAGTGTAGAAGACTGCCACATCATTCTCCACTGGGACAATGGGTGGGTTCAAATTACTCACCTTCAGGTTTAGAAGCCAAATGCATTGACCACTGTACCAGCACGGCTCCGATTTTTCTTTAGGATAATGCAATTTAATTTTAAGCCACTTTGTACTCATGAGGATAATTCCTTCTATAAATGGAACAAAACAAATATGAAGAATTTGAAGTCCTTGTCCATTACTATCAGGAATGCAAAATGGGACAGCCATAGTATAAAAGAGTTTTTAATGATTTCGCCCCAAATGAAGGAATAAGCACATGACTCAGCAATTCCAATCCTGGACATGGACTGAAAATAATTGAAAGCAGGGACCCAAACAGATACTGTATACCCATATTCATTGCAGCAATGTTCATCATAGGTTAAAGACAGAAACAACCCAGAATTGTTCAAATATACATATGCAAAATATTATTCATCCATAAAGATGAAATTCAGAGACATGCTACAATATCGATGGACCTAGAAAACATTGTGCTGCCTGAAATAAACCAGACTGAAGGAGACAAAAAATGCATAATCCACTGTAAGAAATAGCTGATGTGGGCAAATGTATACAGGTAGAAAGTAATTTGTGATCACCAGGGCCTGAGATGGGAGAATGTTGGGGGTGGGGGTGGGGGTGGCAATTGTTTCATAGGTGCAGAGCTTATGTTTGGGGTGATGAAACAATATTTCAAAGTAAATAATGGTAATGGTTTCACACATTCTTACAAGCTATACAGTAAGAAAATCCATCCCTACAGGTAAAGTTAAATGTTTTCCTCTAAGGCAACCACCGAACATTTTCCCCCTTGGCTACCAGTAAGCTCAGACATATATTGAGTGCTCAATTATAATAATTAATCCATTGCCCAAACTAAATGTCTAGATGTTTCCGGATTCTATTTTCCTCTACCATGTTCTATTTTATTTGAATTGTCTTATTTTATGCTTGTTAGTTGTGTCACTCAAATAAAATATTTTATGGAAGTAGGCAATATATGCACCATTAGAAAACAATTACAAAGTAGAATATACAGTGCTTTGCTTTAGGACAAATGCACTCCAGAGGCTTCATACATTTGGCAATTAGCATCCAGCAGGTTTAGCACCCATTTGCCACCTGCTCGACAGTGTTCACTTGTTGCTGGAGAACGCCGCTGTGACACATGTTAGTGGTGACAGGGAAGGTCTTGGTTTTCATTGTAACTGTGAACTAGACACTAATGGGCAGGGTAAAAGGACCCTGCCTTCATGGAGGTTGCCATCTCTTTGGGGGGAAAATAAGACATTTACACAAAATAATTAAGAATGAAGAATGGTTAGTATAGGTTACATGACAAAAAGTATAGGACTGACAACTGGAGAGAAATGTTGGCCTTTGTGAAGGATTTTTCCAACTGGTTTGTATCCATGATGACTTGTGTGTAGCTCTCATGGTATAAGATTTGTCAGTGTCATTTCAAATACCAGTAGGGTTACCATGGTGGACCAGTTTCGGTAGCACTTCCAGACTAAGACAGGCTAGAAGGAAAGGTCTACTGATCTACTTTTTTAAAGTCATTTAAGAAAGACTTATGGGCCCAAGAATACCAAATATTTACTATTTTAATGCTCTTTTATGCCTTTTTATGATGTGTTAGTCTAGCAGGCATGGTTCTACCTTTGAGAATGGGTGTAATTGAGAGTTTTGCCTTATTGTCAACCTTTGTTGTTTGTGTAAATACTGTTCGGTTACTTAAGCTTTTAATCTGTATAAGTCAAGAATGCATGTATTTAGGTCTGAAAATCCAGCCTATACATGTATATTCCCTTTCTTTAACAGTGTTGGTAGCTCTATACCATCGGCTAAAGTGAGGAGGACTTGAAGCACTTGCCGATCAAGATCAAAGATCGCAGCCTTCAGTGTGGATGATGACTCAATGGAAACAGCATTAAAATCCTCCCAGTGGACCAATACGCAACATCATCATTAATGGAGAAAAGGTTGAAACTGTCAAGGATTTCCTCTTGCTTGTACCCAGAGTCAATTTGCATGGAAGCAGTTAAGAGATCAAGAGATATGTAATTTTAGGTGAATCTGCTGCACCCGACCTTTTTAGACTATTGAACAGCAAGGATGTTACTTTGAGGATTAAAGTGTGCTTGACCCAAGCAGCGGTATTTTCAATTGCCTCATATACATGGGAAAGTGGGACATTGAATAAAGAAGACTGAAGAAAAAATGATGTATTTGAATTGTGGTGCTGGAGAATAATATTGTGGAAGTACCGGGAACTGTCAAAAGGACAAACAAATCTGTCTTCGAAGAAGTACAGTCAGAGCGCTCCTTAGAGGCAACGATGGGAAGACTTCGTCTTACAGACTTTGGACATGTTGTCAGGAGAAACCAGTCCCTGGAGAATGGCATCGTATTTGGTAAAGTAGAGGGGCAATGAAAAAGGGGAAGGTCCTCAACAAGATGGATAGACACAGGGGCTACAACAATGGGCCCAGGCATAGGAACATCAGTGGAGATGACCTGGACTGGGCGGTGTTTCCTTCCGTTGTGCATAGGGTCGCTATGGGTCAGAATGAACCCAGTGTCGCCCAGGAAAAACAAGAACAATAAGAGGATTTCCTTGTGCCCCAGAGGGATGACTTATAATGTGCTCTATCATAAACAGACAATGATGTCTCTAAGGTGAACCAGAGACGTAGATGAACCCTAGGTATATAATTGCATTTGGTATTCACACTTAATCATAGCCCCAATCTAAGAAAAAATTCTCTTCTGGCCTGGCTGTACTCAGTATTTGCCCTCATGAAGAGCTCATTGAAGATGGGGGTGCTGTAACAATGTGTGGTGACACAGCCAGCTGACACCTGCCTATCTGGAAGAATAACACCTGGGGCCTTAAAGGCTAGTTTCTAAGCTCTATGATCCCAAAATTGGAAATAATGAAGTCAAAATCCAAAGAAAGGAATAGTAGCCGAGCATAAATTATGAACACCTCGTTTGCAGAAGGCACTTGATGACAGTGGAAGCCCCAAATCTATTTGCTGGGTCCACACACGGCTTAAGCTTCCAGGGAAACATCTCTGACCATAGTCAAGAAATGCAAACGGCCTGCCTATGAGACAAGAGAGCACTGTCAAGCCTCTTGTGGCAGATGTGGTTAGGTTAAAATCAGAAACATGGTGGGCATGGGGCAACATTTCATTCCATTCTACATGAGGCCGCCGTGAACCAGAGTCCACTCAAGACCAAGGAAACCACAGATGTCAACCCAGAAAGCTCTGAAATTATTGCTGTCTGGTGTCCTGTTTTCCCCGAGGTCACTCCCCAACTACCCCATGCCCTCATCCTACCTCATTTCTTGATACAAAGAATCTATGGTTATGTGTGCCGCACAATCTCATTTTGGCCTGTGACGCTCTTCATGCGCTGAGTATGTGGACTTTGTATCAGCTCTGTGTGATGAGCAATTTCTAAGGCACTTTTTTACAGGCCAACCTTCCTTTACTTGTGCCCTTATCTCTTATTGTGATCACAAGCTGGGGTGATAGATTTTTGCCAGCCATAAATTCACTGGATTCTCTGAAAGAAAGAGAAAATACACACACCTTTTTTTGTTGTTTTTTTCCCTCTTGGCTCCAACAATATGTGTGCAAATATGAAGAGACCTTCACCTTGCACTCCCAATCTGATACTCACCCTCACTGTCCCTTATATGGCTTTGAAACAAGAGTCTTCTTATCTCCCCTTCCTAATGTGATTCTTCAACCATCCTTACTGCTAAAATCCTTTTAGGGAAAAAATATTCACTTCCGTTTTATTTGTATTCTCTTACTCAGTCAGGTAGAAGAACTCTAAGATATGCTTGATACATCCCATTGTCTGATGATGAAAAAGATAAGCGTGCGAAATCTCTTCCTTTCTCTTCAAGCAGGAGAATAAAGCATCTAGAGAGAGCATTGTTCACTTCTCGTGTGGGGAAGATCAAAACAAACAAACAAACAAACAAACAAACAAAATCAATGTCCTCCAGCCAATTCTGACTCACAGAGACCCTATAGGATAGAGCAGAACAGTCCCGGAGGGTTTCCAAGCCGCGGAGGAGCTGGTGGTTGTGAACTGCTGACCTTGCAGTTAAGCAGCCCAATGATAACCCACCGAGTCAGCAGTACATTTTTTTTAAGGTAGCAGCATTTGGTGTACTGGACACCCCTACTAACATATGAGACAGTGGTGTTTTAATGTCACTCTGAGAATAGTGCTGACAGGTGCCACCAGGGCCATTCTGGGGAAGACCAGAGGGAAATCTTAAACTAATTTTGATTGGGAGAGTTTTGTTAAAAAAATGAACTTCTGTTAGATACAAACACTGCTGTCATCCATTCACATTTTGTTAAGCCTTCATTGGATGGCATTTTACTCGGCAATAATTGAGCAAATTATGACAAATGGTATTTTTTATATAACATACCAATGAATGTGGAATTACACATTTATGAGCCAAAGTGATTTTGACATGTGCAAAGCAAGAAAGATATTGAGTTCGTTGGCTTTAGTGGCTCAGGCTGCTAAGAAAAAGGCCGTGGAGCAAACATCCCTCCCCCAGCTGCTCCAGGAGAGAAAGATGAGGTAGTCCTCTTCTGCACAAGTGGCAGCCCTGGGGACCCCATGGATGATGGGCTTGAACTACTGGCCTGGTGTTAGCGGATCAGTCCATAACCCACTTCAGAGGTCCTGGGTCTTCTTCATGGAAGGTAAGAATTTGACTCATCAATCACCAGGACTCTGACTCTATTGTAGTTCCAAATGCATTCTTTACTTATTTATTTTTGTTAAACCAATTTATTGGGAGCTAATGCAAATAACTAATATGGGACCTAGGAAAAACAACATATTGTTCCGTAGTTCAATCACATCAAGCAGTTTTGTATAATTGCTACCACGGTCAGTTTCAAACCATTCTCTTCCTTCTTGAACTCCTTGTCATCAGCAACCCTTTACTCTAAACCTAAGTTCTAAGTATTAATGGATGTTTTCAGCTGTTTCTTCTCACCTTATTAATCGAGATTATTACATGTATCAATTCATTCCATAGTTCAATGATGCATCCTGGACCTTATCTGGTATACAATATCTTCTGTATTGGGCGGTTGTATTGTTTTGTTTGGGTTTTGATTATACATCTTAGGGGGTCTCCCAAGAGAGTTATGTCATTGGGAGCCCCCCTCTTAAACTTGCAGTATATGTTTATTTTGGGGGGGGTTTGGTGTGTGAAAAACAGGACGAATGAATTTGTAAAATTCAGCAAGTGGGGGGGTGGTCACAGAAGTGGTGGTGGGGTGAAGGGGTGATGACAGCAAGGGGTCCATATAGAAAAAGAATGTTTGGAAAGTGATCGTGGTACCACGCGTACAATTCTCCCAGCTGACGTTTTGTGATGTCCCAGCTTGGGGCCTCAACATGTAAGTGGATCCCATGTAAGAGTGAAAGATAGGCAATGACAAGCCTGAGTCTTGTAATGATGCCAAGTTACTATTAGCATTTTGCTCTCCAAAATTGTGATAGCAATAACTCTTTTAAAAATTGGAATTATCAGATGTTTCTTATTCTCTATTTAAAATACCATATATGCTTAAATATCTACAACTATTCTCTTTCTTAATTGATACATGGAATATATATATATATATATGTAAAACCAATCCAAACACATAGCCGTAGAGTCAGTGCTGACCCATAGCGACCACCCCACCCCACCATGGCTTTCTGAAACCGGAATGTTTATGGGAATAGAAAGTTTAGTCTTTCTCTCTATCCTATAGGGTCATGGCAGAGCCATATAGCCTAGAGCAGTGGTTCCCAACCTTCCTAATGCTGTGACCCTTTCATACAGTTCATCCTGTTGTGGTGACCCCCAACCATGAAAGCATTTTTGTTGCTACTTCATAACTGTAATTTTGCTACTGTGCTGAATTGTCATGTAAATATCTGCTATGCAGGATGTGCTTTCATTGTTACAAATTGAACATAATTAAAGCATAGTGATGAATCACAAAACGATATGTCATTATATATTGTGAAATATTTATGTATTTTCTGATAGTCTTAGGCGATCTCTGTGAAAGGGTCATTTGACCCCTAAAGGGGTCACAACCCACAGGTTGAGAACCACTGGCCTAGGGAGTTCTTGGTGGCAGAGTAAATGATGCATTGAGCTACTAACTGAAAGTTCAACGGTTTGAACCTCCCAGTTGCCCCCAGGGAGAACTATAAGTCTATCTGCTCCATCAAGATTTATGGTCTTTTGTCCTATTGGGTCGCTGAGAGTCAGAATGAACTCAGTAGCAGTGGGTTGGGTTAGGCATCATCCTCCAGAGATATTAAAAAAAAATGTTTAATTTAAAAAGAAAAACAAAAAACAAGAGAGAGCTGCCGTCTTTAAGCTCCCTTCCTTCTTTCATACGAGGGAACATCCTTTCTAAGCACACATCTTCATGAGACAGCATTTGGCATTGATCCAGAACACTCTAGGTTCTGCACCGTGCACCTCCTGAGCTGTGGTTCGGGCTCCTTCACTGGGGACTGTGCCACTCGATCGAGGCAAGGGATGGGGAGCTCTGTTAGGTTGATGCATCTGAGGAGTTGTGAGAAGAAGACAAAGAGCTTTTAAATGGAGTGACCTTAACTAGTTAGAAGTACTTATGGCTCCAAGGGGTGGGGTGGGGGTTGGGGGTGGGGGAGAGTAGGAGTTAACTCCTACCCAAAGCTTCATTAAATGGATGCCTTCAAGAAAGGCTAATAAAAGAACGGCGATCCCATTAGTTTCAGGAGAACTCTGTGCCGAAACGCCAGACAGAGCTGTTGGTCCTGCTTTATCAGTAAAGCATCTTAGATGCCCAGTTAAATGGGACTTTTCTCCCCCGGACTCATCCTGGTGTTTTAGGGATTTTAGACCATTAGCCAATGGCTGGCTAGCTTTATGGGATTTATGCACCAATGCAGCCACAAAAGCAAGTTTCATCCTGTGACTGTGTGGAAGGTCCCTAATAAATGACAGTTTCCTGTGCTCCGCTCCCATGGAGGCTTCAGGAGCTGGGTCTGAAGACAGGAACGCTGCAGAAACGACATTTGCAGTGGCTCGCAGAGCAGCAAAGCCATCTGTGGCTGTAGTAACAGAGTTTCAGAACTTCTTCCTTTAAAATTCATTTGATTTTCTTCCCCCTTTATTTATCAGTTGAGGCATAATTTACACATTTCACTGTGTATGTAAACTCAATCTATAAATTTGTCAAAACTAACTACACTGTGCAGTTCAGGATGTGTGCAAACTGAACAGATAGCATGTATGTAAACTAAACAGATAAGTCTGCGTAGAATAGAAACAGATCATTTACATATATACTGAAATGCATAGTGCAGTTAGTTGTGACAAATGCCCACATTCCACCAGGATGTAGCATTTAAGAAGGTTTGTTTTGTATTATCTTCCTCAGCTTCCCCCACTACTTGTCTGCCCCGTGTCTCTTAGATTTCTAGCAAGAGGGTGGTCTAGATATCACAAGAGGATCACCAGGTTCAGGGAATTCTTATACTCTCTTTGCAACAAAGACTGCTGATGTCAAACCATTGCTACAAAAAAAAATGGCTAACAAAATTTCTCAAGCATGTGCCATTTGTTGATTCATATTTTTGAGACTGACACCTCCCCCTTCCCCCCCTCCCAATCTTGAAGTCCACCTCTTAGTACAACTATGGTTTTATACCTACCGCCTTCCAAACACTGCCAACTAGATGAATGAGAACACAGCTGCATCTTTTTAAAAAAATAATTTTATTGGGGGCTCATACAACTCTTATCACAATCCATACAT
>NW_022107431.1:12235757-12245463 GCF_000313985.2 Echinops telfairi
GGGGGAGGAAGCATTTAGGAACTAGAGGAAAGTTGTATGTTTCATCATTGCTACCCTGCACCCTTACTGGCTCATCTCCTCCCTGCGACCCTTCTGTAAGGGGATGTCCAGTTGCCTACAGATGGGATTTGGGTCCCCACTCCACACTCCCCCTCATTCACAATTATATGATTCTTGTTCTTTGATGCCTGATAATGATCCCTTTGACACCTCGTGATCACACAGACTGGTGTGCTTCTTCCATGTGGGCTTTGTTTCTTCTGAGCTAGATGGCCACTTGTTTACCTTCAAGCCTTTAAGACCCCAGATGCTATATCTTTTGATATCTGGGCACCATGAGCTTTCTTCACCACATTTGCTTATGCACCCATTTGTCTTCAGCGATCATATCGGGGAGGTCAGCGCACCATGATATGATTTGTTGTTCCTTCAAGCACTCGAATATAGGAAGACTCAGCTTCAGATTTTCCTACAGTATCATCAAGCCTGGAAAGATAGACAGACGATAGACAGATAAACAAATTTCCTGCCATTGAGTTAATTCTTACTCATAGCAA
This sequence comes from Echinops telfairi, assembly GCF_000313985.2. NCBI lineage: Eukaryota > Metazoa > Chordata > Mammalia > Afrosoricida > Tenrecidae > Echinops > Echinops telfairi. The sequence goes on from NW_022107431.1 coordinate 12,236,315, forward strand.
CCCTGTAGGACAGACTAGAACTGCCCCTGTGGGTTTTTTGAGGCTATAAATCATTACAGGAGCTGAAAGCCTTATTTTTGTCCTGTGAAATAGCTGGTGGATTCAAATTGCTGGACTTGGGCTTAACAGCCCAACATGTAAATTTCATGTATACTTATATGAAATAAATACAAATAGGTGCATTTGAACTATCTACCTTACAATTAGCATCCTAATGCCCAAGCCACAGTACCATCAGCATTCCTTAAATAAATATATATTTACATAGGTTAGCGTGGGCTTGGTACTCAGTTTAGCCAAGGGATTCTTCAAGGACAACAGAATGGTAGCACTTTAAAAAAACAAAAATATCTTATGGTTAAGCCAGAAAGAGAAGGAAAGTAACCTTAACCTCGGACTCCTGCCGTGTACAGGAAATCACAGAAATAAAACGAGCACCACTGAACCACGGCACTCACACCCACTGGTCATGGTCGGCATCTGCAAATATTTGAAAGACTTTCATGTGAAACAGAAGTTAATTAGACTTACTCCGTTAACTCCAGAGACAGTGCAAAGAACAATAAAAAAGAAGTTTCTTTCAGGAGAGGTTAATCTCTGCCTCCACATAGGGAACTTGTGAGCATTCTGATTTCTTTATAATGGAGTTCCACCACCCATCTGTCAATTTGTCATATGGTGGTGACTTCCATGTGCCTACGATGCTTGAAGCAAGGCCTCTGATCTTCAATACCAGCAGGGTGGCCCATGATGGACAGGTTTCAATGAAGCTTCCAGAAGCTAACACAGAGTAGGGAGAAAGGCCGAGTGAGATACTTCCTAAAATTAGCTGAAGAAAATCCTGTGGATCACAACCAATTGTTGCCAATATGTTGTTGTTGGTAGTTGTCATCAGGTGGATTCAGACTCATGGCAACTCCATGAATAACAGAGAAAACTCTTACCAAGTCTTCATCATCTTGGGTACACTGCCCACTAAAGTACTAAAAAATGAGCCCCGAGTTTGGAAAGCACTCACTGGCAATACACAGGGACCTCTCCACAGGGCTCAAGCAGGCAACACCATGAAGACAGTGCAGGATCAAGCCACGTGTGTTCTGTTCTACATGAGGTTGCCACAAGTTGCCGATGACTCTCCATGGCAGCTATCAGCCACACGTAAAGAGTTGGTCTGGGCTGCTTTATTAAGAAGGATGCTCACAATTTCTCCAGGTGTTTAAAGAGAGCCAGGGTGAACTCAGGGCAGAACAATGTGGATGGTGGAGTGTGTGCCCTCATGAGGAGATTGGCTTTGAAGATCTCCTGAAGATCTTCCCCACTCCAAGATGAAATAATTGTTGCTAAGACTTACTGGATAAGTAGGAAGGGTCGATTCTAAATCTGCTTGTTTATTTTTTCAGATCGCTGGTAGTTCAGAAGGAATTTTATTCTTATTACCAGTCATCCTCTCTCAAACAGAGAGAGAGAGAAGGAAGGGAAGTCCCACAAAAGAACTCTTTGATGTTTTCTGTGATCTGAGTACCTAAGGCAGTGTAGCAAATGTAATTAAAATTCTGTTTGCATTCCTAAAAGTGTAGATCAGCATCTCAGATTGACGTTCTTCTGTAACATCCCTTGGAGGTTGATAACCCACATTCAGAGCTATTCCAAGGCCATCACCTCAAGACTGGCCAAAGAAGGACCGAAGAGATGACAGGTGTGGTGAGTATGGCACCTGCCCCAGATGCAACCTGCAAAGGCGCCACTGAACAGCTTCTCTCATACCCTCACAATTCCCATGGCCAGCTATGAGACATCATTCAGCAAGTTAAACAACAAATGCTTGCTTAGCTGACAGCCCTTTCCAGACTACTCTGCTTCCCTCTCCTGCCCGCCTTCTTCCCCACCCTATTCAATCACCTAACAATTTCCACTGCCCCAGTCCTGTAGGCCATCCACCCACCCACCAGCACATCAGTTGCCCTCTTTTTCCATAAAAAAATAAGTTTCTAGGTCAGCGGTTCTCAACCTGTGGTTTGAGACCCCTGTGGGGGTCAAGCAACCCTTTCACAGGGGTCCCCTGATTCACAACAGTAGCAAAATAACAGTGATGAAGTAGCAATGAAAATAATTTATGGTTGGGGTGTCACCACAACATGAGGAACTGTATTAAAGGATCTCGGCATTGGGAAGGTTGAGAACCACTGTGATGTTAGGGACTGTTTTGTTTTAATATAACCGTCCACTAAACTGGAGGGGAGTCCCCTTCTTTGTTCAAGGCTGGAAAAAGACCCAAGACAACTTGGGGGCTGAGGGGAAGACCTTCAAGAACTCTTTTTTAATATGGTCTCTTTTACAGGAAAATGAATAATTTGGCTCCAAGGCACAGTTTTCATTGTGGAATCAGTTGTCCAAGGTGCATAATGATGTTAAATATGGTTGTCAGATGCTTGGAAAGTAGCACAGTTTTAAAAAAAAATCATTTTAGTGGGGACTCATACAACTCTTATCACAATCCATACATACATCCACTGTGTCAAGCACATTTGTACATTTGTTGCCATCATCATTCTCAAAACATTTTTCTTTATACTTGAACTCTTGGTATAAGTTCCTCTTTTTTTCTCCTCCTTCCCCACCCTCCCTCCCTCACAAACCTTGATAATTAATAAATTATTATTTTTTCATGTCTTACACTGTCCGATGTCTCCTATCACCCACTTTTTTGTTGTCCGTCCCCCAGGGAGGACATTGTGATCTACTCCCCCTTTGTCCCTCACATTGTGATCATTGTGATCTACTCCCCCTTTCTCCCCCACCCTCCCCTCCCCCTCCTACTCTCATTATTGGTCCTGAGGGGTTTATCTGTCCTGGATTCCCTGTGTTTCCAGCTGTTATCTGTACCCATGTACATGCTCTGGTCTAGTCGGTTTTGTAAGATAGAATTGGGATCATGATAGTGGGGGTGGGGGTGGGGTGGGGGAGGAAGCATTAAAGAACTAGAGGAAAGTTTTAAGTTGTATGTTTCATCGGTGCTATACCCCACCCTGACTGGCTCATCTCCTCACTGTGACCCTTCTGTAAGGGGATGTTCAGATGCCTACAGATGGGCTTTGGGTCTCCACTCCTCACCCCCCTCATTCACAAAAGAAGGAAAAAAGAGACCTGGGTAGCGACAGAACCGGGCACTAACCCACCCAAGAGGAGGGTATTGTTTATATCTCCACACGAAAGAGGGACCAGACTTCAACCCCGTGTTCCAAGACATGAATGCAGCACACCGGCATGAAGCAGGGAACTAATAGAGAGATCTAAGGGGCCGGCCCCAATCCCAACTACGTGGACAGCCTCTATTCCGCGCAGAAGAATTCGCTTCAGAGGACAGCACTAAAGCTACAGCTCAGGTAAAGGGACATGTCTGAGCAGAACACATGGGAGCAAACGAAGGGGAAGGAAGAGAGAGTGGAACACATCCTGGCCCACCAAGCCTTGAGGATGATATTCCCACTCAGAACAGCCAGTACACAGAGAGGACCATAGGGCCGGGCCCACCATGAGACAAGATGTCCCTCACTGACTCACAACGCTACGGGGGGACAACACTGGAGACACAGTGCGGGAATTGTGCCCTATCTGATGCCACCACACTGAGATGAAACAGTAAGGGTGTGCAACAGAACAGCAAGGGGAACAGAGCAATGAAGTCCCCAGGGAATACCAAAAATAGACTTTGGGGCCCGGGAGTAGCACCCCATGAGACTCAACTGGAAAACACTCCTAAAGTTCAACAAACAGACCTTGAAGTATTTACAGTTTTTATTTTTTGGCGTTTTTTTGTTGTTGTTATTGTACTTGTTTTTCTTTTGTTGCTTACTTTTACTCTGTCTTGTTTTTTGTGCATATTACTCTCTCTGAAGGTCTATCTAGATAAGATAGGTGGGATAAACAATCTGGAGGAGAAAACAACAGGACAGACAGTTCAGAGGGGAAATGGATGAGGGGGAGGCAGGGGAAAGGAAGTGGGTGTTAACAACCCCAGGAATAAGGGAACAATGAGTAACCAAAATCGATCACGAGGAGGGTGTAGGAAGTCTGGTAGGACTTAATCAGGGGCAACATAACTGAGAGGAATTACTGAAACCCAAATGAAGGCTGAACATAATAGTGGGACAAGAGAAAAGTAAAAGGAAATCGAGGAAAGAACTAGGATGCTAAGGGCATTTATAGAGGTGTGAATACAGGCATATACATATGTAAATATATTTATATATGATGATGGGGAAATAGATCTATGTGCATTTATTTATAGGTTTAGTACTAGGGTAGCTGATGGACATTGGGCCTCTATTCAAGTACTCCTTCAATGCAAGAACACTTTGTTCTATTAAACTGGCATTCCATGATGCTTAGCTTCCCATTATGATTGCTGAAGACAAAGTGGGTGCTTAAGCAAATGTGGTGAAGAAAGCCGATGGTGCCTAGATATCAAAGATATAGTGTCTGTCGTCTTAAAGGCTTGAAGATAAACAAGCAACCATCTAGCTAAGAAGCAATGAAGCCCACATGGAAGAAGCACACCAACCTGAGTGATCATGAGGGGTCAATAGGATCAAGTATCAGGCATTCAAGAACAACAACAAAAATCATATCAGTAGCAAAATTTTAGTGCTTAACACCTGTACTATTTTCCATAGATATACCACTGAACCTGTCTCAAATGAATGCCCCACTATTCTTTAAGCTCTAAGGTTATATATGTTCTAGAACAAGCTCTCAGAAGAAAGGAGAAAAAGCGGAGGGGACAGTGGCAAGGATTTAGCTGTTTACTGTGTGTTAATGCTTGTTCCAACAAGGTAATCTGGATTTTGCTTTTAAAATAAACATTGCAGATATGTGCTGCAAAGCTAAGCAGAGGCTGGCTTCCATATCAATTGAGTAAAACAGAGCTGTAAAAGAAGAGAAGCCTATTGCTGCCTTCCAAGACTCAGGAAGAATAATAACTCACATTATCAGAAAGGGCAGCACAAAATTACTCGTGCAAAGAACAAGTAAGGACTTCTTGCTTTCCCTCTTTGGAGTCCTTGCTACCAATTTAAGATCAAGATCTTAGAAAGAATTACATTCCGTCTTAGGTAGAACTGACAGAAACACATCTTCAATTACTAGCTAGGGACAAATGAACAACAATGTCAGCAGGGTTTGGGGGGTTATTTTTTTTAAAGGAAAGTTATTTCTTACTCTACAACGGTGACTATTTATAAATGACTGAACAAGATCACTAACAAATAATATTACTTTAACAACATATATAAATGTGCCAGTTCGGGATATTGGTACATTTATTCTATATTCTTCTGCTATCTTAAAAGGTCTAGGATTGAAACAGTTGTTCTAACAAAATTTCTTGACTTGAAAAGAAAAAAAATTAACTAAATCCAATCCAAGGAGATTTATACATGTGTATGCTTTAATCTGCACTCAAGAGAAGCCATGTCTTTGATTCAGAAAGTTGCTGTTGAGGCAGCGGTCATGCTTCTTAAGGACACACTGGAACATTCGGAGAGAAATGAACACAAGCATAGGACACAAGCTCCCCTGAGGCAACCTGGTGACCAAATCCCACAGAACTGGCCCTGTGCCATGTTCCTCTGTGGCTCCCCAACCCCCCAAGACACTCAGATATCTTATTTCAGAGACTCACGTAGAAAATTCACCTTTTCTCAAGTTGCGCTCAAAATTCATCTTATACTCATTTTAATATTCACTCTTGGTTGGTTTTTATTTGGTAGATGTGGATTTTAAAATTAAGTTATTTATAAGTTAAAAACAGCTGCACCAAAATTTTTTATTTTTTAAAAGTGATTTCAATACTCATCTACATTCTCCTTTGAAAAGACAAGATACAAAAATTCCCCCATGTTCTCCTTTTTCCTGGAATCCTTTTTTTTAAAAAAAAAAACAACCAAGCTCCTGCTTGTTTAGGGCATTTTAAAATATGAGTTTATGTTCTTATAGTTAACTTAGATTATCTCCCATCTAGGTTGAAGGTTTTAAGAATGTCAAATTATCCCACCACCTTTTCTCTCCTTTGATTCCATTAACCTAAGTCTTTCAAAGCAATCTAATTTAGGGTAAATTGCTTTCCTGTGTTTTGGCTGCAAGCTTTTGACAAACGTGTTTTAAGTTTCACTCAAAGGCTACGGTAATTTTTTTTCTTACTTTAAACCACCAAATGCATTACAAATTATGCTAGCAAGATGTCTTTTATTTCTCGAGTTTTAGTTACCCAGAAATGGTAATTTTCTTAGGCTAAAAAAAGCTTGAAAACTTGATATTGTGCTAAATATCACTGACTAGATTAAACTGTTAAGAATGTATTACTAGGAAAACTGGTTCCAAGTGATTTTCTAGCTGAAAATGCTCTGGGAATACCGGCACGATTCATTACACTTCGTTCATTGGGGAGAATGACCAATCTGTACAAGTATTCGTTTGTTGTTGTTATGAGAATACACAGCGGATTCTCAGTTTCAGAAATTTTCAGCTAAGCACACTTGAGTGGGCACACACACACATATACATACATGTACATACTTGTTTAGGTGAGGGGAGTTGCATTTATTTTTTCTTCATTTTAAAATTAAAAAAAAAACTTTAGCAAATAGCCATTTAAGATATTCCCAGAAGAAATGACCATTTAAGAAAGATTTATTAAGTACTATGACTTAATATTTTGCACATATTGTCAAAAGAAACCAGGCCCTGGAGAAGGACATCATGCTTGGCAAAGTGGAGGGGCATAAAAAAAGAGGAAGGTCCTCACCAAGATGGGTTGACCCTGTGGCAGCAACGCTGGGCTTGGGCACCAGAACCATGGCAAGGGTGGTGCCGGACCACGTGAGTGGTGCAAAGGGTTGCTCTGGGTCTGAGCTGAGGCAAAGGCACCTCACAGCAACAGCATGACTTCATCAGTTGTATCAGACACTGAGGTAGAGCCAAGGAAAGAGTTAAGACTTCTGCCGATCAAAAACACCTGCTTAGGGAAATCACACCTGCTCCCCCCATGCCCCCAACACAGACCATCATATCAGTAGTAGTGTAACGATTGGCACGTCATATCAATAGTAGTGTAACAGTAGCCGCTCCTCTGGAGTCCTCTCTATTGGATTGCAACGGGATGACAACTTCAATGCTCTCCTTTGAGTCTCCCATCAATCATCTGCTCATTGTCACTCTTCTGCTAAGGGTGAGAACCCCCAGACCTCCGGAAGTCAGGTAGTTTGCCCAAGCCTGTGCAGTCCCTTGTTTAGCTATGATTTAAGTCCAGGTCTTAGTCCCCAAGCCCATGTTTGGATACTTCTTTGTTTAGGATTGCAGTTCAAAATACTATAACTATAGGAGGGGGCGCCCCCCTCCAAAACAGATTTTTTTTTCAAAGCTATGTATTTACTTTTTTTTTTCAAAACAACTTTATCACATTCAAGGTACTCTCCATTAACCTTAATACATTTGTCAAATCTGTGATCCCATTCTTGGAAACATTTTTCAAACTCACCTGTTTGGATGGCTCCAAGCAACTTTCTCCTTCTTTTCTTCACTTCTACATCTTCAAATCGCTGTCCTTTCATGTCCCTCTTCATTCGTTTGTGCCCCAAATTGGCACACTATGATGGCTTTGTGAGCAGGTGCATTGTCTTGGTAGCAACCCCAACCCCCCCCCCCCCCCCCCCCTGCTGCTGTCTACCACAAATCAGCCCTTTTTGGTCACACACTGTTTTGCAATCTTTTCAGAACCTCTAACTAGAGAGCTTGATTAATAGTCTGACCTGGTGGAAGTAACTCTAAATGCACTACCCCCTTCACATCAAAAAAACAAATGAGCATCATTTTTGTTGGGGTTTTTTTTTGGGGGGGTACCCCCTTGTAGTGTTCCAAAGGTGGAGGGGATTAATCTCAGGAACAACATCATGGAGCCCATATATTAGTGTTTTCATCACAAAACCAGCAGCACATTGGCTGTTGATAGGCTTAGACTCTGAGAAGGTAAATGCAAATCTATGAGTTTGGGAGCATCAGGGTCCTGGACGACCACCAGCTAGTCCAGTTTGGAAAGAGCATCAGGGGCACAGGCCACCAGATGGGATAAACTGAGAGATGATAGTGAGCTTAAATATATAATGAATGCTCATTTATTACAAACCTGAGAAATTAGAGGTGAGACTGGGGAAATAATTAATAAAAAATTAACTCTACATAACTGGAGTTCAGAGAAATCTCAAGTTATCATCTGAGGCCAATTATGTTTTCAATGTTCTTTGTTTTCCTTCTCAAGTGAACAGTCATTATTATAAGATAAGATCTCAAGAGTAATTTGTATTTCTTTGGTTGAAGAATATAAAAATTTTAAATGCTTTCATAAATCAATTAATTCTTAATCGTATGCTATTTTAGAATATTAAATACACATATAGATGAATTTAATAGACCTAGGAATACTGAACCAAAATGAAAGGTGGGGTGTTTATTCACACAGTCTCATTATGTGTAAATCTCTAGGGAGAATTTGTCCATTTTAATAAAAATCTCATGCTTTGTTATCTGCCTAAAAGGGTCTATATAAATGCTACCTACCCACTGCTATCAAGCTGATTCTGATGTCTAGAGAGTTTCTGAGGTTGCACATCTTTGTGTGACCGGGCAGCTGCATCCTTCTCCTTCAGAACAGCTCTTTGCTTAGTAGCCGAACACTTACCTGACAGTACCACCAGGCCTCCTTCCCACGGGTACCAAACTCACTGCCATGGAGTGGATGCCAATGACAGTGACCTTATAGGCCAGGGTAGAATTGCCCGCATGGGTTTCTGAGACTGTAACGGCTTACAGGAGTAGAAAACCCAGTCTCCACCTCAGACTAGCTGGTCCTTTCAACCTGCTGACTTTAAAGGCAGCAACCCAAAGTGCACTATGCCACTACATCACCAGGGATCTTGCATAAAGATCAACTCGACCTAACAACATGGAATCCTTGATTATCCAAATCCATTTTGAATCATTTGAGTGTTTGTGTTGCATCTATCATCTATCTATCTATCTATCTATCTATCTATCTATCTATCTATCTATCTATCTATCATCAATCATCTATCTATCTATCTATCATCTATCTATCT
>NW_022107431.1:12245563-12322623 GCF_000313985.2 Echinops telfairi
ATCTATCTATCTATCTATCTATCTATCTATCTACCTATCATCTATTTATCTATTATCTATCTACATACAGATATCATATATAGAGTCAATATAGATAGCCTCAATATAAAAAATTGAAAAGTATACAAAGGATTATGCCTGTTTTTTAATGGCTGGGCTATGGGCCATAATTTCAAAATGCCTAATTAAATCTTTCTCCATTCTAGGAGATTCACTTGCTCATAATAAAAAAAGAAAAGAAAGCAGCTGCGTTTGATGAGACATTTCTCTTCCTCTTTTTCCCCATTCTGAATAACTTACCAATGATTTTCGCAGGAATAAAAACTGGTTTGCCATACCACTGAGTCGGAGGAAGACTTTTAGATCCCAACTGTTCGATCAGAAAGGAAGAGCATAAACAAGTTCGATCATGCGTGAAAGCCTCTAATGGAATCAAAATATAAATGTAATTTACTAGTGCCAGAAGTGCAAAATGTGTCTGATTTGCATGGCGAGTGCAGGGTTAATAGATGGAAAGGAGAGGCGGGGAAGTGGAATTCAGAGGCAAGATGCAGGCAGGAAGCTTTTCGATGAGCTGCTTGGAGATGGGAGTTGATCAAGCAATTAATATAGTTAAAAACACAAAGCCCACTTGGATCTTAATCTACCTCAGGAAAGTGATCCAAATCAAATACCTAAAATTGATTAACTAAGACGATTTTCCAGCGAGGCAGAAAAGCCTCATAAAAATCCAGAAATGGAATACAGGGAAGAAGGTCATTTGGCCCATCCTGTCTGTCAGGACTGAATTATTTCAGAGTGATTAAACTCAGCTCAGTTAACCAGGGAGGATTCACTAATGAATCCATTGAAACTCTGGCAAGAGCACTACACAGCTGACTTTTTAATTTTCTCCCTACCCCACCTCATCCAAAGCCCCTGCCCTCATCCATACACCCCACCATCCACTCCACTCTTAGTTATAAAAGCCAGTGTCAGAGTCCCCTGGAGGAGCCAAGGAGTAAGCGCTGGGCTCCTAGTTGAAAGGTTGGGGGTATTAACTATGAGCCTAACCAGGTACACTTCGGATGATCTCCCTCCCAGAGGTCACAGCCCTTGCAAACTCTGCAAGAAGGGTAGGGAAAGTTTGGGTCAAATTTTAATGCACTCACTCCTAATGCCATGCTGGCACTGCTTCACTTTGGTGAGACATGTGAGATTCTCTGGTATTAATGATCTCATGGGCCATCTATGGCCGTGGGCCAGACTTTCCCTGCCCTTGCCCTACAGGGAGCCTTTCTACTGGACAGCACCTTGAGTCCTGAGTTAGAATCAAACGAACAGCAACAAGACGAGTCAGCGAGACAATGACTGAGCAAGAGGTTTCAGAAGATCTAAATTCTAACCTTTCAAAAGCTACAGGCATAAAATTACAAAATGCTATTATGTGATTAAAATTAAATGACGTGAGCCCTGGGGGCATAGTGGTTACGCCTTGACCTGCTAACCTCAAGATCAGCAGTTTGAAATCACCAGCCACTCTTCAGAAGAAAGACTGCACTTCATACTCCCCAAAAGAACTATAGTCTCTGAAACAGTTCTACCCTGTTCAATAGGGTTGCTTTGAGTCAGAATCGACCCTATGACAGTGCGAATTTCAGAGATTGATTTTAGCCTTTTATAATAGACAATACTAGCCTATAATCCTTAGCAGCATAGGAGCAACCTATAATTTTTCTTACCTTGCCACCAAAGTGCTCAGAAGGTTGCTGCTATATAGTGAATGTTCAATTAATATTTGTTGAAAAAATGAATACTGCATAATGTACATCTATCCCTTATAGTTTTGAATACAAAGATGCCAGGTTGATGAGTTCGTGTATCTACCTCAAGTCAGGGGATTTTCCGCTTCCTCCTATATGTGCACACGATGGACAATGAAAAAGGCAGACAGTAGAAAGGACGCATTGAGATAGTGGTTCTGGGGAAAGTGGTCCATATGAGGGGGTACACCCCCCAAAAAATCCCAGAATCTTTTCAAAGCTATGTATTTACATTTTATTTTCAAAACAACCTATCACCTTCAAAATATTCTCCATCATACTTAATACATTTGTCAATTCTGCAATTTCATTCCCCGCCTGCCATAAAGCAGGTCTTTTTTGTTGCACACTGGTACGCAATCTTTTCAGAACCCCTAAATCAGCAGTTCTCAACCTGTGGGTCGTGACCCCTTTGGGGCTCGAATGATCCTTTCACAGGGGTTGCCAGATTCATAACAGTAGCAAAATTACAGGTATTAAGTAGCAACAGAAATAATTTTATGGTTGGGGGGGTCACCGCAATATGAGGAACGCCATTAAAGGGTTGCAGCCTTAGGAAGGTTGATAACCACTGATCTAAATAGAAAGCTTGATTAACAGTCTGACCTGGTGGAACAAACTCCAAATGCACTAACCCTCTCACATCAAAAAAACAAATGAGCATCATCTTGATCTTTGATTTAACTTGACAAGCTTTGAGGGCAAGAGGAGACTATGACATCTTCCACCGGCTTGATTGATGTTTGTTTTCTGAGTTGTAAGAATAGCACCAGGTCTCGTCACCAGCAATGACCTTGGGGGGAAAAAAAGTCTGGGTCGTTTTGGAGCTGTTCTTTCAAAGCAAGGCATGATTCCAATTCTTTCAGAGCAAGGCATGCTTCCAGCTGTTCTTTCAAAGCAAGGCATGATTCCAATTCTTTCAAAGCAAGGCATGCTTCCAGCTTTTCTTTCAAAGCAAGGCATGACACTCTTTTTCCTGGTTAATCAGAAGCTAAGGCACAAATTTCACAGTGACCCTTCTTATTTCCAAATCTTACATTAAAATTCAAGACAGTCCAGATAACTTCTCCATCTCTTCAATGGTCTGTTGTTGGTCTTTGAGCACAAGTGCACAAATTTTGTCAACATTTTCATCTGTCAAGGAAGTAGACAGATGTCCAGAACAAGGTTTGTCATCAATTGACATTTCATCTTTTTTGAAATGAGAAATCCGCTTGTACACTTGAGTGTTTCCCATAGCTCTGTCCTTGGAAGCAGTGTTCAACATCACGACAGTTTCTGCGCATTCTTCTTGAGCACAAAACAACATTTCACAGCCACATGTAGTTCTCTTAAATCAGCCATCACGAAAAATGAGGTTTGAGTAAAACTGCTTTTATGAAAAAATTCACTGTGACCAGAGAGAATCTTCCCCTGCTGTGCCACTGGGTGCACTAACTTAGAGAGAGTTTCTGGATGCTCACCTATTGGGAAAAAAGCATTTTCATAAAATGGGCTTCCATTTTAAAAAGTTCTCATAAAAACTCCACCCAGCAGAACATTTTTCCATTTTTTAAGGGGGATTTCCCCCTCGTATACTATAGACTGCAAGAAGACCAACATACCAGCCTTAGAAGAGATACAAACAGAAATGTTCCTTAGAAGTGAGCATGGTGAGGCTCTAGGCTGCTATAGTCAACTTTATCAGCAAAGATCAGAAGCTAGAGGGGAGGGGGGGCATGGAGGGGCATCAGGGGGAGACACAAAAAGCATGTTTGGTAGAGGGTCAATGAAAATGAGGAAAAACCTTACTGAGAGGTAAGCATAGTAGCTCCAACAATCGACTCAACCACATCAACAACCATGAAGATGATCCTGAACTGAGCAGCACTCCATTTGTTATACATGCGGCCGCCATGAGCAACTAAGCACAACAACCCTTCCCCAAATGGGTGGGAATTGTACTTGAAGGCACGGGATAAAGATCTCCCTTATGAGTCAATGTTCTTAAAAAATTTCAAAGAAGAGTGCAATGATTTAAGAGTGTGAACTGAAGAAGAGATCTATATTAAAACCAATTTGGATAATTTATGGATAGAATGCAGAATTCACATGAATTTGTAAGATTAAATCTTGAAACTTCAAAGCACCCTCACAAGGTGGCTGCTTCCAGCGTTGCCTCCAGACCTCTTTCCCTACTAGTAGAGAATCTTCAGAAGAAATATATGTAAAGCACAGGGTGTCTAAAAATTGTATAACTAAGACCTAAGGGGTGAGAATCATGAAGACAGATTAAGATCATCAACACAGGCATTTGATAAATCAACAACATTTCAGAGTGCACTGCCTGTCTACTCATCTTTGGCGCATACCCAGTACCTCAGAGGTGTTAAAAATCATTGTATTGAAAGGCAGTGGTTTAGGTAACATGGGGGAGACAGAAATGAATCATGTGGATAGGTGTTTGATACTAGAAGCTCAGGAAAAGTGATGTTGTCTTTTGAAGTCTGTAGTGTGTCTAATAATAAATGAACCCAGTGAGACTCTTAACAGGGAAACTGGAGCCCAGGTTACTACTTCTTGCTACAACATTACCCTACCAGGCATCAAGGGCCAGCCTCAGGATGGGGGGTGTCCGCATTTACTAGCTTCATCATCCTCCGCTGGAGATTTGTGTGTGATTGAGAACATGGATGTTTATGAAAGCAGCATGCCCTGCTTCTAGCAGAACAAGGATCAGATACAGAGGCAGGAAAAACCCGGTGAGTGTGGAACTGCCCTGCTGCTCTGCAGGGCCATACACTGACTACTCCTCTCTTTTGAGTAACTCAGGGTAGGATTACCTGGAGGAGGGTTTTGCTTTGTTTCCTCATGTAATATCTCCCTAGTAGGGACTCCAAGGACAAAAACAGCCCTAGAATGATTCTTGGTAGTTGGGTATACAGAATGTCCAGCCCCACACTCTTCGGGCCACCTGAGCAAGAAATAAAGCATATGTAGGAAGTTCTGCAGGAAGTGTCTGAAAGTATGACTAGGATTGAGCAGTGGGCTGGGTGTGAGCTTTAGGGAGGCTTCTGTATTACTGTGGCAATAGTTGGATCAGGAGAAGTTTAAAACTGAGCTAGAGGCTTAGAATTGACCCAAATTCTATGTATCTAATTGACTTCTCAATGTGGCTAGCTGGGAGTAGGGGTGTCAGGATGCAGGTTGGATGAACATAGCTCTTTTAGCAGCCAGAAGCACAGCTGGCTTCCTACATGCGCAATAAAACACTACTGGGCCTTGTGTGGTGCAGTGCTCAGTCCATAGTGTCTTGAAATCCTTGGCTATTGTATCTTTGAACTTGTGTTTAATAAATGAAGTCCACTGGGACAAGGTAGCATGCCGATGATCAGAGACCTGTGCATAAGGTGTGTCTGCCACTGGGCTTCCAACTAGGTAGAGACACGCTAGTCATGGCACAGGTCAACAAGGGCAGATTAATAATTGCATAGCAACTCTTATAATTGGATTTTTAGAACCATTTATTGACTTACAATCCACATACTATACAATTAACTGGCTTGAGTATATTTAAAAGAGTTGTACAATCATGACAACCAATTTTAGAACATTTACTTCATTTTTGTACTCATTATTATTAGCTCCTGTCTTAGGCTTGGTTGTCCAGAGAAACCAACCAGTGACACTCACCTATGTACAAGAAAGAATTTTATATCAAGAGGTAACTTTACAGCAAGCCAGCCCAGTCCAATTCAAGTCAATAGGTCAGATGCTAGTTGGGGCCCTCTTCAGATGCATGTGGCTGCAGGGTACTGACGACAAAGGTGAAGCAGGAAGCAGGCATATCACAGGCAGGTGGGTGTCGAGTGGTGTGGATTCAAGGTTGGTGGAAACTTGACAGTACATTGTTAGCTGTCAGGGTCAGTGGTCTCATATGGGGATACTCCTGGAGGAAGGCAGAGTTCCAGCAAGCAAGAAGGCAAAGGAGCAAAGAGAGAAGTTCTCAGTGTCTTTCAATCTTATGCAAAAGGCCACACCTCCAAGGAGGTATCATCAGGATACCACCTCATTGACAGGTTGGGATCCACCCCTATCTCCACACGTCTCATCAAGTTGACATAAAATTTAACTGCCACAGTTCTCCATTTCCCCCAAACCCCGCTGGTACACCTTAAGAAAGTTTTATTCTAGTTACTAGCTTTATATATTTACCTATCCTAGATTTCATGTGCAGAAAACCTCTGAAAGAAACAAAACAACAATAACAAAACAATAACAAAGCAAAACACAGAAAACCGAAAGCAGCAGAAAATATTAAAACATTGAAAAATTAAAAATGGGTCAAAAGGGAAAACAAATGATAAGATGCTAAAATTTAATCTGTCTGCATTAATACAGTTTCTGATGCACTGTCTGAGGACAAGGCTATTCACATCCCTGGCCAATTGTTCAAGAAAATTCAATGGAGGTTTAACTCTTGTAGGGACTCTGCAAAAGGACTTTGTGCTTTCATTACCACCCATAGCCTTCTACAAATCGGATGCTAAGAATTTAAGCTCTAATACAATTCTCTCCAATGTGCTTGGATTTTATTATTTACCCTGTTTGCGTCACACAGGCTAGTTAGTGAACATCTTCTATCTGGGCTTAGCTCGCACCTTGTAATTGAATGTACTTTGACCAAGGTAAGAAACATACAGTGGTGCCCATCTCAGAGAAGGTGGTCAAATGATACATTCAAAGCTGCCATAATGCCCCATGAGCCTTGAATTCCAGTAGACTCATAATGGGCTGGGGTTCCAAAGACTCAATGTGTATTCTAGGTAAGCAGGTTATGGCTATGATTAAGTTAATGAAGGGGCCATGCTTTCCATTCAAAATCAGAAAGATCTAGTGGTTGTTGGGAAATATGTAAAACCAAGGAACTGTCTGGCACATTGTACTTCTCTGCAGTGTTATTTGTATTATCAGCTGCTATCAATTGTCTCTGACTTGTGGAAAACCCCATACACATTGGACTCAGACCATTGAGGTTGTAAGGTTTTCATTGATTTTCAGTCTTATTCTACAGGAGCTCTGGTGGCATAGTGGTTACTCATTGACCTACTAACTACAAAGTCAGAAACTTGAATCCAACAGCCACACCATAGGAGAAAGATGAAGTTTTCTACTCCTGTAAAGAGCTACAGTCTCAGAAACCCACAGGAATGGTTGTACCCTGCCCTATAAGGCTGTTATGAATCAGAATTTATTCTATGGCAGTGTGTTTGTTTTGTTTTGTTTTGTTTTGTTTTTGAGATCTTAGTCTAGCAGCTCTGCTGAGAGTTGTTCAGCATAACAAAAGCACCTAACCTTCAATAACACTTACATGCTGGCTTGTAGTGAGATGTGTTGCTTGAAATATATTGGTTGAGAATTGAGCAGGGGTCTTTTCATGTAAGGTTCAATACCGCCACCGAACCTCCAATACCATCATTCTTTTATTAGCCAAACATTATGCTAACAGAGAAAGAAATACAACTTGTAATTTCTTCTCCTTTCCGGGTTTTTTCTTTTTCCATTAGAAAACTAAAGATAAAGAGTATTGGCAGAAAGTACCGAAACCCCACTGGCATCAAGTCGATAGCAACTTATGTAGAATTTTGAGGCTGTAAATCTTTAGGGGTAGGGTGGAGTGGGGTGCTAAATAGCCTCATTTTTCTCTGGTGGAGCAGCTGGTGGGTTTGAGCTACCAAACTTGTGATGAACTGTCCCAGGCTTACCAGACAGCGTGATGAGGCAGAATGTACAAATATCAAAAAATGAAATAAAAATATTCGATTTAGCTTTATACAGAATCTCCTTTATTTTGATAAGAATAAAATCCATATGCATGAATAAGCATGTACCATTTTTATAATGTCAGTGACTCTTCATAAGAGTTAAATGTTTTTATATTTGCATTTAAAACTGGCAATGCACAATAGAGAGATAAACAACATATAATAATGATGAAAAGATTTGATTTGCTGTTGTTTACTTAGAACATTCAAGAGTAAATAAAAATTAGTGTGATGAATTTAAAGAGAGGTCATTGAATAAAAGGAGATCACCTTACTAATTTAGCATCTTAATGGAATTTTTGGCTGTTTTTTAAACAAGGAATATCACATTTTTATTTTGTACTGCACCTCACAAATTAATTAGCCACCTTGACTGGAAGAGATGGTAAGAATACATCAGCTTATTCTTTTATGGTCTGACAGATAACATGATTTTATAGTAGAGTAAAATCAACAATATTCTTTCTCACCAACTTAATAAGCATCAGTGCCTGAAAGTAGACATAACAACAGCATTAGGAAAGAGCGGCTAACCGTCAAAGGCAGCTCATTGAGTTCCCTCTCCATTTCTTGATCTTTTCTTTAAAAAAAAGGGGGGGGATAGTTTTACTTCTGTTAAATTCACATACTTTGCCTGAAATTAATCTAGACATTAATGTTTGACCACACGATGTGAATTGCCATTTAAGCTCCAGAGACTATTGCTAGGAAGTCTGGGACCTTGTGTGAGAACATGACCGTGAGGATTTCTGGCAGAATTTACCTGGTTCCCAGGTTCATACCAACTGTCCCAGTCTTCCTAGTTTGCTGGAGTCTTAGGGATACAGTGATTAAGTGTTCAGCTGCTGACCCAAAGGCTGGCAATTTGCACTCTGAGCTTAAATGTGTAGCAACCTTCTGCAAAGATTAAAAACAACAAGAGACAAAAATGACAGACCAAGCTCCCTGCCAAGGAGTTCATTCCACCTCAGAGCATAGCACCGGGTAGACCTGCCCCTGTGCATTCTGAGACTGTAACTCTGCAGCGGGAGAAAGCCTCATCTTTCTCCTGTGGAGTGTCTCACCTTGTGGTTAGCAGCCCCATGTGTAACCACTCAGCACCTTAGACATCCGGAGGGGAAATTCATTCTGTACTACAGGTCCCTCTGCGTCTGAGGCGTCTGGAAGGTAATGGGTTGGCTGACTTGCTGCAGCATTTCTTACATCATTAGATTTATACATGATCACAACTAGTTTTTCTTAATTCCTGGATTTCTGTATATAGGGGTGTTTTGATGGTTCTGAGTTTCTTGTCGTGACATGTCCTCAGATATTCAGTGTCTTCTGGCACCAACCTCAGAGCTCTTTCTAGCCGCTCTGAGCATGGTTGCCCACAATAGAGTGACTGGCTCCAAACCTAAGGCTAGATTCTCTTTCATTCTTCATGTTCTGGGACATCCATGAGTGAAGACAACCATCCGCCTTGATAAAACACATTATACCTGATGTAGTTGATCTGCAATGGAGCTGGTGGACATCTTAAGGGGCCCAAGCTCAGCTCTCCCAGTGGCTGCCAAGTTCCACATGGCTAGGTGAGATGTTCAGGTGGGCATCTTTACTCTTTCTGTGACTGGCATTTAAGAAAACATAGTGACCGTGTCACGCTTCTGAGTCTAAAGTAGGGGTTGGTAAGGGTTCTGTTTGTTTGTTGGCTTTTTTTTTTCTGCAAAGGGCTGTAAATATTTGGGGCTTTAGATGCCATATGGTCCCTGTCACAACTATCCAATGATTAAACTCTTCCATTGCAGCAGGCAAGCAGCCATCGACAATATTTAAATGAATGAGCGTGGCTGTGTTCCAGTAAAACTCTCTACATAAAATGTGATTGTCATCTGGATCTGATCCACAGTCCGGAGTTTTTTTACTGCCTGACCTGAAATCATTGAGACATTTTGGAAGAATTTAAGTCCTTATATCTTTCCTGTCTTACATCTCTCTAGTCTTCCTCATTCTACCTGTCTTCCTCTTTCCCTCCTCACTTTAAATATTTGAAGTTCTGATAGGTGTGACAACATGAATAAACCTTGGAAACCTGCTGAGTGAAATAAGTCAGAAACAAAATATTATATGAACCAACATGTAAAATATCATGAATAAGCAAATGTGAAGAAACCAGTCTATTGGTGGTATGCAGTAGTGGGAGGGAAAGACGGAATTATTGCTCAGAGGGTCTGAGCAGGTCATAGGAGAGGAAGCACTGAACTTCTGGTTAATGAATATTCAAGGAAATGAATAGTTGGCGTTAATTGCACAATGGATGTAAGTGCAGGTAATTAATGTCACTGAATTGAACATACAAAACATATAAAAAAGGTTGAAACGCAAAATGCTTTTTATATATATAAATATATATATTTATATATATATTAAAAATATATGTTTTAACCACAACATAAATATATAAAATATATATATTTTAACCACAATATAAATATATCAAATATATATATTTTAACCACAATATAAAGGTTACTAAATGCACTTTAAAGAATTCCAAAAAGTTCATGGCAATATTGAATTAAAAGATCATGTCATTTTTCTAAGAATTATTTTGAAACTCCCTCCCTTAGTGTATGTGTGTGTGTGTGTGCATACTGTTTTCAAGGTACATTCATATTGTGACATGTAGCAGAATTTCATATATTTAAGGAGAGAAAGAGGAAGAAAGGCAGTGAAGGGTAGAAAGATACAAAACATAACATTCTTCCAGAATTTTTCCATGACTTTAGACAGTGCTTCAAAAATTATACACATGAGACCAAATTCAGCTTAGCAGCAGCATTTTCTTGTAAAAAATGTTGTGTTGGGACACCGCCATATTCATTCGTTTATGTGTGTGAATACATACCTTCTATGTGTATGTGTGTGTTTAGCATATGCATAAGCATCTATAAGGTACCATATATGTGCATTGTTGTTGATGTTGGAGGCCATCCAGTTGTTTCTGATCCATAGCACAACAGAAGGACACACTGCCTGGTCCTGAGCCATCATTGCAATTGTTCCTATGCTTGAGCCCATTGTTATAGCTCCTGTGTCAATTCATCTCCTTGGGGCCCTCCTTTTTCTCACCGCCCTGCTGCTTTACCAGGCACAATGCCCTTCTCCAGATTGGCCTCGCCAACAACATGGCCAAAGTATGTGAGACAAGTCTTGCCATCATTGTCTCTAAGGAGCATTCTGGTCATGCTTCTTCCAAGATGGCTACTGTGTCCTTTTAAGAGCCCATATACGTACTGTATATCTCCTTCTCCAGAACCACCATTCAAAGTCATTGATTCTTCTTCAGTCTTCTTTATTCAATGTCCAACGTTCACATGCACGTGAGACAACTGAAAATCCCATGACTTGGATCAGGCACATCTTAGTCTTCAAAGTAACATGGTTGCTTTTCAACACTTTAAAGAGATCTTGTGCAGCAGATTTACCTAATGCAATACGTCTTTTGATCCTTTGACTGCTGCTTCCATGAGCATTGATTATGGATCCAAGCAAGACAAAATCCTGGACAACTTCACCTTTCCCTCTGTTTCCTATGATGTTAGCTATTGGTCCAGTTGTGAGGATTTCGGTCTTCCTCACATTGAATTGTAATCCATCCTGAAGGCTACGATCCTTGATCTTCATCCGTAAGTACATAGCAGTGACTAGAGCAGCAGTTCTCAACCTGTGGGTCGTGACCCCTTTGGGGGTTGAACGACTCTTTCACAGGGGTCGCCCAATTCATAACAGTAGAAAAATGACAGTGATGAAGTAGCAATGAAAATAATCTTATGGTTGGGGGATCACCACAACACGAGGAACTGTATAATGGGTTGCAGCATGAGGAAGGTTGAGAACCACTGGACTAGAGGGTGTAATCTGAATGGGAAAAGAAGGAACGCCCATTTTCCTTAAACACTAGTTAAAGATACTGCAACCTTAGCTCTAACTTTTCATGACCTTCTGGTGGTGGTGTCACTAATTGATCAGCATCCTGCTAGGACTGCCTATCAATATTTATCATCATGCTTCCAATCTTTGGTATTTGGCTTGCATCTGTATCTCTATGTCAAGTGTCCTGTTGTGCCAGATAACTTCCTCATTCTATAACTGCACCTCTGTTCTCCATGTCTTTATCCCAGAAGTGCACAATCTTGATGTTTATCATCGTACACTTAGAAAAATAATAAAGACGAGGGGAGTGAGGCCTTGTTTCCTCTTTATGTTTGCATTTTAAAAATAGGTGTTCAATAAGATGCAGTTGATTTGCTTTCTAATTATTTTAACTTCTGAGACTTTAATGACCTTGTATTAGGCATCAAATAGTTAAGCACTGAACCACTAGCTAAAAGTAGGTTGGTAATTCAAACCCAACAAGACATGTTGGAAGGCATGTTTGGCAATCTGCCTCTGAGAGGTCAGTCTTGTAAAGCCCATGGAGGAGTCGACCCTGAGCACCTGCAGTCACCGTGGCTGGGAACCAACTCCATGATGACTAAGCCTAACAAGCCTATCCACATTTCTTTAAGATTTTCAACCTTCTACTTTTGGATGCCTGGTAATTTGGTGTGTTTTTATTTTTCATTTATATTTGGATGGTTATAAATAATCTCATGAATATCTCTTGGTGTGTATTTTGCTTAGGTACCCTTACTACAATAAAAATGTAATAGATTACCCCAATAATAAAACATGTAATAGATTAGCCTCAAAACCAGGAGTTTTGAGGACCTGAAAATCTGCGTCAGCTCAGCTAGTTTCAGTAGATGGTCATAGTCTATATTTTAAAAGTCTTCCAATTACAAGGATCTACATATAACCTCCTCCCTGGGGGACGGACAGCAGAGATGTGGGTGAAGGGCAATGTCACATATAACCTCCTCCCTGGGGGACGGACAGCAGAGATGTGGGTGAAGGGCAATGTCGGATGGTTTAAGATATGACAAAATAATAATAATTTATAAATTATCAGGGGTTCATGAGGGAGGGAGGAGTGGAGAAGGAGGGGGAAAATGAGGAGCTGCAACCAGGGGCTCAAGTAGAAAGCAAATGTTTTGAGAATGATGAGGGAAACAAATGTACAAACGTGCTTGACACAATGGATGGGTGTATGGATTGTGGTAAGAGTTGTACGAGCCCCCAATAAAATGATTTTAAATAAATATGAAAAAATACATAAATTAAAAAAACATAAAAGTCTTCCAGATGGAGAGTTGAAATTACTTTCTTTATAATTGATGTTAAAATTTGATGACAGCACGTGTTTTGGGGGGAGTACATGTGAGTTAGTTAATTGTGCCAGCCTGGCCAATAATCACATGTGGGGCTAATTGAAAGGCGGAGGGATAAATGGATGGTGAGCCTCACCTTTCTAGTTCTTGGGTCTCTTGTTTTGTGATGGTTGCACCAGGTGCAGCTGCCTTAGCAGTTCCCTGCTTCAGCTTGCAAGATTGACTTCCTACAAGACATCCCCATGGAGAAGCTACATGGACCTATTCCGATGCAGCCCTGGGTGCTGGAGCAGCCGTGTGGAGACCCCTGCTAGTGCTGAGATGCTTATTTGTTCACTGACTCAGCTTTCCTCCTGCAGTCGGCATCATTGCCTCTGTTTTGTGAGGTGGAGGACTTTGTGGACTGGTGTTGGGTTAATGGGTTAATGTTGGACTTGTGGGCTTGGGCAGCATTGGGTTGAGATGTTTTCATGATGCACATTTTATTTACATAAAACTCTCTCATACATGAGTTCCTGTGGATTTCTTTCTCCAAAGTACCTAGACTAAAACAACTTTAAGAAATCAAAACTGTGGAGTTGATTTCCACTCATCGAGACCTGTGTGGATTCGTTTAAAATCATGCTCCATCCAGTTTTCAGTGGCTGTGTTTTGGGAGGCAGATCTCTGATTCTTTTTTCTGATGGGCCTCTGAGTGGGCCCCAACTCCCAATCTTCTGGTTAGTAGCTTTTATGTGCTAATATTTTTCACTAACGGAGAAGATTATATGAAGTTATTAAGAATGGTTTTATATATTGTTTTCAAAAGATATATCCTTTTGTGAAAATTATAATAACTTTGCTGTTCTAAAATATTTATAAGTAATGCTATTTTAAATGTTGCTGTTGTTGTTATGTGCCATCTAGTTGATTTTGCACGAGCCCTGGTAGTGTAGTGGTTTCAAGTTAGGTTGCTATCCAAAAGGTTGGCAGTTCAAAACCACTAGCTGCTTCCAAGGAGAGTGACGGGACTTTCTATTCCCTTAAAAAGTTCCAGGCTTGGAAATGTACAGGGGCAGTTCTACCCTGTCCTGGAGGGTCACTATGAGTTGGTAACGGATCAATGACAGCGAGAGTTGGTTTTGAGTCATGGTGACCTTATGTACGATAGAATGAAGTGTTTGCCCTCATCTTCACAAGTGTTGTCGTGTTTCATCCCATTGCTGCAGCCACTCTAATTCATCTCATTAAGAGCATTCCTCTCTTTTTACTGTCTCTTTTCTGGGAGCTAATCTTTCCTGATAACATGCCCCAATTATGTAAAACCAAGTCTTGTCATCCTTGGTTCTAAGGAGCATTCTGGCTGTACTTTAGCAAAGACATACTAGTTTGTTCTTCTAACATATAGTGAATCCCGGTGGTGTAGTGCTAATTGAGCTGGAAACTGTAAGGTCAGAAGTTTGAAGCCATTATATAAGGCTTTCTACTCCCATGAAGAGTTACAGTATTGGAAACCCACAATGGGCTGCTCTACTCTGCCCCATAGATTGACTATGAGTTGGAATAAACTCAATGGCAGTGAGTTTTCTTTTAGAGTAGTACATGGTAATTTCAACATTTTTAAACCAAATCCTCAATAATTTAGTAATTATTTCATTCAATCAGAAAATGATCAAATATTTATTCAGAACATTATTAAACAGTCATCGCACCTAACTCAAATAGACAATAAAGGGAATGCATAAATAGGCTCTGGAATCAGTCTGGGTTCAAATTCCTGGTTCTCCACTTCATAGCTAGGTGTTTGTCAAAAGCAGATGACTTACTCCAGGTGATAATGCTGACTACTCCACAGAACTATGGTGAAGGTCAAGAGAGGAATCGTAAGCAAAACACAGGGAGCAAATAGAGAGTGAGCTCTCCACATGTTCATCATAGTCAGCATCGCATGTGGGGATATGATGCACACCTTCTGTAGTAGCCTGGGTACTTTGGAGAAATAAATCCACAGCAACTCATGTATAAGAGAGTTTTATGTAAAGAAAGTGTGCATCACAAAAACATCTCAACCCAATGCTGCCCAAGCCCACAAGTCCAACATTAACCCATTAACCCAACACCAGTCCACAAAGTCCTCCACCTCACAAAACAGAGGCAATGATGCCGACTGCAGGAGGAAAGCTGAGTCAGTGAACAAATAAGCATCTCAGCACTAGCAGGGGTCTCCACATGGCTGCTCCAGCACCCAGGGCTGCATCGGGATAGGTCCATGTGGCTTCTCCATGGGGATGTCTTGTAGGAAGTCAATCTTGCAAGCTGAAGCAGGGAACTGCTAAGGCAGCTGCACCCTGGTGCGACCATCACAAAACAAGAGACCCGAGAACTAGAAAGGCGAGGCTCACCACCCATTTATCCCTCCGCCTTTCAAATAGCCCCACATGTGATTATCGGCCAGGCTGGCACAATTAACTAACTCACCTTCCTTTCCCATTGTCTACGGGTTATGATTCCGGGAATTAGCTTTGTGTTCATGTGTGTGTGTTTCAGTTAAACACATAGCAATTGCCACTATTTGGGAAAAATAAAAAGAAAGAGAATTAGGCGACATGAGTCCAGTTCCTATACTCTGGATTCTAGGCAATATTCTGAAGACTCAACGTGACATTTGACATAAGGAGCTCTGCACAGTAGCCCCCACCTGGGTGGATGCCTTGCTGTCATATAATCTGGAGACTCTTCCACTATCCACATCAGTATACAACTTGAAGTTGTGGACTTTGAAAAAAAAAAACATAGGAATAGCTACAAAGCCAAGGTTCTTGGTCTTTCCAGGAAGCACTTCTGCTGTTTACACCCAAGGGATTCAAACATTCAAGTTAATGACTTGAGAACAAGGGCATGCCCTTCCAGGGGATGTGGCCCAAACACCGCAGGCCTGGGCCACCATTGAGAACATGACCTTGTTTTAGTGTATGATGTTCAATGCCACAAAAAAACAGGTTGGTCAAGCACTGCATACAAATACTTTGCAGAATGACTAGAAATACAGATAGGACAATTTTCTTTAACAGGGTTGATTAAAAAATTATGAAAATTCTAGTGGGGAAAAAAGTTAACCTTATAAAGAAAAACATCTATTTAGGGTTTAGCCTTACAGTACACACATCATAATTGATTTCAAGCAGTAGGGAATTAAATTGCAATGAAAAGAAAAAACAATCTTTAAGCAGTTGCAAGAAATTAAGCTAGGTAAGGTCAGCAGTTCGAAACCACCAGCTGGTTTCTGGGAGAAATATGATACTTTCTAGCATCATAAAAAGTTATAGTCCTGGAAACCCAGGGACAGTTTGACCCTCTCCCATAGGCGGTGACCATGAGTTGAAATTGGCTTGATGGCAGTGAATGTATATATATATACATAAATATATGTATATATATGTGTGTGTATATATATAATTTGTTATATACATATATAATCTCTAGTCGTTTAAAGTTAGAAAACTATTTTCTCCAAATTGACATTTACTAACATTCATTTGGAAAATTACATTAGTCTGAATTACAACTGGATTGCTCTCAACTAAAGCTACAGAATACAAATATTAATTTTCAAGATAAGGCTTTTAAAACTCCTCAGAGAGCCATCAAATGTGAACATTCGGCATTTTTAATACTGGTTGTAGAGTCTGACCTACTTCAGACAGTTTTCATGAGGACCGAATGAATAAGGAGCGTCATGTATTCAGCACTGTGCCACTGCATGGCAATGTAGATTCGTGAGGCCGGGTTCCAGATATAAAGATAAGAGTTTCTATGGTGCTACCAGGAAGAAGAGGGTTTAAAAAGATTCTTGTTTCTATGATTCGAGAACACTCATAGTCCCAGACTTCTAAAGTTGACAGGGATTCTGAACATAGGCAGCCACATGGTTTGAGGGAACCATGTGGAAATAAATGTATGATTCCATTTTACCTGAGGATTGTGCTCAACTCTTCACTAATTGAAACACAAATGAGTCAACGCCCCAAGAAGCAAGCTCGGATATTGTTACCCAGACAGTGCACTAAATGAAAAGCAAAGCATGCTTGCCTCCCACCTGCATAGCAACGATAATAATTTCCTGGACAAGGAGTAATATGAAGCAAGAACAAGGCCCCCACCCCACAGCCCACAAAGCATTGTAGATAGGACCCCGCCCCCCTGAGATCTCTAATTATCTCAAAGGATGACCTGAGGTCTAAAAAACAAAAGTCCTTGGAAATTTTAACTTTAATCTATTTTGTTTTAAAATATAAATATGTGCCCCGAAGGCCAAAATTGGTCACAGAAAATAATGGAGCCAATTTCTACTGAGGCAATGGAATCACTGGTTTTCAGTGTGGAAACAGTGAGCCCCTGTGGTTTTAACACTTTTTTCCCCTTTTGCCTAATATATTCATTATTTCTCTACATTTCCATTTTAATTACCATGAAGGAAAAGCAGCAAACCCTTTGCCTTGTGCTGTAATTTATACTTGCTTTAGCAAGATAAGTAATACCACTCTAAATACATCATAAACAAAATATTTATTAGGAAAGCCTCATTAGCATGCATTTCATTCTGATAATAAGGTTGAGGAATTTAAATTAATATCAGTGTTATTGGAGAACATGGCTATTAACATTTAATAATATTTAGCATTTATATAGTCCTTTGTGTTTCCAAAGTACTTTAGTCATTAATTAATTAAACCTCAAATTATCATTGTGAGCAGGTTCAGTTCATGGTTTCTTTAGTTTAAAAATCATATTTGGAAGTATGATAACTTTTCCAATGAGGAGATCTCACTCACGGTTCTTTTTTTCAGAAATTCTCTCATGCAGGGTAAGATTGCTGGTGTAGCCAGGCAGGATTTTTGCAAATGCCATCTGTCAATGATAGTCTCCTTGTGAGCTGCGAGGACCAGCGATAAGCAGCTGGCAGGAGGGCAAAGCTCTTTCAAGCTTCTCGAAGTGTCTCTGTGCAGCCCCTGCTTCTGTTGCTCCTGGTTCCCACCTCCTGCATCATCACACACTGACATGACCCAGTCACAAAGGCTTAAAATAGATTCCACACTTAATATTTAGCCATCGGTATCTAAGGAATGTAGCAAAAATACCGTCTGCATCAAAACAAAATAGTTTCCAGCCACGAAATATCTGTTGCTGTTGCTGTTGTCATTAGTTCCTAGTGAGTGGCCCCGACGTGTGGTGCCCTTACACATAACAGAACAAGCCGATGTCCGATTCTGTGCCAGGTTCACCGTCGTGGGACTGTGAAGAGTCCATTGCTGTGGCTATCGGGTCAATGCAACTCATGGACAATGTCCCTCATTTTGGCTGACCCTCTGCTTCCCTGGACATGATGTCCTTTTCTAGAAATGAAATAAATACCCCTAATTGGGGTAAAGAAAGAGAAAAGAACAACAATAGGGGAAAAAGCAAAGGAGAATAAGAATGCTGCACACTTGAGTGTATTTAATAGCACTGAACTCATTGTACATATAGACTACTGAATCGATGTATCTTTTGCTGTATATAATCTCAACAACAAAATTAAATTAAAAAATGAGAACACAGTGAGATGGTAGAGTTACATCATGCTAAATATCATACCTAGATCCATCTTACAGGCATTTACAGAAAGATTTTGGAGACACTGTCACCCAGCAAGCTTCTTCAGTTGGGTGATTGGTCACTATCACTCAGAAAGGAGCCTGGGCGCAGACTGGCAGATCAGAATCTCAAGGTCGAGACCTGCAGGACCATCCTACAGTTTTGTCCTGGGCTTCCTGACCCCATTGCCTCTTCAGCCACTGTACAGTCATCTGCTCTGTCCTTGCTAAAGTAGTAAAAGCTCGCCCCTGACTGGGGTCCTGGGCTGGGGAAAAGCGAAAACAAAGAAACATTTGCCTTCCACAGACAGTGCTCAGCTTTTGCAAAAGAGTATTAAGGCTGATCCTTTGACTCAAATTATGGATAGGAGGAGAAGCCAACCCACAGGAATTTATCCCTGGGGGCTGGGGGGCAGGGAAGAGAGCTCCATCGTCTGCCTCCAAAGGATACTTTTATCAAGGCTGAGCTGAACAACTCTGGGAAACGTTCACACACTGATAGAAGAAAGCATAAATTTATTATCAGCAGGGCGAAAGAAAATTATTATCATCCATCAGCGTGGTGAGAAAGATAGGAAAAGAATCTTAATGCAGCTACCCTGTGGGTCTATGCCTTGCCTTCACTTGCTGTCTATGGGTTTCACAAATGTCTGCTTTTAAAATACAACCAGATTCATTGGGACAGGCAGGATAATGGCCTCTCCCTTCAGTGGCCCAGAGCTCACCAGGTAGGAGTAGCTTTTCATACTAGTTCAAAATGAATGAAACAAGGTCCTTTTAAAAAATAGAGTGCTCAGCACCAGAGGACTACATAAATCCCAAACATGCTACAACATTGCTCCGAGTCTGATTTTTGTGGGTTGTAGAAAAGGTTGGTTTCCCCATAGCTTTTCAATACTCTGTTACGAATTTTAAAACTCCCCTTGGAATCCTTCTATGAACCTACGATTTAGTTGAAGAGAGAAAAGGAGAGGGAGAGATCAGAATGTACCATAACCTATGTCACAGGTTGAGTTGTGCTCTTCTTCGTCCTATGTTTTCCTTTCTATGGCACCAGTGAGCGTGACCTTGTCTAGAAAGGGAATCTTTGGAGATGTTATTATTAAAGTAAGATCGACGACCCTATGACTAATGCTTTTACAATGAAGAAGTATAGAGATAAAGAAGAAAGACGCTGATGTGAAAACAAAGGCAGAGATTGGATTGATGAAGCTACAAACCAAGAAGTGCCAAGAGTTGCATGGAACCACAGTAGCCGAAAGAGCCAAGAAAGGTTCTTCCTATAGTATGAGTAGACAACGTGAAACAACTAATGTTGGCTGTTCTGAGCCACCCAACGTATGATACTTTATTGCAGAAGATTGGGAAGGTATTGAGTCCTTGGATGGAGAAAACGGTTAAGATGCTCAATTGCTAATTGAAAAGTGGAAGCTCAACCTCATCCAGAGGCATTTTAGAAGAAAGGCTAAGGGATATACTGACAAATCAGTCATTGAAAACCCAATGAAACAGTTTGCTCTTACACACAAGGGGTCCCTAGAGTCAACTAGATTGCAATTGTTCAATACATTTTTAAGTTCTGTGTAAGCTAATCATTCCAGCCCTCAGACCTGCTGATCTAGCCCCCAAAAGTACTGGATATGCATCCCATCCCTCCAACCTACTAACCCAGCTGAAATTCCTCCCTCCTTTCCCCACCCACTGCATCCTCCTTCCTTTCTCTGCCCCTTCTCAACAAGGGCTGTGAGCATGTGACTGTGTTTAAACTCACCAACCAATGGAAGATGTATGCACCATCATGAGTCTTACATTCCAGTGGAGTACAGTGTTTGTGCCCCTACAGGTCAACCACACCACGCTACCTGCTGCCCCACACACTCAGCAAATGTTCTTGCCTGCACTCTTGCCATAGTATCAATGACAGTGACAAACACCCACCCAACCTGCGACTGCCCAGCAAAAAGAAGGTGGCAAGTGTTCCAGAGCAAACAACCTAGCTATCAGAGTAATATGCCATTCTGGCCTGCCCATAAACATGAAAACAAAACACAACAAAAAGTCAAGATACAGAAAGCAAACAAACGTATGCTAAATAAATATAATAACACCTGAATGCCCTAGAACAGTGGTTCTCAAACTTCCTAATGCCATGACCCTTTCATACAGTTCCTCATATTGTGGTGACCCCCCCAACCATAAAATTATTTTCGTTGCTACTTCAGAACTATGATTTTGCTACTGTTATGAATCGGACAACCCCTGTGAAAGGGTCCTTCAACCCCCAAAGGGGTCGCGACCCACAGGTTGAGAACTGCTACCCCAGAAGAAATGTACAATTTTAAATCACCCAAACAAGCAGGACAAGATGAAGCCAATAAGTGACTCAAAACAAAAACCCAGACAAAAACCTTGAAGATTTTATAGTACAAAGAGTTGATAAAGAATTCAAAAGACTTATTTGTATGATCCTCAAAGAAACAAAGAAAAATGTCAAGGAAAACACAGGCAGAACACTAGAAAAACCAAAAGAAACAATACCCCCAAAATGACAAAAATAAATGAACATTTAAAAATGATACAAATACAGAAACTATAAAACCAGAAGATTAACACTAACTTTTAGGAAATAAATAATGCACTGGAAAGAATACAACTGGATCAATAGAAGTCAGAAGCAATGAAATAGGAGACACATTTATTTATTCCAATCTGTTAGAAAGAAATAAAATAGGCTGACAGTTATGTGGTACACCATCGTAAGCAATAATGTGCACAATAGTGCAAGGGGGTACCACCCCAAAGAGAAACAGATTTTTTCCACAGGTATGTATTTAATTTTTTTCACAAAACAAACGTATCACCTTCAAAGTACTCTCCATTACACTTAATACATTTGTCAAAGCTGCAATTCCATTTTTGAAAACATTTTTCAAACTGATGTTTGGATGGCTGACTGCACCTTCCTCATTGTTTTCTTCACCTCTTCTATGTCATACAATCTCTGTCCTTTCATGTCCCTCTCTAATCTCAGAAACAAAAAGAAGTTGAACAGAGCCCGGTCAGGTGAGTAAGGTGCGTGGAGCAAGAGAGGCATATTTTTTGCCAAGAACTGGCACACTGAGATGGCTGAGTGAGCAGGTGCATTGTCGTGATGGCAACACCAGTTCCCCATCTTCCTTTTTTATCACACACTGTTATGCAATCTTTTCAGAACCTCTAGAGATAGAAATTTTGATTAACGGGTTGACCTGGTGGAATGAACTCTAAATTCACTAGAGGTCAGACATTTTCATCTGTTCCGCAAATTGATGGACATCCAGAGTGAGGTTTGTCATCAATCAACATTTCATATTTTTTGAACCAAGAAAACCATTCATACACTTGAGTTTTTCCCGTAGAGCTGTCCTTGTAAGCTGTGTTCAACATCACAAAAGTTTCTGCAGCATTTTCCCCAAGCAGGAAACAAAATTTCACTGCTGCACACTGTTCTCTTAAATCAGCCATCAAAAAACAAAACAAACAAACCAACAAAAAAAACGAAGTTTGAGCAAAACTGCTTTCATGAAAAAATTCACTGTGACCAGAGAAAACCTTGCCAGGCGATGCCACTGGGTGCACTAACTAAGAGCTAATTGCTGGATGCTCGCCTAGTGGGAAAAATGTGTACCACAAAAGCTCCAGCTAGCAGAGCTTTTTGCTGGTTGTTGTTATTTTGGTTGGGGGGTTGGGGGGAGGGTTCACCCTCGTAGAATTCTAGAATAGAAAGAGATAGAAAGCAAGCACAGAGGAAATTTTCAAAAATTTGTTGGGAGAAAGCCCGCTAATATAAAAGACTACGTGATAGCCCTGAATACAATAGATCCCCAAAGAAAATCACCAATACATACCGTAATCAAACTTTTCAAAAACAAAGTCAAAAAGGAAAAAGAACTCTGAATTGTGACTCCAGGCAAACAAAGGGGAGTTATAGCATCAGGCGTCAATTTGGGAATTGAGAGGATTGGGAGTGAAGGGATGGAGTCTAGTCTGTCAATTGGGATCATAGCCAATGCGGCCTCTGTGTGGGCATGGCCTTCCCCTGAGGATTCTGGGAATTCCTGAATTTCCTCTTGGAGGTGGGAGACTCTCTCTGCTCACTCCCTTGTAGATGTTCTACTGACAAGACACATGGGGCTGTGTCCTGGGAGCTGGAGAAGCCACATGGACCTACCCTGATGCAACCAGACCCCTGATAATTGGAGAAGCAACATGGAGACCCGTGCCAGCTCTGAGATGCTTACAATGCCACTGGATCCAACGACTTTCTACCCACTGGCCTGTGATCATCCTGCATTCGGCGTCATTGCATGTGTTTCATGAATCTGAAGAGGACTTTATAGATTGGTATTGGACATATGGGCTAATGTTGGATTTATGGGCTTGGACTGGACTGGACTAGGTTGGGATGCTTTCTTAATATACAATCACCTTTTATATAAAACTCTCTTATACACATATGCGTGTTTATGAATTTGTTCATCTAGTTTACCCACACTAACACAGGAGCCAATAAAACAAAGCTCTGATTTTTCAGCAGAAACTCCATAGGCATGAAAACAATAGGGTGTGGAAACAAGCCAGAAATGCACTCAGTTACTTGCTTAGGGTCAGGCTAATAAAAAAAACAAAGAGAACAAAAAGACACCAGCAGCAATGGGAGGATATACACAAAAGTCTGAAAAGAAAAAGAAAATGCCAACTAAGAATTATATATCCAGCAAAATTTTATTTCAAATCTGATGGTGAAATTCAGGCATTTCTAGATAAACAGAAACTAAGGAAATGTGTAGCATCAAACTTACCCTACAACAAGTAACAAAGGTAGTCTTTTGGACAGAGAAGCAACATCATCAGAAAATAACCTGAGATTAAGACACATGACAACATTTACAGGAAACCAAACCACTAACGGAATTTCCAGACTGAAATGAAGTTACAAAACTGAAGAGAGGAACCCAGAGACATCAATCTGTAAAGGACCAAACTTCAAACAAAAAGAAGGAGTAAATGGTTAGTTACAGAATATCTGCATGGAGAAGAAGTTGGCATCAAGATAGAACAGACTGTTTTAAACTTAGGAAGATAAAAGTAAAAAAATGTAATAAAAGCATCAGGGAACCACAATGAAAAATATACATTTCTCACTAAAAGAAGAAAGAAGAAAACATGTAAACACAAAATCAACACCAAAATAGACAAGGAAATATATAGATAAGTTAAAAACTGGGCAAAAAAGGCATGGTACATGGATAAAGTAGTAATTATAAAATAAATACTTTAATAAAATAACAGTGAAATGGAAGCACCAAATTCATGCTTATTGATGAATTTCATTGTATTAAATGACCCAATAAAGAGACAGAGAGTGTTGTAATGGATAAGAAAACATGACCCATCAATATGCTGCCTAGATAAACACCAGAGGTAAAAATCAAAGATGGAAAAGTCTGCATATCAAGCAAGCATCAACAACAAAAGAGCAGGAGTGGCAATATTAAACTGTGTTAAAATAGACTTTAAGGCAAAACCGATCATAACAAACAAAAGAGGGCATTAAGAATATAGAGGATCAATCCCCAAAGAGGAAATAACCGCAATAGATATTCTCACACTTGTGTTAGACTAGGTTGTCTATAGAAACAAATCCAGTGACACTCGTCTTTGTATAAGAAACTGCTTTCTATCCAGTAGGCATCCTAGCCCGGTTCACCTCAAGCCCGTAAATTCAATGCTGGTTCCTAAGACCCTTTTCAGGCTCACAGAGCTGGAGACCAGGGACATAGAAAAGTGAACCAGGAAGCCGGAGAAACACATGCCGGTGGGCGCAGTGTCATACGGATCTAAGATCGGTGGGAATACAGCGGGATGCCAGCAGCTTTTAAGGTCAGGCAGCCCTCTCAGGGGCTGAACCTGGACTGACGCAGGCAGAGTTCTAACAAGCAGGAAGACAGAGGGGCAGAGATAGAAAAGCTCCCAATTTCTTCTTAGAAGAAGGCCACACCCTGCAGGAGGCATTATCAGGCCTGATGAACAGTTTGGACTCCATGCCTACACTTTCATAAAAATTCAAGTTGATATAAAATCATTCTATAAAGCAAAAATAACCAGGGAAAGATACCACTAAAAACGTAAAAATATAGGCCAATATTCCTTATGAATATAGATGCAAAAATTCTCTACAAAATCCTAGCCAATAGAAGCCATAAATAAATAATTAAATAAATTGTGAGGACGTTAGATTTAGAACAGATGATGGCTCCACATTAGAAAAATAATCTATGAAACCCAGAAGATACAGAAATGAAAAAGAACCATATAATCACATCAATCAATACGGGAAAAAGTGTTTGATAAAATACAGAAGCCTTTTCTAATAAAATCTCTCAGCAAAATAGAAATAGAAAAATTCCCCAACATAATTAAAGGCTTAAGACAAAACTAACAACTCACATTATTTTCAATGAAGAGAGATTAAAGATAATGCCCTTGACATCAAGAACCAGACGTTATCATCTGTTGAATTCAACATTTTACTGTAAGTCTTAACCACAGCAGTAGGCAAGAAGAGCAAATTAAAGATATCTATAGAGATAAGATAAAAATGAAGCTGGGGATCACATAAGAATTTTGCAAATCAATGGCTTGTTCATATAAAATACCCTTTTCAACAACACAAAAGGCAACTATTCACATGGACTTCCCCAGATGGAATACCAGAAATCAAATGACTACATCTGTAAGAAGACACTATGGAGAAGCTCAATATCAGCAGCTAAAACTAGATCAGGAGCTGACTATGGGACAAACCATCAATTGCTCAAATGTACGTTCAGGATAAAGCTGGAGAAAATTAAAACAAGTTCGAGGCAAAATACCCTTAGGCTATCCCACCTGAATTTTGAGAATGTTTCGAGAACATATTTGATGCTGTGAACACTGATGACAAGACTTGATGAATTGTGGGAAGATATCAGGAGCATCAGTCATAAAGAAAGAAGAGGTCATTCTTTCCCCCCCCACTATCATGACCCCAATCCTACAGATAAGAGCTGGAAACACAGGGAATCCAGGATGCATAAACCCCTCAGGATGAATAATGAGAGTAGTAGTGATACCAGGAGGGGAAGGGGAAGGTGGGGGGAGAGAAAAGGGGGACCAATCACAATGATCTACATATAATCCCCTCCCAGGGGGATGGACAACAGAAAAGTGGGTGAAGGGAGACATAGGTCAATGTAAAACATGAAAAAATAATAATTTATAAATTATCAAGGGTTTGTAAGGGAGGGAGGGTGGGGGATGGAGGGGGAAAATGAGGAACTGACACCAAGGGGTCAAGTAGAAAGAAAATGTTTTGAAAATGATGATCGCAACAAATCTACAAATGTGCTTGACACAATGGATGGAGGTATGGATTGTGATAAGAGCTGTATGAGCCCCCATTAATAGGATTAAAAGAAAGAAAGGTTGAAGTGGATGTCAGACAAGACTCTGAAACTTGCTATTAATCATAGAGTAGCTAAAGTAAATGGAATAAAGGATGAAGTTAAGGAGCTGAACAGAAAATCTCCAAGGGTAGCTTGAGAAGACAAAGCCAAATATTACAATGAAATGAACAAGGAACTAGACTTAGAAAATCAAAAGGGAGGAACACATTCAACATAGCCGACACTGAGAGAACTAAAAAAAAAAATTTCAAGCCTCGAGTGGCAATTTTGAAAGATTCTATAGACAAAATATTCAATGATGCAGGAAGCATCAAGAGAAGATGGAAAGAATACACAGAACCACTGTACCAAAAAGAACTAGTCAACGGTCCACAATGTCAAGAGGTAGCCTATGAGCAAGAACCAAGAGTGCTAAGGAAGAAGTTCAAACTGCGCTGAATGCATAAGCTGAAAACAAGGCTTCAGTGATTGACAGAATACCCGATGAAATGCTTCAGAAAGCACTCATTTGTCTGACCCGGGAAATTTGGAAGCAAGCCACCTGGCCAAATGACTGGAAAGGATCCATATTTGTGCCCATTCCAAAGAAAGGTGACCCAACAGAATGCTCAAACTAAAGAATGATATTGATATTGCTTACAAGTAAAATATTGTTTAAGGTCATCCAACAATGGTTGCAGCATCACATTGACAGGGAACTACCAAAAGTGCAGGCTGGATTTCAAGGAGGATATATACAATGGATATTATTGCTGATGTTTAATGGATCTTGGTTCAAAGCAGAAAACATCAGAAAGGTTTGCTTGTGTTTCCTTGACTTCAAAGGCATTGGACTTTAAATAAACTGTGGATGACCTGTGTACAGAGAATTATAGGATTAAAGTGTGGGTGTTACTTAATTGCAATTGTGAGGCTAAAGAATTATGTATAAGTGCCAAGTTGGCAAGGGGTGGATTGAGATAGTTAAAGTTTATTGTGCCAACCTGGCCTATAAACACATGTGGGGTTAATTGAAGGGCGGAGAGATAAATGGCTTCACCTTTTGAATTCTTGGGTCTCTTGCTTTCTGATGGTTGGACCAGGGTGTAGCTGCCTTAGCCAGGTCCCTGCTTTAGCCGGCAAGGCTCACTTCCTGCAAGACATCCCTGAGGAGAAGCCACATGGATCTACCCTGATGCAGCCCTGGGTGCTGGAGCAGCCATGTGGAGACCCCTGCCAGTGCTGAGATGCTTACACACTCACTGATTCGGTTTCCTCCTGCAGTCGGTGTCATTGCGTGTGTTTTGTGAGGTGGAGGAAGACTTTGTTGATTGGTGTTGGACATATGGGCTAATGTTGGACTTGTGGGCTTGGGCAGCACTTGATGTGCACTTAACCTTTATATGAAACTCTCTCTTATACATATGAGTTTCTGTGGATTTGTTTCTCTGAATGTACCCAGACTAACAACTCCATTTTGCTCACTCAGAACTCATACATGGATGGATCAAGAGGCAGTTATGCAAATAGAACAGGGGAATACTGCTTGATTTAAAATCAGGGAAGGTGAATGACAAGGTTGTATCCTGTCACCATACTTGGCAATCTATATGCTGACAAATCATCGGAGAAACTGGATTATATAAAGAAGAGTGTGACGTCAGGATGGGTAGAAGGTTTATTAACAACCTGCAGGATGTACATGGCACAGCCTTGCATAGTGAAAGTGAGGAGGACTTGAAGCACTTGCTGATGAAGATCAAGGATTTTAGCCTACCGTGTGGATTACAACTCAATGTAAGGACGACCAAAAGCCTCACAACTGCACGAATAGGTAACATCATGATAAATGGAGAAAAGGTTCAAATTGTCAAGGATTTTGTCTTACTTGGATCTACAATTGGTGATCCTGGAAGCAGCAGTCAAGAGATTAAAAAATATATTGCATTAGGTAAATTTGCTGCCCAAGACCCCTTTAGAGTATTGAATATCAGATTGTTACTTTGAGGACTAAGGTTCACCTGATTCAAGCCATCGTATTCTCCATTGCCTCATATACAAGTGAAAGTTGGACACTGAATAAAGAAGACCAAAGAAAAATTCATGCATTTGATTATAGTGCTGGAGAAGATTACTTAAAGTACCCTGGATCGCTAAAAGGAAAGATGGATCTGTATTGGAAGGAGACCAGTCCCTGGAGGAAGACATCATGTTTGGTAAAGTGGAGGGGTGGCAAAGAAGAGAAAGGCCCTTGACAAGATGGATTGACGTGGTGACTGCTTCAGTGGACTTAAGCATAGGCCCAATAATGAGGATGCTACCGGAACAGCCAATATTTCATTCTGCTTGTATAGGGTTGCTATGGGTCGGGGCCGACTTCATGGCATCTAAGAATAGCAACAGTATATGTAATGAAGAAGTAAAACCATACCTATTTGCAAATATAATGAACCTATATGCAGAACATTCCAGAAACTATAAGAAATCTAATGGAACTAATAGAAAAATTCAGCAAAGTGGAAGGGAACAGAGTCGTCAGAATTCTCTGTATTAACATAGAGAATCTGAAAAGGAAACCAGGGAAATAACACCATTAACTATGCCACCCAAAAAGATGAAGTTCTTAGGAATAAACCTACCTAAGGACATAAGGCCATGCAAAGAAAACTACAAAATACGATTGAAATAAACCAAAGAAGACCTAGGTAAATGATTACAGGCTTAGAACTTTGGTCTCTCAGGACATCTTGATCAATTGCCATAACATACTCATAAAAGGCAATGTTCTATCTCCTACTTTGGGCCTCAAAAGCTTGTGAATGGCCACCTAAGATACAACTATTGGCCTCTTCCTGTACAGAGAAGAGTTAAAAAAAAAAAGCCACAATTAATCAATTAGTCCAAAGGACTAATTTGCATACAAATCACAGTTTCCACTACCCTGACATCAGATGAACTGCATAGTAACCACTATTACTGCAGACAGTTATGATCCAGACCATAATTTAAGATACTGCACAGAGTAAGAGAAAAATACCGTTTCCCCCAAAATAAGACAGTGTCTTATATTAATTTTTGCTCCCAAAAAACTGAGATGTGCTAGGTCTTATTTTCAGGGGATGTCTTATTTTTCTATGAAGAAGAATACAGTTCACATTTATTGTTTATTGTTTTATTAAAAGAGACCTTGCACTTCCTGTCTGCTCCAGCTGTGCTGCAGCCAACAGTGAGCTGTGCGGAGGCACCTACCATTACGGTCCAGAGTCCTGAGTTATGATAGCTTCTGGGGTCTTATTTTTGGGGAGGTCTTATTTTGGGGGGATGCCTTATATTTCAGCGAGATGCAAAATTGTAAGTAGGTCTTATTTGGGAGGGATGTCTTACTTTCGGGGAAACAGGGTATATAAAATTCAAAAGCATAAAAAAGATCAGACTTACTCTCTAATAGACTGGTAAAATCCCTGAGACTCTGGCTTTTAGACACTCTTCAGTCTTGGATCTGAATCCAGGACTTGAGGTCACCTCTCAGTTTACACGGTGAATCATAAATCCTGTGAGGAAAGTGCCCCCACAGAACAATCAACCATACAAAACCCAAATGGTGGTATTTCCACGGAAACAAAGTTCAGAAGGCAGGAAGGGGCAGGAAAGAGGCACGTGGAAATGACAAACATAGGAGGGACGTAGGAAGAATACGGTCCCCTTGTATGAATAGCATGAAACTATAATATCTTCACACCTAGTATCATAAAAAGAAAAATGTGTACGGATTGCTGCATGTGAAACTGGTTTGTTATAAACTTTCACTGAAACCATAGCAAAATGTTTAAAATACATTCTATCAATATCTGTAACTGCTGAATTGATACCTTGACAGACGTACAAATATTTATTTATAATACTAACGCGTTAGCTACATTTTGTTGTTATTAAGTGTTGTGTAGTCAGTTCCATCTCACAGAAACACTATGCACAACAGTGAGAATGGTGCCCAGTCCTGTGCCGTGTTCCTAGTCATGGCGGTTGGAAGCCATTGTTGTAGCCGCTGTGTCAACTTAACGCGGATGGACTTTCTCATTCCTGCTGAACCTCCACTTTACGAAGGCCTTCTCCAGGGACCAGTTCCTCCTGATAACCTGTTGTACCCAAGTGGAACCACGTCTCACAAATCCTTGCTTCTAAGCACATCCTGGCTGCACTTCCACTGAGACAGATTTCTTTCATTATTTTCAGGTAGATTTAATATTCCTTGCCAACACCATCATTCAAATATATCAATTCTTCTTTGGTCATTAATTACCCCGTTTTCCATGCATATGGGGCCATGGAAAGTA
Source organism: Echinops telfairi (assembly GCF_000313985.2). Taxonomy (NCBI): domain Eukaryota; kingdom Metazoa; phylum Chordata; class Mammalia; order Afrosoricida; family Tenrecidae; genus Echinops; species Echinops telfairi. The sequence continues at coordinate 12,275,834 of NW_022107431.1, forward strand.
CCTTGGCTTGAGTCAGGCACAGCTTAGTCCTGAAGATGTTATTTTGTGTATTAACTCCGTAAGAGGTCATTTAGCAGCAGATTTGGCCAGAGCAATGCATGGGCTCATTTCTTGACTGCTGCTTCCACAAGCATTGATTGTGGATCTGAGTCAAAAAAAGTCCTTGACAACCTCAACCTTTCTTCCATGCATCCTGATGTTGCTTATTATTCCTGTTTTGAGGATTTTTGTCTTCTTTGTGTTGAATCCGTGCTGTAGGCTATATAGTCTTCCAAAAGTGCTTCAAGTCTTTTTCGCTTCCGGGTTGTTTATGAGTATCCCTCTAATACAATGGTTCTCAACCTGTGGGTTGTGACCCCTTTGAGGGTCGAACGACCCTTTCACAGGTATTGCCTGACTCATAATAGTAGCAAAATTACACTTATGAAGTAGCAACAAAAATAATTTTATGGTTGGGGGGGGTGTCACCACAACATGAGGAACTGTATTAAAGGGTCATGGCATTAGGAAGGTTGAGAGCCACTGCTCTAATACCATATTCTTCTATATTAAGGAATTCCCAGTAAATTAATGGTCTCCCCTAAAAATGTTTGTATCCTTACAACTGGTAGTTAAACCTTCTATGATGGCTTCATATCTCATTTCTCCCTTACTCTCAACCCCAGCTCTACACAGCCTCTCCCAACCCTAGTGCAAACATTGTATTTCCGGTAGGAAAAACATGGTTGGCTATTCTGTGACCATGCTGCCTGATGTCCCAATCTCTGGACTTTTGTTGGAGTTGTTTCCATCACCTAAACCTACATAAAAGACATGTATTTTTTCAGTTACTCCACTACACTGTGAGATCATTCAGAGCTAGACTTGTCTTACTTATGCCCTTGTGCTCCTCAAGCTTTTGAACATGGGAGGCATTTGCAAGGTGCTTTCTAAAAAACAATTAGATTCAAAAATAAATAAAACAGAATTTTGTGTTGCTGTTGTTTTCTTTTCCTTGTCATGCCTGTTCCCAAGAAATGGAGTTCTATCCAAGGAAAGAGATGTTGTATGAATATTTTAAAATGATTTTATGGTATATAAATACATCACACAATTCAATAATTCAATCATATTAAGAAGTATTGTGTAGTCATTACCACAGTCAACTTGGGAACTTTTTCTTCTTTCCTGTACCAACTGATGTTGATTCCGAATTTCCCCCACCCTCTTCTTCTGTGCCCTCAGGTAATTATTATTTCAGTTATTGTTTCCATGAATCCACCCATGCAGGCTTCCCTCACCAGAGAAACATACAAATCAAGGACAAATAATAGTAAAAATGTCCCAGAAACAATGATCATATAAAACAGAAAGACCTCAATCTAAGAAAAAGCAGGATATTAAAATTTAGAATACATTGAGTGGGTCCAAAAGGAAATCTAATGACACAGTGTTACATTCTAGTCTTGCAACTGTTAAGAACCACTTTACAGTGTTCTTTGTCTCATATGAGGGCTGCTAAAGGCAACGCCGGCAGTTCAAAACCACCAACTGCTCTGCAGGAGAAAGATGAGGCTTTTTACTTCCTAAGAATTCTGTCTTGGAAAGCTCAGAGGCAGTTATACTTTGTCTTATCAGGTTGCTATGAGCCAGAACGAACTCCATTGTGAGTTTGGTGTTTCATGAATCAGAGAATCACCACCACAATATAAGAAAATTAGTTAAATAGGAAGGTTAAAACATTAAAAAAACAACCCTATAGTTACAGATAGGAGCCCTGGTGGCAGAGTGGTTATGAGTTGGGCTTCTAACTGCAACGTCAGCAGTTCAAACACCACCATCTGCTCAGCTGGAGAGAGATGGGGCTTTCGGTTCTCATAAAGAGTTGCTGTCTCAAAATTCACAGGCGCAGTTCGATCATTCCCTATAGATTTGGTCAGAGTGGGCACTGACTCAATGGTAGTGGGTTGTTGTTTTTATGTATAGTTGTAGATAGACTAGAATTGGGAAGGAGGAGGGGAAGAAACAGATAGAATTGTGTTCCCTCAAATATGTGTTGGAGTCCTAACTCTGGAAAGTTCCTAGAATAACAGAATAAACAGGAAATGGAACTTTTTTCCAGGAACTTGTTGAAGTCCCCTAGCATCCTTGGCTGTTACTCTGTCTGAGAATAGAGAAGTCTTTCTTTGTTGTGTTAAAGGAACAGAGTGGTTAAGTGCTTGGCTGCTAAAGGAGAAGTCAGCAATTCAAACCCACCAGCCACTGAGGGGCAGGGTGGGGGGGTGGGGGTGGGGGTGGAGAGAAAGAGGTGCCAAGAACAGTCTGCCTTCAGAATAGCCTTGGAAGCTCTATGAGGCAGTTCTAAGACATAGCGTCTCCATGGGTTGGACTCAACTCGGGCAGGAAGCTTGGTTGTTAAGTGAATGTGACCTTGACAGTGTGTCCTAAACCTAATCTCCCCTGAGTTATAAAAAGCACAGATTAAACACAGAAGGGAGCACACACCGGGGGAGACAGATGCCCTTGTGAGTCACCAAGGAATGGAGGGACTGGGCTTTTGGAAGAGAGGACAGGGATCCCCCACAGGAGACAACAAAGAGCAAGGGTTCCCCTAGAGCAGGTATCCTGGATTTAGACTTCTAGCCTCTGAAATGGTAAGAAAATTAATATATGTTCTTTAAGACCACCATTGTGATATTTCTGTTACAGCAGCACTGAGAAACTATGCCCCCTATGTATAGAAACCAATACCCATCTGTGAGTTTGTCATACTGTGGTGGCATGTGCATTGTTAAGATACTGGACACTATGATAGCAGTATTTCACTTACCAGCAGGTATGGGATTATGTCAACTAGAGACTCCTGGGTAATGGTAGGGGTGGAGCCCAAACTATCAATTGGGTCACAGCCTGTTGACACCTCCTTGGCGCTGTAAGCCTTTTTGTATAAGATACAGAAATCAAGCAGGCTAGAATGTTCTTTGGCACTTTGTCTTCTGCCATAGCTGAATATTGCTTCTGGTTCCCGGATCTCCTGTTGCATCACCTGCTAATTCAGGGAGCCCTTGGCAGACTGCAGACAGATTCATTCAGCCAACTTCAGAGCCCTGGAGCCACCAGCCTGTGCCCCTCGCTGTCTCTGCCTTGCCATCCCGCGTCTTGTTTGTCAGCTTCCAGGGGTCAGAAAAAGCTTGATTTGAATCTTACTAGACTTACTTATTTCTACAACTGGGCAGGCCATTTCTTGATATCAATCTCTTTCTGTATACAAACACATACTAGTGTCACTGGGTTGCTTTTCTAGAGAACCCAACCTGACTCAGTCGCCCATGGTGAGGAGTTTCAGCAGAGCTTCCACTAAGACAGCCTAGGAAGAAAGGCCGAGCCACCTACTTTCAAAGATTACTCAATGAAAACCTTATGGAGCATAAGATCATTGCCCAACTGACTTGCCATCAGGGAGGATCAATCACTAAAGGAAGACATCATGTTGGGTGTGCAAACCACAATGTGAGTCAAAGCCAAGCAGGGCTCTATCAAGGCTCCAAGGCTGAATAAATTCTTGTTAATCAGCTGGTCCTCCGGGCGATTATGAATTCAGCAGTAGCATGGCCCACTTATGATAGGAAGAAGGATCATGAGCTGATGTCTGGTCTGATGAGCCTATTTTTCTCTGTTTCATAAGCTAAACTAATTAATTAATCAATTAATCAGCATGATATTTTTCATTTGATTATATATAATACATGTATACTCTCTCTTGAGAAATACATGCAAGCAAAAGAGAGAGAAAACTCATGATATCTGATCTACCCTATGAGGCCTCTTTGGGGATTTGTATCATCTCTCTTTCAAGCGAAGTTAAATTTCATATAAGAAAAATTACACATTATCCTATAAACAATGAGGTGTTTTCTTTCTTTCGCTTTTCTTCTTGAGTGAAAAGGCAATGATAGAAAATAAAAAGTAAGGCTCAGAATTATATATTAAGCCCTTGTAATTTGTGAGCTGTTATGTTAGTGATGAAATTGCATCTAGTATAAATTCTCAGCACAATGGATACAGTTCTGCTCGGTGATTCACATTAACATTAATAAGAGATGTGCTGCTAAATCCCACAACTCATGTGACAAATTATGTGCACTGGATGTTAAACCAAGGGAAATGGAAGCAAAGAGGAGGGGGGCTGGATAGGTCAAATGATAGGTAATAGGACATAGCAAAGCTAAACTACTGGAGACGTTACCCAGGGTGGGAACTTTGGCCAAACCATTATATTTATTTATAAATCATTACAGAGTGACTGTAAATACAGGCTGTGGAACCTAACAAATATGATAAGGAAGGTAGCTGTTATTATTGTAGATTAGTCGAACACTGAAACTGGACATGTCCTTAAATATTATTTAATCCTACCAACCCATTTAACAAGGAACACTAGTGACATATGGGTTGAGTATTGAATTGCTAACTGCAATTTGTTTGTGATTCAAGTCCAGCAGTTGTTCTGCAGGAGAAGGATGAGGCTGTGTGCTCCCATCTATACTATTTATGGTCTTAGAGACTCTATAGAAAGTCACATAGGGTGTTCTAGGCTGGGTTTTCTAGAGAAGCAAAACTAAGGACATTCATACACGTATAAGAAAGAATTTTATGTCAAGAAAGAAATTTATGTGAAGGAAAGAGCCCAGTAAAGCTCAGTTCAAGTCCATGGTTTCGAGGTTACCTGGAGGTCCCTCCAGACACATATAACTGAGTCAGTGAGGGACAGAAGAGAAACAGGAAGTTGGGAGATCTCAGGCTGGTGGGTGTAGAGCCACATGAATCCAACATTGATAGGAAGATAGCACAACACTGACACCTCTCAGGGTCTACAGGCCATATGGGCTGCTGGCCTCAAAAGCCAGATGCATCAGTGTCATCCAAGCATGCAGGAAGAAGAAGGAAGGAGCGGGAGAGGGAGAGGGAGAGACAAGTCTTCTACAGTATCACTTAAAAAAGACCACACCCCCAAGAAGACATCATTAAGTTGTGTCCTGATTGAGAGGACTCCACCCACTGCTTCCTATAGGTGAGCCAAGTTGACACACAATCTCACCTTCATATAAGGCTTCTTGTGGTACTGTCAGGTAAGCATTGGACTGCTAACTGCAAGGCCAGTGGTTCAAATCAGCTGCTCCACAGGAGAAAGATAATGCTATTTTCCCCCTTAAAGAGTTACAGCCCCACAAGCCCTAAGAGTGGGATTGATTAGATCACAGATTTGTTTGTTTGTTTGCTTAGTTTGTCTTGTTTGTATCCATTTTAATGAGGAGTACATTGAGACCAGAGACAGAATCTTACTTGTGTAGGTTCACACAGTAGTTAGGAACAGGGCTAGGGATTAAACAGGAAACTGTTCATTTTTATTCCCCTTTGTTTTTAGTTTATTTTATAGGTAATACCTGTTTTACTGATTTCTTGAAGTAGAATTGTCATAAAATAAACTGAAAATACTTCATGTGTGCAATTAAATGAACTGTAGATGACAAAGCTCATGAAATTATACTACACATATATAAAATTATGAAACAACCATCAAAGTCAAGACAGCAAATAGATCCTTCTCTCCCAAAGTTACTTTTTTCCCCTAGTCAAAGTTAGCCATTCTTATTTTCCCCAGCCTATCTTTGGAAAACCATTACACCATCTTTTGTAATTATGGATCAGTTTTCATTTTGTAGAATGTTATATAAATTGAATATATAGTATTTATATATATGTATACATACACACACAAAATATATGTTCGTTAGGGATGGTGAGAGTCTAGTTCTTTTAATAAATAAGAATAGTTGAGATTCAGCTATGTTGTTTCTTTAACCATTATTTCAGTAATTTTTATTTCTATATGGTATTTAATACTACAATTTGTACATCCAGTAACTATGGATGACATTGCAAATTGCTTCCAGCTTTTGGCTATTATGAATTAATCTACTATGAATATTACTGTACACTCATTGTAAGATGAGACATATGCTTCCATTTCTTTTAAGTAAGTACCAAAAAATAGAAAAGCAATGTCTTATGGAAGAGATGTTTAGCTTTTTAAGAAACTGCCAAACTTTCCCAAAGAGGTTGAGACAAACCAGCAAATCTATAATTGGAAAAAGTACAGCCAGAATGCTCTTTAGAGGCAAGGGTGACAAGACTTCATCAAATGTCCTCTGAACATATTGTCAGGAGAGACAAGTCCCTGGAAAAGGACCTAATGTTTGGTAGAGGACTAGCAAAGCAAGGATGTTCCTTGTTCTAGTTTCTTCACACCTTCGCAGGAGTGTAGCATGATCAGCATATTTATTTACTTTGGTTAGTTAACCAGAGAAAATTGCCACAAATTGCCACAAACTCTGTGGCTTAAACCAGCATCCAGTTATAGCTTTAAATTCTATTGCCCTCAAATTTCTGAAGGATATATAGAGATATCCCCATCATTTCCATTAAATTTTTAAAAATTTCGAGTTTTGGTCTATTGATTTCATAAATTGTTTTGTACTTTCTAGTTCTTTGACTTCCATTGCCCTCTGCTTATTACTCCTTTTTGCTTTCTCTGAATTTTATTTATTATTTTTTAAAAGTTTCTGTAGGTTAAAAGTGCAATCATTAATTAAAGAACCTTCATCTGTTAAAAAAGGTAATAGATGATGAGGTAAAAGCTGTCTACACACCCAATAACTACATTCTTCACAATTTTAAGTCATTTTTGATATTCAATATAAAATAAATTTAACTATTTTGATTCCTGTACTGTTTAGGAGAATGATGTTTATTTTTCAGCTTAATTCTTTTAAATGAGTCAGAATTCTATTTGGCAAGAAAAAAATGTTTTATATTGTACTACTTTACCAATAGTGAAAGTGTTTTATGGACTATTTTGGTAAATGTGTTATGTGCACTTAACAATAATGCATACATTCAAAAGGATTTCCAAAAATTCATGGAAAATGGAATTAAAAGATAATAGAATTTTTCACAAACTTTTGAAACCTCCTCATATCCTGTTCATATCAGTTCCAAGGTTCTATAAATATCAATTAGGTCAAATTGTTGGCACATAATGTTAATGATTTCTATACCCTAATTGATTTTTCTATCCAATTTTTTTCAATCAATTGAGAAAATGCTGAAAGTGTTGGAGATAGTGGTGAACTTATCTACTTCTCATTTGGGTTTTTTTAAAAGTCCTCATAAAAGCTTTGCTTTATGTATTTTAAATTTCTCTTATTTGGAGCATAAAAATGGACTTATTAAGGAATTGACCCCTTCATCAACAATAAATGATCCTCTGTGTCTTTGGTAATATTCTTTGCTGTGAAATTTGCTTTGGCTGATAGTATTATAAACACTTCAGGTTTCTTCAAATTCATGTAGGCCTGGCATATAATTTTTCATTCATTTTACTTTAATCTATGAGTTACTTTATAATGTTGATGAGTCTTTGGTAGGCATGCTTTTATACCCAATCTAATAATGTCTGCATTTCCACCGAGGTGCTTACAGCATACGCCTTTGATGTGAATATTTATTTGTTTGGATATTTTGATATCCGTATCTCTTCATTCTATATTTTCTTTTTACCCTCTTCCTCTTTTCTGTCATTTTTAAAATGAAGATTTTTGTGATTTTATTTTACTCTTCTCTTTAGCGTTAATTAACAGCTGGTGTATTTTTCAACTCAGACATTGAATTTTCCAATTCTAGAGGTTAACTTGCTTCCATTGTTATCTTTCCTATTATTTAACATTCCTGTGTTTGCCTGTGCCTTTTTTAACATAGGAATCACATTTACAAATTTTTCAATGTCTTTGTCTACTAATTATATGTGCCATTTCTGAGTTTTTCTAATGATAGTGTTTATCTTTGCATTCTTGCAACTCCCACTGTCCCCAACCAAAGAGAGTCTTTGCATGCCTTACACTTTCCAAATAGATCCCAGAATATTTGTATTTACATGATTGAGCTCTGAAATACTTTTAAATCTCTTTAAATATTTACTGGCTTTATTTTCAGATATAGTTACTTGGAAACAGACAGGCTCTGCTGTAGCTAGCTTATAAACTTGCAGAATCACAAGAGTAGACATTAATCTACATTTAACTGCCCCACTAGAGAGGACTATTGGGCAGGTTATCAGGAGAGACCAGCTCCTGGGAAAGGATATCCCGGTTGGTAAAGTAGAGGGGCAGCATAAAGAAGACCACCAGGGAGATAGATTGCCACAGTGGCTCCAACAGTGGGCTAGAACATAACAACACATGTTGTGAGGATGGCCCAGGCCCAGGCATTATTTCCTCCTAGTGTACATGGAGCGACTATGAATGGGAACTAATTGGATGATACCTAAAAACCAACTTAATGACTCCTGTGCTAATATGCTTCTGAATACTGAGCCTGATACCTATTCAGTGGAAGATTTTCTTCAATCAGTTGTTAAGAGCAAGGATTATCCCTATCTTTGTGTGGCTCATCGCCCATCTCATTTTCCCCCATGACCCCAGGTTGAAGTTGTCAAGAATTTTGTCTTGCTTGGATCCATAATCAATGCTCATGGAAGCAGCAGTCAAGATATCAAATGAAGCATTACATTAGGTAGATCACGGCCAAGACCTCTTTAGAGTATTGAAAGGCAAAATGTTACTCTGGGAATGTGCTTGACCCAAGTTATGGTATTTTCCATTGCCTAATGTGCATGTAAAAGTAGGACACTGCGTAAGGAAGACTGAAGGAGAATTGAAGCATTTAAACTGTGGTGCTAGAGAAGAAGATTGAAAGTACTGTGGCTGCTGAAAGGACAACCCAATCTGTCTTGAAAGAAGGGAGGCTGACGTGCTCCTTAGAGGCAAAGTTGGCAAGACTTCATATGACATACTTCAAGCATATTGTCAGGAGAGCCCAGTCCCTGTAGAAGTACATCATGCTTGCTAAAGTGGAGGGGTAGCAAAACAGAGGAAGACCCTGGACGAGATGGATGGGTTCAGTGGCTTCAACAATGGGCTCAGGCACAGGTGCACTTATGAGGATCGTGCAGGACTGGGCAATCTTTCTTTCTGTTGTGCATAGGTTCACAATGGTTCAGAACTGGTTTGTTGGACCCTAACAACATGTGTTGATGGCACACAACTGAAGACTCTAGAGGAATCCTCATTTTTTTCTTTCTGGAGCTCACTCACTGTATCACAGGCACTCTCCGGTAATCTGCCTCGTGAACTGTAGCCTTACAGACTCTCAACCCCTTCTCTTAAAATTTGGGATATGACCAGGTCAGTTCCTGTTCCTTTTGGGGAGCTGTGCCTTAGAAACTCATTTTAGCAGTAAGCTATTTCCCAGGCTCACCTCGTTTGCTTCTCTTCTTCCATGGGTCACTACCCTGGCATTGCCTAGTGGCCAAGGTCTAAACATTCCATATATTATGGCCAAGAAAACGTTCCATATGTTATGGCCAGCTTTTTAGTTGCTTAAAGTAGAAAGGAAAACCTGGTCCCCATTTTTCTAGCATGACCAGAAGCAGAATCTCTGTATCCGTTTTTAAAAAATGATAATGAAGAAAAGGAAAAGGAAAAACAACAGAGCTTTTTGATATGTTCTAACCTAAAATAGTCCTTCGTTGTTGTTAGGTGTCATGGGTTTGGTTCCGACACATAGCTGCCCTATGAACAACAGAGAGAAACAGGGCATGGTCCGGCACAATGTTCCTGTGCCTGAGCCCATGGTGGCAGCCACTCTGCCTCTCTATGGCCTTGAGGGCCTTTCTCTTTCCTGATGTACCTTCTGCTTAACAAGCATGATGTTCTTCTCCAAGGATTGGTCTTTTGTGACAACATGTCCAATATATGTGAGACCAAGTCTTGCCATCCTTCCCTCTAAGGAGCATGCTGACCTTCTTCCAAGACAGATTGGTTTGTCCTTTTCTCAATCCACGGTACTTTCAATATTTTTCTCCAGAACCACAATTCACATACATCCATTCTTTTGTCTTCTTTACTCAGTGTCCAACTTTCACATGCATATGATGCAATGGAGAATACTGTGGCCTGGGTGAGGCACATCTTAGTCTTTAAAATAACATCCTTGCTTTCAATATCCTAAAGAGGTCTTGTGCAGCAGATAAACAATTTAAGATGTATTTTGATCTCTTGAGTGCTGCTTCCATGATTGTGTATCCAAGCAAGGCAAAATCCTTGACAAGTTTACCCTTTTCTCCACTTATCATGAAGTTACCTATTTGTCTACTTGTGAGGATTTGGGTCTTTTTTATACTGTGCTCCTGAGGAACTTATACATGCATCAAAAGTCATTTTGGGAACAGAACAAGGGATTACTACGTGGTTGGAAACAAGGAAAGGTATGAGAGAGGGCTGTATTCTAACACCATACTTATTTAGTCTATATGTTGATAAAATAATAAGAGCAGCTAGCATATATGAAGTAGACTGTGGCAAGAGAACAACAGGAGATCTAAACTTGATGGCAAGGAGGGAATAGAATGCCTGCTGGGGTGCAATCAAGTGCAGTGTAGCCCAGAGGAAATACAGAGAGCTGAATGAAGGTGGAACATGATAGTGGGACAGGAGGAAAGGAGAAGGAAATAGAGGAAAGAACTAGGAGGCAAAAGACATTTATCGAGGTATAAACACAGGTATGCACAGACGTAAATATATTAATATATAATGATAGGGATATAGGTCTGTGTACATATATTTTAGGTGAAGTATTAAGGTAGCAGACAGACATTGGGCCTCTATTCAAGTCCTCCCTCAATGCAAGAACACTTTGTTCTAATAACCTGGCATTCTGTGATGCTCACCTTCCTGACATGATCACTCAAGACAAAATGGGTGCATAAGCTAATGTGGTGAAGAAAGCTGATGGTGCCTGGCTATTGCTAGATATAGCTTCTGGGGTCTTAAAGGTTTGAAGTTAGATAAGAAGCCACCTAGCAAGGAAGCAACAAAGCCCACATGGAAAAATCACATCAACCCGTGTGATCACAAAGGGTCAACTGGATCAGGAATCTGGCATCAGAAGACCTAAAACAAACAACCATTTTGATGCTAATGAGGGGGGTCGGAATTGAGACCCAAAGCCCATCAGTACACAATTGGACATCCCCTCACAGAAGGCTCACAAGGAATGAATGAGCCAGCCAGGGAGCACTATAGCCCTGATGAAACACACAATATTCCTCTAGTTCTTTAATACTTCTTTCCCCCGACTGTCATGACCCAAGTTCTATTTTACAAATCTGGATAGACTGGAGCATGTACACTGGTACAGATAAGAGCTCTCAACACACAGAATCCAGGACAGATAAACCCCTCAGGATCAATATTGAGAGTAGCGATACCATGAAGGTAGAGGGAAGGTGGAGGGAGAAAGGGGGAAAAGGGGGAACCAATTGCAATGATTGATGTGCAACACCCTTCCCTCTGAGGGGATGAAAAACAGAAACCTGGGTGAAGGGAAACAGCAGACAGTGTATAATATGAAAATAAAAATAATTTCTAAATTATCAAGGTAGGGGAGCATGTTAGTTCGGGTTGACTAGAGAAACAAATCCAGAGACACTCATATGTGTGTAAGAGAGAGCTTTATATCAAAGAACAATTGTATATTAAGAAAACATTACAGCCCAGTCCACATCAAGTCCTTACGTCTTATATTAGCTCATATGCCCAATACCAGTCTATAAATGTCTCTTCAGACTCACACAACACATGCAATAACACCAAGTACAGGAAGATCACAGGACAGTGGCTGGAAAGCCTTGTGAATCCAGTGGCAGTGGAAGTATCTCAGCATTGGAGTGGGTCTCCATGTGGCTCCTCTAGCTCCAGGGCTCTGATTCCATCAGGGTCACTCCATATGTCTTGTCAACAGGAAGAGGAAGCAGAGAGTGAGGGTGGGTCTAGCCTCCAGTGAGCTATTTATTGCCATAGTGGCTCCAAATGAGGTCATCAAGCTGTGACCTGATTGACAGGCTAAAATCCACCCCTTCACTCTTAATAGTCTCAAGTTGACACCAGATTATATAACTACCACAGAAAGGTTGGGGAAAAAAGAGGATTTGATACCAAGGGCTCAAGTAGAAAGAAAATGTCTTGGAAATGATGATGGCAACATCACTGTACATCATATGTACAGATGTGCTTGATACAATTGATGTATGGATTGTTATAAGAGCTGTAAGAGCCCTCAATAAAATGATTGTTTAAAAAAAAAAAAGAATGTGGCATCAGGATTGGAGGGATGCTTACTAACATCCTGAGATACACAGATGAAATAACCTTGCTTGCTGAAAATGAGGCGGATCTGAAACACTTGTTGATGAAGATCAAGGATTACCGTCTTCAGTATGGATTATGCCTCAGTGTAAAGAACAAATTCCTCATTCTTAGTACTCTCCTTTTATTTTTATACATACTCAAGTAAAACATTCTTATTAGTTGCCTCCTGGAGCAACTTCCTACTTTGTCATGAGACCCAAAGCATTAGATATATCTGACTATTCTTCTTAAGCATTCTATTAAAAAATTCTGATCAAAAGGGGGAGAAATACAGACCAGAATTTCAAATCATCATTGGATATAGATTTTCTGGAGCCACTGAATTGGACTGAACCTCAAAGCTACATCCCTTAGGTAATCTAATCATCAAACCAAAAGTAGCCCTGGTGTGTTCCATGAACCAGACAACAATAAATTAATAAAGAATGTCTATATCTTGAGCATTGCACTTGCTGAAGTTCTATGCTGGATTAAACTGATAATACCAACATGGCAGATTCCACAAGAAACTTACTGGGGGTAGGGTTTGTGCTGATTCAGGAAGAAGGATTCAGAAAAGGAGGGTGAGAATAGTTGAAAACCTTGAAAAATGTGATCACTGTCACTGAATTTTATATGGAGAAATTGTTGGAGGGGTACCTATTCTGCAAGAAAATATATACAAAATATTTTATAACTTGTATTTCAAGTTGATAAGACACAGGTTTCATCATTATTTTTAAGGATTGCAAAGCATTTCAGATTGTGTAGTGATCTACTTAACTTATCCCCTATTGCTGGTTAGTTGGGTTTTTCTAATCTGTCAGTGTAGTCAAGGAGGTGGTGTAGTGGGTCAAGCATTGGGTGAGCAGTTCAAATCCACCAGCCAGTCTGCTGGAGAAAGATGAACCTATCTCTCCTTTGGAGATGTACAGCCTTGGAAAGCCACAGCAGCTTCTCTTGTTTCCGATGGGGTCTTTATGAGTCAAAATAGACTCTATGGCAGAGAAATTGAGTCAAAAGTGCTGTATAAACTTCAGTTGCTCATACCTATAGACAACCCCTTGCCTTTTGCTTTAAGAGTGAATTGATTTTAAAACTCTGCAACTTTACAGACTTCTGTGTTTGTGCTGTGGCTTTTGCTCATACATATTTTGTTGGAATTCTTAATAAGGAGAAAAGTGAGAAGAAAGACAATTGATTTTGACAGATTGTATTCTGACCTGAGATTGATAAACATACAGTTTTTGTTTCAGCTGGGTATGCACTGTCTTTGGGGAAACTGGGTTTGTAAACCCTCATTTGGAGGAAAATATTCCAGAAGGGACCTAGGTTGCCAGTTTATTGGCTAAGTAACTACACATGCCCAGGACCTTGGGAAGTTAATAGGAGTTGGCATTAAGGGCAATCTGAAATGAATGAGGCAACTTTTAATCAAGAGTTATGGCTAGAACCAGCACTGGTGTGAGGCGCACTCTGCAGTTGGTTAGGCATGCCGCAATCACTTGATGATCTAATCCATGTCCCCGAAGACAGAGTTCCCTGAGTTTGGAGTTCCCTAATAGTTTTGTTTTTACAGCATCTCAGTGGAGAGCCCTGGATTATGGGATAATGGAAAATGAATAATACAGGTAGAAGTGCCATCAAGTTAGTGCTAAGATATGTTAATAGACAGTGAGGTGAATTTGTAATAGACTAAGGTAACCTGCATTAATATAGTTTACATTTACAAAGCTTAAAAGACACCCGGCTCAGACTACCTCCTGCAGCAAAAAAGAAGAAGAAGAACACCCCACTGTTTACACACCAATCGTGAAATTAATTCCATATTTGTCTTCCTAAAACGTTATACTTTCATGTCTGGGAAAGATAGTGAGAAAAAAAACCTTTTTTATTTTGGAAGTGGAATTGAATTTCATAAGACTTAGGAAAACCAACCAGTTGACATTTATTTTACTAGTTCTTAGTTGTTTATTTATTTTATTACTATTATTTTTTAGATATTAGAAAGTTTTGACCCATTTTCCTTTGGATATTTAAAGGTTTAATGATTGATAAAGAGGGAAATACAGGATTTTATAGGTTAAAAAAAGGAATTTGCTTGGTGGTTTATGATTGTGATTGATATAAACATATCAACCTGTCTGTAGGGGAATTATTGTACACAGAGAACTTCTAGAAAAAGAATTCTACTGCCAATGAGCCAATTGTAACTCATAGCAACCCTCCTGGGCAGGGTAGAATTGTGCCTGTGTTCTTTTATGACTGTCAGTCTTTCGCCTTTAGAGGGGCTAGTGGCTTCCAACTGCTGACCTTGGGTTTAGGAGATTTACCTGTAATTCATTAGACCATGGGGGTTGCAGAAAAACAGAAAATTACTGAGCGTGACTGCTGAAGAGTCAATTCCAACACAAAGCTACACTACAGAACAGAGGAGAAACTGCTCCTGAGGATTTCTAAAGCTCTAAATATACTTTTTAATCATTTTATTGGGGGCTCATACAACTCTTTTCATAATACAAAGATCCCTCCATTGTGTCAAGCACATTGTACATTTGTTTCCCTCATCATTCTCAAAACATTTGCTTTCTGCTTGAGCCCTTGGTATCAGCTCCTCATTTTTCCCCTCCCTCCCCGCACCTCATCCCCCATGAACCCTTGATAATTTATAAATTATTATTATTTTGTCATATTTTACACCATCCAACATCTCCCTTCACCCACTTCTCCACTGTCCATCCCCCAGGGAGGGGGTTATATGTAGATCCTTGTAATCGGTTCCCCCTTTCCACCCTACCCTCCCTCCATCCTCCCGGTATTGCCACTCTCACCACTGGTCCTGAAAGGATCATCCACCCTGGATTGCCTGTGTTTCCAGTTCCTATCTGTACCAGTGCACATCCTCTGGTCTAGCCAGATTTGTAAGCTAGAATTGGGATCATGATAATGGAGGGAAGGAAGCATTCAAGAACTAGAGGGAAATTGTATGTTTCCTCATTGCTACATTGCACCCTGACTGGTTTGTCTCCTCCCTGCAGCCCTTCTGCAAGGGGATGTCCAATTTCCCACAGATGGGCCCTGGGTCCCTACTCCGCATTCCCCCTCATTCGCAATGCTTTGCTTTTTTTTTTGGTCTTTGATTACTGATACCTGATCCCTTCGATGCCTTGTGATCTCACAGACTGGTGTGCTTCTTCCATGTGGGCTTTGTTGCTTCTCAGTCAGTTGGCCAAAAGCTCTAACTCTTTATGGGAGCAGGCTGCCTCACTTTCTCCCATGGATCCAAGGTGGGGCCTTTACAGCTGGTCTTGTAGTTAGCACCCAAGTGCTTGAACCGTTGTGCCACAGCTATGTCAAATTATGAGAAGAAAGCCAACCATTTTGGATGTGAGTTAAGATGTAGCTTATACGTTTGTTATGTTCAAGATTTGGACTAGAGAAAATGAAAACTATTTAAAAAATAGGAAGAAAAGGTCGTATCTCTTGAATGACATTATAATTGCTTCAGCCATTTTTATTAAAAGTATTCATATTTCCACTTTTATGGCCTAAAATCAAGATCTTCAAATTAATGATGAGTCAAATATTGGATTACTTATTCCTTCAGTTAAACATTTGTGGAGCACAAACTATGAAATAAACAACTGATTTACCTGGGATTGCTGTGAGTAGAATAATTTGTCTAGTTTTGGTCATTAGTGTCCAATGTGTGTAATATACACACATTGTGTTACACTCAAAATTCAGGTGGATATACTGAAAATCATATTTTGACTCTCATGAACTGGCCTTAATTTTATTCAATTTCACCCTAAACTAACCCTTGAGCCACTAATGACCCTGAACTCATTTTGACTGAAGGGAGCTTCTGCATTGTTTCTTCCTGCAGACATAGTCCACTTGATTCCAACTTATTCTGCGTGGTGAGCTCCATGGGAACAGTTGCTGCCCAAGTTGTTGGAAAAAGAGATTTATGATGAAAGAGTCATTAGTCTTGCAAAATTCTAGCATGTAATCTCTAGCTTTGTTTCTACAACAAGGCCACATTTCCCAACTACTGATCCTTCCTCGGTGTTTGCAACTTTCACATTCCAGTCACCTATAATTTTCAACGCACTTTGCTTGTGTGTTTGCTGAATTTCAGCCTGGAGAAGTTAGTAGAGTTCTTCACTCACTCATCAGAGGTGGCTATTGTATAAATTTGAATAATACTTGTATGAACTAGACGTCCTGGTAGTTGTATAGATATTGTCCTGTAACAGATTGCATTGTACCTCAAGATAGATCTTGAAATCTTCTTTTAAATGACGAGTGCGGTGGTGTTCTTCTTGAATGTATCAGTCCTGGCATAGTAAACCATATGCCTGTCTGACTCAATATGCTCAAGACCAGCCATGCAGCTCACCAACACCTAGCAGTAGGCTGTTCGATGCCATAAAGGTGGTCCCAACTCAGACTGACCCCATGTGCAATGTAACAATCCACTTCCCATCCCCGCACCATCCTCAGAAACATTGCTATGTTTGAGGTCATTGCTGCAGCCACTGTGCCAATGCAGCTCATACACTCTTCCTATTTTTCCCTGAAGCTCTACTCTATGAAGCATGACCTTCCCTTCCAGGGCTGGTGTCTCCTAATAACATATCTGAAGTACACAAAACGTCTTGAGATCCTTACTTCCAAAGAGCATTGCAGCTGTTTGTTTTGAGATATTAGTTGTTCCTTCTTCTATCAGGATGCCGTATTCCATCTTCTTCTCCATAATTCAAAGACACCAATTACCCCTGGGTTTCCATAGTCAACAGTCTAAAATACTTTTAAAAAACATTTCAGGCAACATATTTGCGGATCAGTATTTTTAGAGATGTTTACTTTCAGAATACAGGTGAGAAAGGAAAAATGATGAAGCTCATCATCTGACAAATACATTCAGGACTTACAGAGCATCTTCTAGATACCAGGAACTGTGCTATATATAAGAGTATTTATATACAGTCTCAGTTCCTTCCTTTAAGAAATGCATAGCTCACGGCCTAAATAAACCCTATGTCATTCAGCGGTTCTCAACCTGGGGATCGAACGACCCTTTCACAGGGGCCACCCAATTCATAATAGTAGCAAAATTACAGTGATGAAGTAACAACGAACATAATTTTATGGTTGGAGGGTCACCACAACTTGATGAATTGTATGAAAGGGTCACAGCATTAGGGAGGTTGAGAACCACTCTCATAAGACAATATGTACACTAACGTAGGTATCATTTATGTACTAGAGGAGTCCAGGAGAGAGATCACAAGGAGAATTATACTGTAACGGAAACTTTTAAAGATGATGTAAGGAGTTGTGGGATGAGTAAAAGCAGGTCCTTCCAGAACTGAGAACCGGAAGTGAGAAATGTGGAACGTGAGGGTCTGGTCAGCGGAGAGGAGCAGGCTGTTCCGTGTGGCTGAGGCAGGAACTCTCTTCATCAGAGCTCCTGCTCTTCCCTCCTGCGTTTCCAAAGGACGCCTCTGGCTCTCAAAACAAATGTGGTTGTCATATAGGGGAAATTTAATCTGCTTATTTTAGCATTTATTGAGAAAGAGCTGTGCTAAACATCTCCCTCTGTGACTAGATATGAGTCCTCTCCTCCTTTTAATTCGTGTGATGTCCAGCCCCACATCCGGATGGATCCTAAGGAGGCAGCTGTGGAATTGAGGGGTAAATTAAAGAGACATGAGACTCAGCATGCAATGGCTCACCTCTTCCATGTGGACTGGAACCAGAATGAGGGAGTAATGTATTCTCTCACAGCCTCATATAATCTCAGGCATGCAAGTCATGGTGAGCACATATGTAACAGGATGGGGTTGTATTAGAGGCATACACGTAAAATGAGGGGGATGAGCTAGGGGTATACATGCAATAGGAAGGGGGGCACTAGAGACATACATGTGACAGAAAGGTACATATGTAACAAGAGGGGAGGGCTCTAGAGTCAAGATGGAAGCCTAACCTTGATCATCTCTGAGCTGGCTTGACCTTAAGTGTGCCCCTGAGCTCTTCCCCAGGGAACAATCTATGATCCTTTCCAGAAGGGAGTGGGCGCTACTTAGGGTGGGACAGACAATAGAGTCTGGTTGCTCTTGATGGCAGACAAGCTTCAGGCAAGTAGCCTTCAAGCAGTTGACCTTCAAGGTATATAGTAGCAACCATGTGCTTGCAAGCACCTTAAGCTTGACTTTATTACAGGGGATATTGAGGAGAATAACTTTTATTGTGGAGAATGTCAATGAGACACATCTCCAAGTTACAAATGCGAAGGTCTCCCTCCATGGGAGTCCCAGACTCCCAGACTCCTTAATGCATGAACATAGAGAATTTGTGAGCAACTGTTCTTCCTGGTTCTGTTTCCCACAAATTCTGTCAGTTTTCTCTTGATATAATCTGCAGGTTTGTGGTACATGGGTACACATATAATTTAGGATTGTTAGATCTTCTTGATTAATGAAATGGGCTCTTTTCAATAGCTTATTTTATTGTTGAGAACATGGCAACCAAACAAACAACCAAAAAACCAAGACAACAACAACTTACTGCCATTGAGCTGATTCTGACTCACAGTGACCCTGTAGGGCAGAGTAGGACTTCCCCTGTGGGTTTCTGAGGCTGTAAGTATTTTGTGGTAGCAGAAAAATATAAGTCATAATGCAGGAAGTCTGAAAGGGGTGAGAAAACAATCAAATCTTAATTATATCTAAAATATAATTGAATCTGGGCTGGAGAATCAAACAGTATTATTGGGGTATGAAAGCAGAGAATCAGAAGGAGGAAGAAATGATAACTCATGCTCTAAGATGAGCGGAAAAATAAAAATGATGGGCAGAAAAATCCAAATGCCAGTTACTCTACAGTAAAAGTCTTAAGAATATATTACAATACAGGAAAGGTAGAAATTGGGAATTTCTAAAATATGGATAAATGAAAACAATATCCTGGCTAATAAAGAAATGCCAAAACACTATCATTGTAAACTTTGAGATAATAAAATAAGCTAGTTAACAAGAGAAAAATCTTCAATTAAGTAAATTTGGTCAATAGCATGTACAAGGCTAAGATGCAATCAATCACTATATCTACTGAGATTTCCTGTTTCAAAAACTAACCAAGTCTGCCCGAGTGCTCCTCAGAGGCAAGAACGGAGAGACTTCATCTTACATACTTTAGAGAGGTTGTCAGGCAAGACCAGTCCCTGGAGAAGGATATCATGGGTGGTAAAGGAGAGTCAGCAAAAAAAAAAAAAAAAGCTCTTAAAGAGACGGATTGACAGAGTGGCTTCAGCAATGGGCCCGAGCACAGGAGCAACTGTGAGGATGTATTCCCTCCTGCTGTGCGTAGGGTCGCTTTGGGTCGGGACCAATTCGATGGCACCGAACAACAGCCCCAGCAACAACATTTGAAGAAGAATCGGTAGCCTAGTAATAATATTTTAAACATTTGATTTTAATAGGAATGTCACTGTTTTCTTACTCCTCAACCTATTTTCACGATGCCTACATTTTTTCCCCAGTGGAAAGGAATTCCACTGAAATAATTCCATAGTAAACAGTTATATGATACCTCCACAATGTTATGCATCCTTTTCTGTGTGAGAAATGCAAAGTTTCCTGAATGGATATGGTTAATATTTTTGTGCTTCTATAAGATACCCCTTTGAAGATATATTCTTAGAGGCCATTTAAATTGATGTGAGCTGTGCTTTGAAAAATCATCATGCGCAAATACATTTGATAATTGCAACAAGAAAGGGGATAGTGGTAGTGAGTAATTGTTTGATGTGCCATGTATATATGCCTTAAATAGTATTCCAGTATTAATAGCTCCTCTTAGATACCAGTATGAGAATAATATCCAGTGTAGATGAAAGAAAAGAGATTCCATAATGACTTAAATGTTACTTTCAATAGCAATTCTTGAAATATTTGGCCTATCAGAAAATATCCTTCATCCAAGGTGCTCAGTCACACTGAAGATCAGACACATTTGCTCCTTTGACTAGGCTGCTTTCTTGAACTGACAGCTTATACCTGATGTAATTCCCATCTGCTGAACACATTCACGTGTACCCCTCTCTCCCCCTCCCCACTGGCAAGTTCCCTCTTGGGAAACCCAGGGAAAACTTTTATTACTCTCTGCATTATGCCTGATATCGTTATCACTAAATATTTCAAAACCTTCTCTCTCCAAGCTAGAGCCAGTGAATACCAACTGTCTTCTGTGTCATGCGTACTTTGATTATGCTTCTGTATTGCCAGAGGGAGACCTTCCATTGCATCTCCTTTAACCTGTATAAAAACTGAATGGCGTCAGTGATGGTATGGTCTTGTGAAATGCCATCCCTTATTTAAATAGTTCTAGTGACTGTCTAAAGTCTCTTAAAACCATGATTTCTTTTTCATTGAGGGTGTTCTCTGTTTTGTCTAGTCGCTGTTGGGCTATTTTTTTGTTCCCTTCTGGTTTGTGTTTTGCACGGTGTTCTAGATATAACATGCAGGATGGGAGAGTCTAGAGAGATGGTGGCTGGATGAATCATGACCTAGGGGCACAGCAGAAGCCCTGTTGGCATAGTGGTTCTGAGTCGGGCTGTGATCTGCAAGGTCAGCAGTAGACACCAGCTGCTCTGAGGGAGAAAGTTGGGGTGTTCTACTCCCTTAAAGAGTTACAGTCTCAGAAGCTCACAGGGGCAGTTCTACACCACCCTATAGAGTCGCTGTGAGTCAGCAGCAATTCAGCAGCAATGAGAGAGAAGCGGTGAGGGTCAGGGGGGTGAGGTGAGAGTAGAAGCCATAGCAAGGGAGGTTGGGGGGGGGGATGGGGAGTTGACAATAATGAGTAGGAGGAGAAAATGTTCCGAAATTGATTGCGGTGGTGACTGAACAACTCTTCTTAAAGTGAGTGTGTGATATGTGAAGTATATGCCAATAAAACCATTTAAAAAAATAAGATTAATGGATTTCCCTTAAGTACCCCAGTTCCTAGTGAAATATGAAAACCTGTTGTGCTTCTGTGAGTAAGTAATTTAGGGTGAACTCGGCATTCTGATGGCTCCTTTAGTCTTCTGGAATAAATAAAAAACTGATTCATGATCCAATATTATGCAGCAATAAGAGGTGTTCCATTTGGTAATGTGCATCTAATCCAAATTGATTGTGTGCAGCGCGAGCATCCCAACCACTAAATGATCATTTATCTCTGCCTGTTAATAAACATTCCAGGTGCTGTCATTGTTCCTTCTGAGATGGCTGTGTCAACCTCAGGCACCTTCGAATGATCACGCTGAGCAAATAATAATATTACTTCTTAATGCTAATATTGCTTCTCTGCTTCTCCCGTTCCAGAGAACCCCTGCCATTCTGTCATGTGGCATGAAGAGGGGGGAGGGAGGCTGAATGGTCGCAGGAATCTTATCAGTGTGTTGCAGTCTAGCAGTGCATCACCCCAGCAGATCAAGGGGACGCCAGGAAATTATAACATTGATAATGAAAAGTATTTTCGTCTGACATAAGCCACTCACCACAGCAGGGCTGAGCAAACAATTCACCACACACTGGAAGTGGGGAAAGTTTTCTCTAAAGATTATGAGAAGGTGTATCCAAGGAATGTATGAATGATGGATCACTTAACACTTAATGCCCTTTATGGGCTACAGTTAGCTAACCAGGTAAATTAAGTGGCAAAACCTGAAGCTCAGAAGTCAGCCAGTGAAAGATACCCTGCTTTTCAAAAAGTTGGCAGTGGGTACAAACCCACCTGAGACACCAGAAGAACCGAGCTGGAATGAGATGGTCATGGTGCTATAGAAGCAAAGCAAATAGCAATGGAAGCAGCAGTGAATGAGAACGGGGAAGCATCACCCAGGAGAACACAACTGAGTGCTGTGCTTAGTGGATTTAAAGAAAGTAACCTCTCCTGATCCCTCGATCTCAAGTAATCTCCATAGAGCCTGCTGTGCGATCTGTAGAGCCCGGTGCAAGATGAAATTGCTGTCCCTTTATTTGAACAGCATGAAAAATGAACCATTAACAGTATGCAATATTGAGCAATTTTCTTTCATCTCTGTTGTGTTTATAACTTATTGGGGGTTTGTTTGTTTTGCTATTGAGTGTCATTCTGTGTAAAGAAAAATTTCAATTTAAATTAGGGAATAAGCAATAATGAAGGCTTATGTTGACTTTACAACAGTCTGAAGTAAATTAAAAAAAATTTTTTTCAAGAAAAAAAAAAGTAACCATGCTGTGGCTCTTGTGAGGAGCTATCACTAGGCGGTCGCCATGTGTGAGTGAGATTGCTCTCGAGATCAGGGATTCTGGTATCACTTTAAAATCAGGAAGTGGAAACTTCAGAAAGGCAAGAACTTGAGGTTCCTCATCTATACTGCTGAAAAAGGCACGTGGAATGTGAGTCAGAACTCCGACCCAGATGGACAACCAGGCATGTGAGCAAAGACCATGAGGAACGAGCAGGACACGTTGCCATAGGGTTGAAGGTCTGGGAACTAGAGAGGAGGGACTCTTGGCCCAGTGGTGGGAGTCTAGGAAAGTCTAAACTGGAGGTGTGAAGTTTCCCCTGACATGGATGGCGTAAGGCTGAGACCCACCATGCTGAGAAGTTCATCTCTTAGAATGATGGAAATGTGTAGCAGGGGCTACCTGTTGGACTCACCTGTGTAGCTTTATAAAAAACAGTCTTGGCCAGACCTCATCCAAGTTAAATTTCACACTCTGAAGGTATGATTGGGGCAATGATCATTTATTCTTAAAATCCCAGCTCACTTCTATATCTAGTATTGACACTGGCTTCCATGGAAACAACTCGAGGGAAGTTAAACTAACTAGTAGTATATTACAATGGCAAAGTATATCCTCTTAACTAATGATATGAAGGACAGAAACGTCAGCTCATTGTGTAGGAGGGAGGAGAGCACGGGGACAAAGTGACCAGTCATGTCATAGTTCTTAAGACTCCAGGAAAAGGAACTTCAACTTCCCCACACAGCTACTTGTGCGTTCTGGAAGTGTGATTCCAAATAAGTAAACAGTTCCTGGTTTGAGGCCTTTTAGGGAAATTAGGAAGGAGCCTGCGGTATAATAGTTAGCCTTCAGCCGATAGTCACACAGTGGGTAGCCGGATCACACCAAGCAGCTCTGTGGGGAAAAGGCCTGACAAGGTGCTTCTGTAATGATTACAGCGAAGAAAACCCGACGGGGCAGTTGTATGATGTCACACGGGGTCACTATGAGTCAGGATCAACTTGATGGCACCCTGCAACAGCAGAAAATAATCAAGATGTGGCTGCTTCAGAAAGGCAAATTTGGATTCATCACAGAGAGAAATCTAATGCCAAATATTGAAATGGGTACCTGCTATTGTGGTTTTGTTAAATGCCTTCCTGTTGGTTCCAATTCTCAGCGACCCCGGGAACAGCAGAAGGAAGCAGCGCCCGGTCCTGAACCATCCTCACACTTGCTCTCATGCTTGAACCCATTGTTGCAGCCACCGTGGCAACCCTTCTAACAAGGGTCTTCTTTTCACTGCCCTCTACCAAACATGATGTCCTTCTCCAGGGACTCGGGTCTCTGGATACAGAGCCAAAATATGGTTACTGAGTAAAGCAGGGTAATGAAAACACAAAAAGTTGCCAGGTAGATGCAAAGTAAAAGAACTATTTACCCAGACAACTTGAAAAGTCATTAAGGGACATCCAATCAATCCAACAGTAACATGGCACATCGGTAGGAGACCACCATGTTGCTCCTTTTGATCCATCTTCAACCCTTCTTCACCTTGCTCGATCCCTTAGGAGATGAACTGAAGGCTCTGTGACCCCTGTAGCTCTCCAGTGGCTCAAACAATGCAATAAATGGTAGGGGATCAGAGGAGGAAGGTGGCTGACCTCAAGGAATATATTCCTCCAATCCCAAGGGGGACACTGCGGGTTGGCAGCCTCCCTCCATAGGAGGTCACATCCTGTCTGAGTTTCTTTATACAACTTAGAGTTCAGTTACTGTTCTCTTCCTTCACTCCTTCAGGTCTGTTCTTGTCAGGTGTCCTTGAGCTTGTTCAGGCTCCTAAGGACCTGAAGTGCAGCAGAATGAAGCCCCACCCAGTTCTCACGGCCTTCCTCACAACTTCTGTTATGCATCCTGGCAGCTACTGTGTCAATCCATCTCATCAAGAGTGTTCCTTGTTGTTGCTGCTCTTCTTCTTTACCAAGTAAGCTGGCCTCTTCTAGAAAACATGTCCATATTATGCGTGCATGATGAGGGCTTGCCATCCTTTCTTCTAAAGAGCATTCTTCTGGGTCTATTTCTCCCAAGACAGAGCTGTGTGTTCTGTTGGCAGTCCGCATTTCTTTCAATATTCTTCACTGGCCTCATAGTTCAAATGCATTGATTATTCCTCATCAATGTCAAACACTTAAAACAATGTTAAAGGCCTGTGCAGCAGATTGATCCATTGCAATCTGTTGTTTGATCTCTTGACTGTTGCCTCCATGAGCACCGATTGTAAATCCAACCAATCCTTCGAAGTGTAGAAGTGCGAACGAGTCCTGAGGCTTGCTTTGAGGTCCTGCACAACATTTGTGAATTATCCGTTTACTAAAACCTCCTCCAATTTCCTGAGATAAATGTGCCATCTGTTGCCTTCTGGGCCCTGACTTTCTCCATCAAAGACTTAAAGAGGCCCCTTGACAGAAGAGGAAGTCCACATGGCGAATGAACACATGAAAAGAAGCCTAGCAGCCTTGTTATCATGGAAGGCCGAGCAAAACCCATAGGGTGATAGTTCACACACACACCCAGAGTGGCACGCATTAGCAACCCGAGAGTAACACACTTTGGCAAAAAGTTAGACTCGTGGGAACTCTCGTGAACTAATAGTGGGAGTATAATGTTATACAACCACTTTCTGAAAAGTATTGGGTATTTTGTGAGAAAGCTGAGAATGCGCATAACCTTATTAAGATCCAGCCATGGTTGGTAAATACATAAAAAATATGAACATTCTGGCAATGTTTATCCTAGAAAAAAGCAAACAAACCTGGGAACAAATTACTCAAATGCCCACTGACAGAAAAATGGATAAATACATCACGGTATATTCATAAGATGAAATACTCTGCAGCGATGGGAAAACAACAAATTAGAAGCACACATATCAACACGGGTGAAGTCCAACACAAAGTATTGGGTAAGAAATCAATTTGCCAAAGAACACCTACAACATAATTCATCCACCGCTCATACAAAGGCATGTCAAATAGGGTGTCACTTTGTTCAAAGGACGCGTATACTTATGGTAAATCTATAAGGAGAATCAAGGGATTGGCAGGCAAGAAAATTAGTGTGTTTTCTACGTGTGGTGGTTGGGAGACAGGGCAGATGCTTGCAGCAAGTACATGGGCATTGATTAGTCACTCTCCCCACCTGGAGTCCCTGAGTAGTGCAAAAACCTAATGGACTGCGATGCTAACTGAAAGGTGGGAGGTTCAAATACACCCAGAGGTGGCTCAGAAGAAATGTCCAGAGATCTGTTTTTTAAAAAATCAGTGATTGGAACCCTCATGGAACACAGTCCTACTCCGACACACACATGGGGTTGTTCTAAGTAGAAATAAACTGGAAATAACTGCTGTATGTCCTGCAAATGCTAGTGAAGGCACCTAGCTCCTAATGGAAATATTGGAGGTTCAACTTCACCCAGAAATTATTTGGAAGAAAGGCCTGGTGATCTTCCCCCCACATTTTAGTTATTTAAAATCTTAGGGACTTTATTTCTACCCTGCCACGCCTGGGGTGGCCATGAGTCAGAGCTGATGGCCACTGAGAGATATTTATATTATTGCTCGAGCTCATATTCTTCATGTACGAGTATCTCTTTGGTATTCTTTTGCATGTGTTCAGATTTGAAACCCAAAGCAATAGAAATGACAAGCTGAAGGGGTAAAAGAGCCACAATAAAAATGTGTGCATAGATGTTATTAAAAGATGATAGCACGCTTAGGAAACAGAAGAATCCGTTAGTGAAGCATGGTAAGCATGCTGCTGCCAACTGAGAGGTTACAATTTCAAACCCACCAGCTGTTGCATGAGGGAGAGGCAAGGGGAGGCTGTTCGTCCCAGTAAAGATTTCTAGTCTCAGAAACCCTGTATCGAATGGATATGACTCTGAATCAACACACTGGCAGTGGGGTGGTTTTCATGACACTGTTAGCAGCAGTTTTCTGTGCTCTGTGAAGAGTTCTAATAGCATAGTTGGGCTGTTGTCCTCGAGATGAGCAGTATGAAACCACCACGGCTCTGCAGGAGAAAGAGGAGGCCTTCTACTGCCATAGACGCTCAGAAACTCACAGTTCAACCCTGTCCTGTGGGGCCACCGGCTCAATGGCACTGAGTTAGTGTTGTTATGGGCATGTAATTAATTATGACAAAATGATCACCTTAGAACAACTCACATGTTTATGTCTCGCAGTTTCCATGGGACAGGCATCTGGTCCCATCGTTGCTGGCTCCTTTCACAAAAGTCTGCAGTCAGCTGTTGATCACAACCTAGGTTTTATCAGAGGGTGGGGGGTCACTTCCAGCTCCCTCACGTTGTTGGCAGGGTTGGTTTCCTTACAGGTGTAGAATTCCTAGCAGCTTGGTTTTACAGGGCTTCAATGCTGATGACTCCATAGAATTCTGTCAATACAACACGACAATATCAGGGGAGAGACACCACAGTACGTTAGCTTCATTAGCAGATCACAAGTCCTGATCACACTCCAAAGGAGGAGCTAGCACAAAGGTATGAACATTAGGCAACAAGCGCTCTGGGGCCCCTTGATATTCTGTCGCACAACTGTGTATCTTCAGATTGGAACACTTTTCAGAGGAATGCCTCTTTCTGATCATTTGTCGCTTGAATGTACCTTCCTCTGAGATGACTTCTTGACCATTAGACTTATGATGAGTTCTATCATTATTTTCTATTGCTACTTATTTTCCTCCTTGTGCTATCGCTATTCACAATCACCTGCTTCCCTGTTGATTACCTGTCTCCAACCCATCGATTAGAAGCTCCATCCTCATGATGCAGAAATGATGGAGAGAGGACAGGAGGCAGTCTACTCATCACAGACTTGAAAGCCCTCCTTTCAGTCAGCTGGGGGCCCACATGAATAACCTTGGCCAGTGGTCTCTTAGCAGAAGTCACCTGTATAATATCTGGAATCACTAAGATCCAGGTGCATTCTCTCTTTATCTTAGTCCTTTGGGCTCTTTGGATGCTCCCCTTCCCAGGAGGCAGAGCCACACGTAGGAAGAGCGTCCTCGGTCTTCTTTGCACTTAACATGAGCAAGAAAGACTCTTCTGTCATATTCAGCCACTGAGATTTAGGGCTCAGTCTGATGTCAGCATAACATCTCATATTTTTCTCTTCGCCATTGTATGCTCAATCAATCGGAAAGTTTCCAGTTATTACAGATGCTCAGTCACCATGCCTTGAAAGACAGGCAGATGAAGAGAAAGAAATCCCTACTAGGTAAATCTGACATTCAAGGAGGCACACACAAAGACACACAGACAGTAGTTCTGCAGCTGCCACAAACTGTTACAAAACAACCGCCCCATGCAATTCTGGAGTTCTAAGACCTGACTACTTGCTCTAGCACATACAGGCCAGGTGGCTTTGGGCATGTCACTCATCTTCCTGAGTCTCCTAATCAGTCCCATCTAATCAGGAGAATATTTGTTTGATCTATTTTGCAAATCACTGTGACAATAAATATGTAAAAAGTATCCACATGCTTTGAAACTTATCAATTAATATACAAATAGAAAGGATTATTGCAGTTCTGTTTCTGTGGCTTCGCTTTCATCTAAATCTGTGAAACAGAATATTACATGATAACATGGATGAGTCAGGAAATAAAAAAAGGAGACAAACATATTATATCATGAGAGCATGCCAATAATCCATCTGGATTTTTGTATGCATGCATGTACATATCTTTCGAAGACATCCAACGGTGCGAATCATAACACACTATGGATAGCCTTGAGAAAAACGGGAAATCCCCAACACTTCCTTGTGCTCTTGTGTAGACTGTCCAAGAGGTAGCTGTGTGAACAGAACGAGGGAATGTGCTGTGGTTTAAAAGCAGAAAAGGACTGAGTCAGGGTTGTACCCTCTCACATCCTTATTCAAGTATGCTCTACTTCTTCAATCTGGATGCTGAGCAAATAATCAAAGAGGCTGGGTTCTGTGAAGAAGAATGTGGCAGCAGGATTGGGGGCAGGGTTATCCATAACTGCAGTCTGCAGGTGGTACAACCTTGCTTGCTGAAAATGAGGAGGACAGGGAGAGCCTGCTGATGAAGATCAAGGACTGCAGCCTTCAGTGTGGACTGCAACTCAGTGTAAAGAAAATAATACTCACAACCACACCGGGAGGTTACATTATAAGAAACAGAGAAAAGAAGGCGTGACCAAGGCTTTCCTCTTGCTTTGATCCACAATCAGTACTTGCGGAAGCAGCAGTCACGAGTTCAAAGGATGCTTCCAATGGGATAAATATGCTGCACAAGGCCTCTTTAAAGTGTTAAAAAGCAAGAATGTTACTTTGAGGACTAAAATGCTCCTAACCCAAGTCATGGTATTTTTAATCGCCTCATATGCATGCGACAGTTGGACATTGAATAAGGAAGACTGAAGGAGACTCAAAGTGCATTTGAACTATGACACTGGTGAAGAATACTGAAAGTACTATGGAGTGCCAAAAATCAACAAAAAAGAGATAGAACAAGCCAGCCTGTCTTGAAAGAAGTATAGTGAGAATACTCCTTAGAGGCAAGGATGGCGAGACTTTGTCTCATGTCCTTTGGACATGTCATCGGGAGAGTCACATCCCGAGAGAAGGACATCAGGCTTGGGAAATTAGGGGGGCAGCACAAAGAGGGAGGTGCTTGACAAGATGGATTGACACAATGCTGCAGCAAGGGGCTCAAACAGCAATTGAGAGGATGGCGCAGAATGGAGCAGTGCTTCATTCTGTGGCCCAACGGGTCACTATGAGTTGGAACCAAGACAACACAACAACATATATGATTTAATCACAACTACATCAAGGCTAATTTTCATTTGCTTATTAAAATTAAAGATAAAAGTATGTTGCGTAAGGTGGAAGGAAGGATGTTTTATTTAACAAGGTTGTCGGTGTCATTAAGCCAGTCCCAGCTCCTGATGCAAGTCAAAATGAAACATCCCCCAGTCCTGTGCCACCATTGAACAAGAACCCACGCAAACACTCACTGCCAGCCAGTCAAGTCTGACTCACAGTGACTCCATAGGAAACCCACCCCTTGGGTTTCTGAGACTCTAGCCCCTCATGGGAGTAGAAAGTCACATCTTTCTCTGGAAGAGCAGAAGGTGGTTTCATACCACTAACCTCGTATTACTCCCTACATGTAACCTATCATGAGAGAGTGCCAAGCACCCCTCTGGATTTTTTTTTTTTAATCAATTTATTGGGGCTCATACAATTCATCACAATACATAGATCAATCGTGTAAAGCACATCTATACATTTGTTGCCTTCATCATTCCCAAAACTCGCTATACTTTTTGATAGCCAGGCACCATCAGCTTTCTTTGCCACATTTGCTTATGCACCCATTTGTCTTCAGTGATCCGTTCGACCCTCTGGATTTTTGTATACATGCATGTGCATATCTACAGGCACTACACTACCTTGGCTCCTCTATTTAGCATTGTCTTAGGGCTTCCTGTGTTTGTTCCGCAGCTGGCGTGGTGGACATTGGGTCTCTGAGATGTAAGGTTCTACACAGAAGTTACTGAGAGAGGCTGAGTTGCATTCCTACTGGCTGGCAAAGTTCCTAACTGCAGTGTCTGATATCTCCTGTATTGTTAGAAAAATTAGAAGTGGAGAAAAGCCAGAGAAATATTCTTTAATGATTAGGAAACAATGTTCCCTTTGGGGATAGGGGGAGAAAGTAAGAATTGTACTAACAAGTATGTTTGGGAAAATACATAGACACTTTGACCAAGAAGAAACGTGTTTAGTTATGAAGTCGTCTGACATGTATTGCTGAAATGAGTCACATAATCCTAAATACTTTCTCAGAGATTGAGATTACAACAGGCAGGATGCTGCTGCTGTCAATAGGGGTCATCAAGTTGGTTCTGGCCCGTAGAACCCTATCCACAGCAGCACGTTCTGGCCCGTAGAACCCTATCCACAGCAGCATGAAAACGTGCCTGGGCCTGCACCAGTCTCACAACTGTTGCTATGCTGGAGCCCATTGTTTGCAGCCACTGTCAAGGCGTCCCATGGAGGGGCTTCCTCTTTTTGCTGCCCCTTTATTTTAAAAAGCATGATATCCCTTTCCAAGGACTGGTCTCTCCTGATAACACGTCCAAAGCTCCTCAGACAAAGTCTCACCTTCAGCAGACACGTTTTTTACAATGTTCTGTGGTTGCTATTATTCACAGCCATTGCGTTGGCCCTGGGCTCGTGGTGACCCGCTGTGCAAAGGGACAGAACAATACCCCATCCAGCAGCCATCACCATGAATGCGAGTGGATGGGACCACTTTGATCCAGATGGTTTTTGTTTGCTAGATTTTCAGAATTTGAACACCCGACTTTTCTTCCTGGTCTCTTTTAGTCTGAATGTTCCACTGAAACATGGTCACCATCCTAGCAGCACACAAGTCTCCACTGATAGGCAAGCACTGGCTAGGCATGGGGTTCATTGCTGGGAACTGAACTTGGGTCTCCTGCCTGGAAGGTGAAAGAATTCTACCACTGAACCCACAGTGCCCCTTTATTATTTATGAAGTCCCAATATTAAAATCTTGTTTCATGCCCATGTATTCATGACTCACTAATGAATCAATTAGACATAAACCATAGTAATCAACAGAAATCATGAGTGTCCGCACACTCTGTGAGCTTCCTTGCTCCGTCTCTCTCAGCCATCAGGCACAGGCATTCCTCTCTAGACACACAGGGCTCCTTTCACACCAGGTGAAACACCAGAGTAGACCAAACGAGACCCCACATCGTTGAGTCCATTGTGCCTGACTCCATTTTATCACAGTTTACATCCGGTTCTTGATCAAGTACAGGAATTCTGGTGTTTTTCAAAGCACAACCCTATTTTTATTTAGTTTATTATAAATGTATTCTACATTTCAATGTGCGGGGTTATAGCATATCATGTATGTATTTTTGGTACCTAATGCTTGGGATTCATCTTGAGGATCTGAAAGTTAACGTTGACCTAACGCCACTAACCACCTGCTTTTGAGATTATTTGCAACATATGGTGAGCCAGTGTGTCAGTAGAATGGTGCACCATAAAGTTATTTGATAGCTGTGATCTTTTAGAAATAGATGGCCATATCTTTCTTCCATGTTGGATAGATTATAGCCACAACAATTTTAATTAGTAGCACCAAACTTAACTGCTCGCACCACCCAGCAACTTCCAAAGATGGAGGTGGAATCATGTGGTTTAACATCTAAGTACACACAATCAACTCTTCCAGTTTTTTCATGGAACCAAGAAAGAAAGAAAATAAAAACATGAGTTGATGCCTCATGCCCAAATACCATCTCTAATTTATGTGTGGGAATGGAGACTACACACATGGTCCAAATTCATCTCGAGAATTGAGTCACACAAGGATTAGGAACACCGAGGTTTAATGTGTTGATAACACTTTGGCACTTAGAAGTAAATGAATATCTAGGCCTACTCTTGCAGGTGCCTGGGTAACCTTGAGATCAGGCTTTCTGTTTTTCTGGAAGATATCAACATTATCTTAGCAAAAGTCGCAGGCACTATTGTCACTGCCACCAATGTCCAGCTTTCTGCCTGGGCTATGATTCCAGTCCTGAGCTCATTTTCAGATGGTTGGTAGATGAAAGGTGAAAGACGAGCTCATTAAGCCTTTCCAGGTTTAGATTCACTGCCCCCACTTTCCTGGTGTCCCTTTGATAATTCAGTATGTGTGTCACCAAACAGTGGCCTTCAAGAATCCTGCCACTGCACTTTTACAGCATCAAAAAGTCTTAAACTACAAGTCTAATTTCTATCTAGGGAGAAGAAGCCATCAAATTTCTTGGAAATTTTATGGAGCATTCTAGTTATTATAGCAATAATTTTCAGATACAATGGCCTTTATTAGCAGGTTTTTGTTATAGTTACAGAGCTATATTAGCAGCAGTAAAATGTATATCTTAAACTTCAGATTTCAGGAAATGATTCAGCTTTTTGAGCTGAGAGAACTTGTCCAGAACCAAGTAGATGTTTAACGGTGTCCTATAAGTCACCATTTACACATTTACTATTGACTTTATTATGGTACAGGATGAATTCCTGTCTCAGAAGCGGCTCCTAGTGGGTCTGCTGGATCAGGGGAGTGTGGCAGGAGAGAGATAAGGGCCCTGCACATCCGCACAAAGCCATACTCTCAGTAACTTCTCATGAACCTAAACCAGAGGGAAATTGCAATATTTGTCCATAAAAAGAATGAACTCCTCCACCTTCAAAGATAACAAATCTGAGTCTACGTAAAACAAAATGAAGGGTCTCTTGGGTGATTATTTGGACATATGAGCAGTGTAGTTTATCACAGGAGATAACCAGGAGCTGATGCAGAAATGAGCTTTGCCGGCCCTCACTGATGTTCCCCTCTAAATGTCATTTTGCTGTTGTTGTTGAGACTATCAGCAGCACAACATACACTCATTCAACGGTTTCCACACATACAATTTGGTGACATTGATAACCTTCCTGGAGTAGTTCAAGTATTGTCACCTCTTTTAACTAAGTGTTCTACCCGCCCAGCAACCTCACCGTAAGGGACGCTATGGGTCTGAACCGACTTGATAGTGGGGAACTTGAGTGTTTAATCTTTAGATTTGCTGCTGTCAATTTAACCTCATATGGATAGCTCTTGAAATAGCACACTGTTCAAGGCAGGCCTTTTTCCCGACTTAAAGAATTGTCTCAGGACAATATTTTCCAATTATGTCTCCAGGAAGACTTGAGTCTATGAGAATTTAAAGTCCTAATCCTGCACCTGCCTTTTTGAATCAGGATTTTTCCTACGAGATTGTTGATCAGAACCTTCAGCTATGACATCTGGGCACCATCCCGTTTTTCTACTCGAATGGAAAAGGAAGCAGCTGGTTATGAAGGCAGTTATCCTCCTCCTACCCCTGCCTCTCCTTGTCTCACTGTTGTTCCAGGAGCAGAGCCATTTGGTGTGCCAACTGCAAAGATGAAGATCCCGGACACTACTCAATGAAGGAGGAGGTGGAACAGAAGCACTGAACCATGCCTCCTGAAACCATGACCCTAACACTCCAAACCAAGGAATCTAGTCCTGAATGATCCTTGCTTGTCCATAAGCAACCTCGGCAAATTACTTTTGGTGCCTAGCTTTTTGTCCTTATCATAAATGTATCCCACAACTTTTGCCCATTCACCTTTTCACAAGTGCACAGTTAATTGACAGCCATTACAATCATCAGCTGTGACACTGGACTCTTAATGAAAATTTTCCATCACCACTAACTCTCCCTTTCCCTCGTCCATCCCTGCTTCATATCATCTGTTGGCTGAATAGTAGCCCCTTGATTCTATGTAGCACAGTTTCTTTATCCAATCATCTGCAGATGGGGCGTTAGATCGTTTCTACTTTGGGGCTAGGATGAATAGTGCTAACGAAAGACTTTGATAGGAAAGTCTCTTTTGGAGTATCGCAACTCTTGGGGTATTTGCCTAGGAGGAGAATTGCTAGATCATAAAGGAGTTCTGTGTTTGGTTTTTTGAGGAGCTCCACAGTTTTCCACACCAGCTGTATCAGTTTGTATTCCTATAGCAGCCGTAGATAAGGAGTTCAATTTCCTCCCATCCTCACCAACATTTGTCTTTTCTAGTTTTTTAAAAAATCTTTGACATCTAGTTGTTGTGAGGTGCCATCAAGTCTGTTGTGATCCTGTGTTAAACAGAAGGAAACGCTGCTGGGTTCTGTGCCACCCTCACCATTCTTGTTACAGTTGAGCTCATTGTTGTAGCCATTGCCAATCCATCTCCTCAGTGGTCTTCCTCCTGTTCATGGCCGCTCTACTTTATCAAACATGATGTCCTTCTCCAGGGACTGTGTTCTCTTGATAACATGCCCAGAGCTGAGCCTTCTGGCTGTATTCTCATCGTACAACTGACTTATCATCTGCTTTTCATATTACTGAGCGAATATTTGTGTATCATTTGGGCTCATGCTAAGCATTTGTGCAGGTGGTCCCTGACTTATAATGTATTCAAGTTACAATGAACTACACCTATGACTGTCCAGCTTTTTGTTTATTTTGTATGTCTCATCACGAGTGACAGGTACTGTATCTTTTTACAGTGTTGTAACAAGTAGTTTGCTGATACTATCTTTCTCAGATTGACCCTCAAAAGCAAACAAAGATCATTTTTATTTAGATACTGACACCAACAGGTAGTAATAATGAAAATTAAGACTACCAGCCCCAAATGAGGTATTTGGCTTATGACAAAACTGACTTACAGTAGAAACACCCGAGAAGAACCCTGCTGTAGGTCAAGAATTACCTGTATTTGTCTCCCGTGGCCGCCATAACCAAGAAAGACTCCTTGCGTGGCTTTATCAGAACAGAAAAGGAGTGTTTCACATTCATGAGGCGGTCTGAAAGGAAGGTGACGACCAGGTCGATTCCTTCTGAGAATTCTGACAGAGACTCTGCTGCACGTCTCTCTCCTAGGTTCTGATGACATTTCCCCACCTGCAGAAAAGTCCCATCTCTGTCTCCATCCTTCCCCATCTATTTGGGGAATATCTGGCTGTGTGTCTCGATCTGTCTGTTCTCTTTTGCTGAGTTCACCCTCCCTATTGAATAAGGGTGTAGCTGAAGCCATTAGGAACTCATGTTGATTGACAACCTACTCAAAGACACTATTATTTATAAACAAGATTACATTCATGGGTGTAGGACATTAACATATTTTTAGAGGGAGACAGATGAGTTGATTATACCACTCAAAAATATTTGCTTGATAGCATTCGCTTCAAATACATGTTGAAGCCACCAATGGAAACATAAGTATTTATGGCTCAGGGATGCCAATACATTCATACAAACTAGTAACCCTTGTGACATAGTTGGTTATGTGTTGGGCCACTAACTGCAAGGTCAGCAGTTTGAAATCACCTACTGCCCCTCAGGAAAGAGATGAGGCTTTTTCTTCCCATAAAAAAAGAAAGAAACCTATTGGAACAGCTTGTTCTACTTTGCCTTATTGGGTCGCTTTGAGCAGGAACTAATTTAATGGCAGTGTTTGGTTTTTCTTTTGTGTCATAATACAAGCTAGTTTATTTAAATTAGTGATCCATTACGTTGTTGGTGCATGTCCTAGACACTTGAGTAAGAGATTTTGAGGATGCAGAGAAGAGAGATTGACCATGGAGAAGTCCTTCAATTGGGGTATGTAAAGAGAAACAATACAGAGGACAAGTGAACTAAGAACTAAGAAGGCAGAGAACAATTATCCCATAGAATCTGGTCTATAGTTTAATCTACACAGTAAAATAAACTCTTGAGGTGAGTACTCTGGATTGAATTGTGTCTCAAAATATGTGTAGTTAAAAACGCCTATGCATACGGTTACAATTCCATTTGGGAATTTGTTCTCTTTGTTATGTTAATGAGGCAATGTGAATCTGATGATATACTGGATTACAAAGTAACCTCAAGTTTGGAGGTTCAAATACATGAGCTTCCCTTACAGAAAACAAGGTTTTCTGCTCTCATAAAACTTACTACCTTGGAAACCTATAAAGGCAAGTCTAGCGGTCATTTCAGACAGTTAATCCCTAAACTGCCTTCTGTGGACTGCAACTCCAAGCCAAACTCACTGCCATCAAGTTCTTTTGGGCTCAGTGGCCCTTTAGGACACGGTAGGACTGCTGCCTGGGTTTCAGACTGTAACTATTGGAGTAGAAAGCCTCATCTTGCTTCTGCAATTGGTGGTTCCAAACTGCTGACCTTGTGGTTAGCAACCCAGCATATAACCCCCTACTCCACTAGAGTTGTTTTCAACTATTTTTGTTGAACATCTTAAAAAAGACTCTCATTTTTTTTAAAAAAGATCATTTTATTGGGGGCTCTTACAGGTCTTATAATAATCCATCCATCAATTGTATCAAGCATATTTGTACATCTGCTGCCATCATCATTTTCTAAACACTTCCTATTTGAGAGCTTGATATCAGCTCCTCTTTTTCCCTCCCTCCCCCTACTCCCAACGTCATGACCCCTTGATCAATTATAAACTATAATTTTCATGTCTTACCCCGACCACCATCTCCATTCACCCACGTTTCTGATGTCCATCCCCCTCAGGAGGGGGCAATATGCATAGGTTTTTGTGATTTGTTCCCCCTTCCGCCCCTCCTGACCACAGCCTCTTGCTATCCTCCTGGAATAACTACTCCCATTTCTGTTCCTGAGAGTTTTATCTGGCTTAGCATCTGTGTGTTGGGAGCTCTTTCTGTACCAGTGCACAAGCTCCAGTCTAGCCAGAACTGAAAAGCAGGACTGGGGGGGTCCTGATAGTGGTGGGGGGTGAGGAAGCCTTGACTCATCCCTTCCTTGCGACCCTTCTGTGAGGGGATGTCCTTTTGTCTACAGATGGGCTTTGAATAGCAGGGGGCTTTAAAAAGTGTGAGGGCATGTACAAGGGTGCATTACACAATTGATGTATGTGTGGATTGTGAGAAGAGTTGCGTGAGCCCCAATAAAATGATTAAAAATAATAATAATAAAATAAAAATTGTGAAGGAAAAAGATCCTTTCTCTTTGCATTTAACTTTTCCACAAATGATCCAAGTCCTCCCTACCTGCATACCAATCATTTACAATATCGTTCAGATCTGTGCTTCCTAGATGGACTAACAGGTAGAAGATTTCGGGGGGGTGGGGTGGGGAAATAAGCCTGTTCTACTCAATCAATTACTGCAAGTGTTTATATCACGTGTTGACTAAAGGTGCATGCTGTTCTCATAAATCACTATCCGATTTTATGTCACACATCATAAAGCATTAAGCCAATTGCTTCCTACTTCTAACGTTGCTTGCTTCTGTGGTAGCTCAGTGCTTTGGGATGGGGTCAGGTCAGGTTCTTAACGCCAGAGCTTGATGGTACCAATGAGATTAAACTCAGTCGTAGTAGCGTGGCGACTTAGCCACCATGAGGAGTGACCATTATATCAGTTCTTTCCATTTGCACCAATCAAATTTACTGTCCTTTTGGTCCATTCACATTCATTCTATTTTTATTTGTCGAGTGGACAGAGGAACTAAAAATAGAAGTTTTATCATCCTGTGACACCCAGCGAGATCGATGGCATCTCCCCATCCTAGTTGTGAACAGTGAACGCTGCAGAGTTTGGGAGAGGGTGTCATCTCCCGTGACTACTGGGAAAGATCACATCACCAAAAAGAGCCCTCGCACAGCATCTGGAGACAAGAACGCACCTAGGAACACAGAGCTAATGAGAGCCCGTGTCAACAGCAATACAATATAATAAAAACCTCATTCTCCCAACAGGATGGTCTTATCACAATTGGGCTATATTTTATGCTCTGGAATTCAAAGTTTTGTTTTAAATTCTGCACATCACAGCCATACTAAATATCCCCTTAGACAAGATGCGGAGCTGCTGAGTCAGACCGCTGCAAATCAGCAGTGCTTTTTCATAAGACCAGCATCCATAATTTATATCTGCATACAATTAGCCTGTTTACATTTATACAGTTTCTGCTTCCTTTTATGTGAAATATTCCACAGGCTACTTGGTAATGCATTCAGAATAACCTTTTTAAAATAAAGACTCCAGGACCA
Organism: Echinops telfairi; assembly: GCF_000313985.2. Taxonomy (NCBI): domain Eukaryota; kingdom Metazoa; phylum Chordata; class Mammalia; order Afrosoricida; family Tenrecidae; genus Echinops; species Echinops telfairi. The sequence goes on from NW_022107431.1 coordinate 12,314,102, forward strand.
AACAGTTTATAAAATCCAATACCAATAAATACTTTATAAGAATAAAAAGTGTTTTCTTCATCAGACACACTATATTTATATGTGAGCTAACTTCTCGTGCCTCACAGGCCAGTGGCCTGTCATCCTATGGAGTCTTTTTTTTTTTTTTAATGTATTCAGGAGAAAAATGCCACTGCACTTCAGGATGGTTTTATTTGCACACATATATCACATCCTTTCTTTTATCCATCACTAGATCACTCAAAGGATCATTTTTATGGCCATGTTCACTGACCTTGGCCAAGTCAGTGCCTTGTGCTAATGTGATAAAGAAGGAAAAAATTCAGCCAGGCATCTGGAAATTTAGTATTCATGGTGTCAAGATTTTGAATTCACTCAATATATTTAGCCCAATAAGTAGATTTCACGATTGGAAAATGTATGCAGCAAAGGGGACATTTGATAGAAGTTAGGCAATTTGTGTGCAGGTCTGAAGTGCTGGGAATTTGACCATGTTGGAAGCTGGGCAAAGAAGCCCTGGTGGCACACTGGTTAAACACTCAGCCACTAATCAAAAGGTCAGTGGTTTGAACCCATCAGATGATCTGCACCGTCAAGATGTGCCAATCTGCTTCCATAAAGATGTATAGCCTAGAAAACCCCGCGGGGGCAATTCTACTCTCTCCTCTAGGGTCATTGTGAGTCAGAATGAACCTCACCTCTACTGGGGTTTTTGTTTGGTGTAGCATGGGTTTGTTGAACAGGGTCAAAAATAAAAACTCACTTCAATTACCTTAGTGATCTCTGTTCGTCTCCTCTTTCATTTTAGGTAACTCATAACTGCTATTAAGTTGATCACAACTCATGGAAATCCCAGATATGTCAGATTATATATGTTCCATAGGATTTCCAATTTTTGAAAGTAGATAGATGGCGTTTGTTTTGAGGTGCTTCTGAGGGGACTCAAACTGTCAACATTCTTGTTAGCGGCTGAGTAGATTAACTATTGTAGCACCCTGGAGTGAGAACAGCCCACCCACTCCCATTGAGTAGACTCTGGCTCATATGACCCCTGTAGACCAGAGTAGTATGTCCCTGTAGGTTTTTCTGGGCTGTAATCTTTACAAGAGCAGGTCACTGTCTTTTCTTCTACAGAGCCATTCAGGAGTTCGAACCACAGACCTTTTGGCTAGAAGCTGGGCATTTAACCACTGTGCCAAAAGGGATTCTTGGAGCACTACATGCCAGAGCATGTTCTAATAATCCAGGCCCAAAACAGGCATCATAACTTGTATTTGGCCAGAGCTCAGTTTTTATTGTACAGCATCCTACCTAACCCTTAACTCTGAAATAGTGTCATCATCATGCACAGAACGGTGCGTGTCCCAAGTTGCCTGCATGTTGCTGCACCCATCAGTTTCTATCCCTAGCTCTCATTCCTTTCCACTCAAGTCTGAGAGCCCCAGTGCCTCTGGCTAAATCCTTTGTTTGCCTGTGGCTAGCTGTAGACCAGGTCAGTTTTCCAAGACCCATGTCCTAACCTGGCCTGGGCTTCCTCAACTTTTCTAACTTTTCTAAATTCTTAATTGGGAAGAGGATTTTTAATTCACAATTAACAAAATATCTTCAGATTCACCATCCTGAGGAGCAGCACAAAGACACCACAGAGTGGACAAGGAGGTATCAAGGAGTTTGGGGTCCAGGATGGCACACAGAAGACTCAATGTTAACCTCTAATTGAGCCACTAGATTGAAAGCATTAGACACTTGTCTAATGTGTTTGCTTGTTTGTAACAAGCAACTGTAGGACAACAGTTCCAGGCTTATCTAATTTCTTAATTTGAAGATGCCATGTTTGCATTACACACACACATAGAGAATAACCCTATCGCTCACTTCTATGGAGTCAATACCAGCTCATAGTGACCCTACAGGACCAAGTAGAATGTCTCCTGTGAGTTGCTGAGATTGTAAATCTTGCCTCGAGTAGAAAATCTCATCTTTCTCCCATGCACACATATGACAGAATATTATTTTTAAAAATATCCCCGTTAAAAGATAATATTTGGAAATATGTTATTTAAAAGATATTCTTGCACACACATTTTTCGATGCAGGTTTCATTTCCTTAAACATATCTGTGCAATAATTCTAACAAGTGAAAATGGTTTCAAAAGGCATAAGAAACTATTATTTAATCCACAATATGACAATAAAACGACAAGGAACTATTCCTTCTGTTATTAATGAAGCTCTTCAAGAGGCTGTAACATGTCCTGATCATCTCACATCCAAATCTAAATAAAATAAATGAATGACTGTAACTATTGCTCAAAAGTCTGACTTCACTACAACTATTGGAAATGTGGGAAGCTAAAGGAGGCACTCTAATAAAGACTTAGAATCCTGGGTGTGCAATAGTTATGTTCTCCATTTCTAACTGAAGGTTGTTAGTTCAAATCTGCCTAGATGCACTTCAGGAGATAGGCTTGGTAGTCTAATTCTAAAACATCGACAATTAAAAACTAAATGAAGAATGTGCTACTCTGACCCACATGGGGAAATCAGGAGTCAGAACTTACTGAAAGGCAATCAACCACCACAACTATGAAGGGTTAGAGTAGACAGGTGGTTTTGAGAATTGGATATTCCTTTGGATAACAGAGAAACTAAAAAGCACACTGGAACCTTTAATTAGTCATACCTCCTAGCAGTTTCATTAATTAAGTCACTCATCTATACATTTATGTCAAAAACTCAGACTGAAAACTCCCTGCCATCTACTCCTTTCTAACTCATAGTGACCTATAAGGCAAAGTAGAATTCCTCTGTGAGTTTCCCAGTAGAGAGCCCCATCTTTCTCTAATGGAGTGGCTGGTTTTTCGAACTTCTGGCTTTCTAATTATGCAGTCATTCTTAGCGCGGTTTTGTTTTTATTGTGTTCTGTTGGGTCTCCCGGCTGTAAAACACAGGAGGAATGGATGCATACTGAGAATCACTGATACAAAGGGTTATAGGGAATACAGGGATGGGAGGTGGCGGATGGGGAGGGGGAGGGGACTCTCAGGAGTAAATGGTGGAGACAGGAGTGGGGAAGGAGCATTAGAATGGATTGTGATTGCACAACCCATCGTGGAGGTGATTTAGCCATGGGAGGGGATAATTTTCTAAAAATGAAACTGTATGGTGTGGGGTTTATTGTGCAATTCTCATTGATGTGGTTGAATATTGAACTATAGAATTACATGATATATAAATTACTTGCCATTCAAAATATGGGACCAAAAAGAATCAAGTTTGATACTAAATAATAATAATAATACACTGTTTAGGGATCCCAGCAGAAGAAAGCCTTGGGGTTTGCTTCCATTAAATTTATGGCCAACAAAACCCTGTGGACAAGTTCTACTCTGTAACTCATAGGGTTGTTGTCACTTGGAATCAACTCGAGTAACTCAATTAAGGACAACTAAACACCAGGCCCTATACTAATATTTGGAACTCAACCATAGGAAGACCAGATATCTGCTACAGGAAGTCCTCAGACTTCACAGGCAGAACCAAACCAAACAAACTTACTCCCAAGTGGAGGCCAACTCATAGCCACCCTGTAGGACAAGGTAGCCCTGCCCCAGTGGGCTTCCCAGACTAACAGGGCTTTACAGGAGTACAAAATCCCTTCTTTCTCCCACGGAGCGGCTGGTGGTTTCAAACTGCTGACCTTGCAGATAGCAGCCCAAGGCACAGCCACTACACCACCAGGGCTCCTTTACAAAGGCAGGGTGAATGAAATTCAGCATCAGCGCAAAGTCAAAACCTATGAGGTCGAGACCAGATATGCCTCCTCTACCTTCTAACCCAGCAGTTCTCAACCTGTGGGTCACGACCCCTTTGGGGGTCGAACAACCCTTTCACAGGGGTTGCCTGATACATAATAGTAGCAAAATGACAGTTATGAAGTAGCAAGGAAAATAATTTTATGGTTGGGGGGGTTGCCACAACATGAGGAACTGTACTAAAGGGTCGTGACATTGGAAGGTTGAGAACCACTGCTCTAACCTCCTTTACCAAGTCTGACACCAATGATCCCTTCCCCAGCACTCTCTACTTCCCTGCTGAGTTTGAAAATCTACTGCAATGGCCACACAGAAAGCACAGACAATGCATGTGGTCGTGCTGTTGATCAGAGGAGTCAACTGGTTACAATTCCAGACCAGAAATGCTCAGAATACAGTTCCTTCCATCAAGTCAGCCTCTTCTCAGACATGCCCTGGGGCACGCATCTCTCTGGTCTTTGGCCTCTCAGTCGGTCTCTCAGGACCTTGGCCTCTGCCCTCCTCAGGCAATGTTAATGAGCTCTTTATGAATTGCTGATAAGTGTCCAAAGAGCACTGTGCGCCTCCATAAGTCCTGAAAGTGCTTCGCTCTACCTCTGTGAGTCGGTAAACCTAGCTCCCCCCATTATGCACCTGGAGGAAACCTGCTCCACAAGCAAGCCTCCTGCCCCAAGACACTCTGTTTCACTCATGCCATTGGCCTGGAAACCCACTGCTTTGTCTCGGAAACTGCCTCTTGATTCGGCCCCTGCTGTTCCACCAGTGTCATACATAGCTCTTCATCTCCGGGACTGAGGAGTTCCAACACAGGGATCTTAGGATTCAAAAGATGCTCTATGCTCCTGGTTCGTCTTTCTTTCTTGTTTTTATTATAGTTGGGATTTAATACGTGTATCGTAGCATTCTGTATTTCAATCAAGTCAAGTAGAATTATCCAATTGCTACCACATTCTTTTGCTACATGGACTCCTTGACATCATCTCCCTCTTGGCCCCCCACCACCACTATAGCCCCTCACCCCGAGCCCTTTATTCCATTGGCTGTTCCTATAGGCTCAGCAATGCTCTTGATGATACTAAGACCCGTCTTCCTCTCTCCTTCCACCCACACGAGATGGCTCGTGTTATATCCGCCAGGTTGACAAAGTCATCTCAATCTCCACATTAGATTTCCAAGTTCTACAATCGCTCACCACTGCCAGATTAGCATAGCAGCAGCCACCCCACCTTCTCTTACCAGACGCATCAGGAAAACAGGACCTATTTCCAGTCTGCGGTGCCCCACCAAGGCACTCGGTGGCAGTTACAAAGACTGCGGCTGCAAGAGCCAAATCAGGTACATTATGGCACCCTACCTGCTCTCAAAGAGCCTGCGCACAGAGCATTTTCAGGGTTTTGGATAAGGATCAGCATTTAGGAATTTGAGATGCACTTGAACTATCAAGGGAGCTGCACAGCTGACCACCTACCTGACATAACGGCCTTTAAAATCGACACCTCGCTCACCAAAAATCTGGAGCTCTCTCTCTTTTTTTTTTAATTTCAGAGAAAAAAAAGGGGGGGGCGTCGATGCGAAGACTCAACATTAGAAAAACAAATGACTCTTTGGTATTCATGACACATTTCTTATGCATCTGAAGGAGCACAAACATTTTCCTTGGACACTGTCTCCGTTCAGTGTTTAATACATGCCCGTGGAAAAGTATTTTAAATTCCTTGATATGTAGTGAGGGCTTTTTTTTGGGGGGGGGGTGTTGAAACTCTCATCCTGAGGACGTCAATGAGGTATAAAATTCTGCATATAAAAATACAGTTCCCATTGATTACATATTCCATTGGGAAGAATGAGTTACAAGGGAATGGAGTCATTTATTTTTCAAGATGAAAAATGTGTTGATAAGGAAGTCAGGGGTCTGGCTTCATTATTCTGAAGACTAAGATGACTTCCAGCATTGTTAGTCATTTGCTTGTTTGTTTGTATATACGTGCCCTGCCTGCTGTTGTCCCTCCCCGTTTTCATAGCACCCAGCATACACATGCATGATCTGGTTTGTGATCAGTAATTAAAATGATCATATGCCTATGATTGGGCATCCACTTTTAGTTCTGCTTTTTAAAATTCATTACAACTTAGACTTGGGGTATGAGTGTTTCTTTATTCATAAAAAAGCAGCAGCACTGCACAAGGAAACTCACTCTGCATGAAAATCTGCACAGGTTAGCACTGGTCCAAGCCTGAGCCAATCTATGTGTACCAGATGTGGCATTTGTGTAAATATTGATGTATCCTGATCATCTTTTCGGTCTGTCACCAGCTCCCGGGTTCCCATGGCAAATAGCCCATGGTACAGTAAGAAGAGAATATTAGACATTAAATATTGTCGTTCCAAAGCATGCATTGGTGGATTCTTTGAGACTTTAATGGAATTGTTGGACTGTCTCACCAGACACTGCAAATATAAGTCCCCATACCACTTCAGATGGTAGTCAGAGGCCGCCTGAGCTTTCTATGGATCACGGGGTAAGAGAAAATGACCTTGTTTCACTAACAGACCAGGAAACTGAGGTGTAGAGTAGAAAACTGATATAAGACCCATATCCCCCAGCCATGAGTCCATGACATTAAGCTATTTCTGAAATTGGCCATACATGCTTCTCTCCTTCCACAGGAAGAGAGTTCTACTCCCTACCCAGGGAGAACAAAGGATTTCAGAGCAATTGCAATGCAGCAGTTACAGACTTTGGACATGTTGTCAGAGGAGACCAGTCCCAGGAGAAGGACATCATGCTTGGTAAGGTGGAGGGGCAGTAAAAAAGAGGAAGGACCTCAATGAGTTGGGCTGCCACTGTGGCTGCAACAATGGGCCCAGGCCCAGCAACAATTGCAAGGATGACTCAGAAGACAATACGGCAGTTTTTCCTTCTGTTGTGCGCACGGTGGGTATGGGTTGGAACCAACTCAGTGCCACCTAACCACAACACTTCGTGGAAAATATTCCTCCATAAATAGAGGGGTAGATCTGGGTAGTACAAATGGTTAAAGAGCTTGGCTACTAGCAGAAAATCTGGGGGTTCAAGTTTACCGAGAAATAGCTCTGAAGAAAGACGAGTGATGGACTCCTGTAAAATAAACCACTGAAAATGCTGTGGAGCAAAGTCCTGTGCTGACACCCATGAGACAGACTTCTATTTCCAGTTAGAAAGAAAGCTAGGTAGATAACTAGATAGCTAGGTGAAACATCTTTCTCTTTCTGAAACATTTATATCCCCCTGCATACTCTCTTCAGAGCAAACTAATCACAATGTAAATAATATAAAAACATTTTTAAAGCTCATCATTTGTTTTCTGTTTAAATGCCCACCACCACCACCACCACAACATAAGTGCCTTTTGAACATGCCTAGAAAATAGTTTGGCATCAAGTGCACGTCAATAACTAGCTAGGGGATGGAAACAGAACAGTCATTGTGTCTGCATAGATGGGTGGTAAATGATATCCTGATTATTTGCTTTTATGCGGCTTTTGGAAAACATGTCTTGGTGTATATTTTTGTTTTTTCATTTCTCAAAAAATGAGCATATAGTGCTTTATGAAATAAGGATAAGTTTTATCTTTAAACTAAAAATGCAAATCATTTGGGGTTTCAGAAATAATCCAGCCTTCATTTTACTTCCTGGAACACTTAAAGAAAGACTCAACTGGCCCATCATGTCCACCCTGGGCCAGAAAAAAACACAAAAACCTCTAGCCATAAATACATCTAAGCATGTTTCTGCTTTTTTGCCCAGTTTCCCTCCTCTGGACATGTGTGGACTTCACCTGTATTTAGTGGGTTGAAACTATGCATATATGCCAGAGAAGGTAGAATAAGCAGCATGTTTGCTCCTGTAAGTTTTACTTTTGTAATATTGCTATCCATGAAGGGAACTTAAGGAAGTATTGCTATTAGGAGTTCAGTTCAGACACGCACGGATTTATTCTAAATAAAGCATGTTTAGACAGGTCTCTGTGATCGGTGGATGACTACACTCAAATTCTCTCAGTAACGCACTTGCTTCAGGTTCATTAGAGTGTCTGTAAAAACAAGACAGTGGCATCCAAGGGGATTTGCTGAGTCAGTTCAATTCAGGGCAAAGAGGTCAATTCAGAAGGTTCTGGTGACTGTTTTTTTGGAGATTTCCCAAGGGTTATCAGCAGCCAAGAGATCAACAGTGCATTGCACTGGAGAAATCTACTGTGCAAGGTGTCCTTATTCAAAAGCTAGGATGCTACTTTGAGGATTACCTTGTGCCTGACCCAAGCCATGGTATTTTCAATCACCTCCTATGCATGTGAAAGTGAGACCTTGACTAAGAAAGATGGAAGAATAATCAAATCATTTGACTGATGGGGCTGGGAAGAACATGGAAAGCACCATGGACTGAAAAAGAAGAAACAAGCCGGTCTGTGGAGAAGTGCAGCCACGATGTTCCTTAGAGGCAAGGACAGTGAGGCTTCATCTCCTGTAAGTCGAGTGTTTGTCAGGAGAGACCAGCTCCTTGGACAAGCAGAGGGGCAGCGAAAAAGAGGGAGACCTTCCACAAGACGGATCAACACAGTGACTGCAACAATGGGGTCAAGAAGAGCTACTGTTGTGAAGATGGCTCAGAAGCGGGCACGGTTTCATTCTGTTGCATATGGCATGCCTGTAATAATTTATAAATTAT
>NW_022107431.1:12322723-12368323 GCF_000313985.2 Echinops telfairi
AATTTTGGGAATGATGAGGGCAACAAATGTATAGATGTGCTTTACACAATTGATCTATGTATTGTGATGCATTTTATGAGCCCCAATAAATTGATTAAAAAAAGAAAAAGAAACTGACTCGGCAGCTCCTAACAACAACAACAAAGGGCCATCATGATAGAATTTCTCAAAAGACACAGTACGACCTTATTATGAAGAGGTTTTACAAAACTTGAAAAGCACGTTGATGAGGAAAAGCCCAGTGACATGATACTAAGGCATCATTTCCTATCGCGGCAATGCACTTGCTCTTTGATGGTAGCAAGACTTGTCCTGTGGTAATTTCATCAGAAAATATGACCCTATCTACTCTAGAGTCCTGAAAAAAATTGTTTTGAAAGTCTTGATGCAGAGTATGTTTCAGCCACCTGTGGAACATAGTTTATATTTATTTTGGAGTTCTCCACAGTTGAGCTGCTTGCTACTGGAGCTTGGATATTGAGAGGGGTTTGCTGTTATCCGATGTAACAAGTGTAGGAGATCCACACTGGGGGGATGCTGTCAAAGCTCAAGAGAAACCAAATCCTGGAGCAGGTAGTCATACAAAGGGACCCCTGGCGGAGCAATAGTTGAAGCACTAAGCCACTGCCAAAAAAGTGGGTAGTTCTAACCCACCAGGTGTCCAGGAGAAAAAGATGTAGCAGTCGGCTCCTAAAGATAAGGGTCGTTGAAAACCTTGGGGGGTCGTTTTGCTCTCTTCCATAGGGTCTCTATAAGTTAGAACACACTTAACAGTAATGAGTCATTTGGTATGACTTTCTGTTTAAATTAATTGATCGGGAACTGCATCTCTCTGGAAACAAAGTTCATATTGTTGTGAATACATGCACATCAAATATTTATTTCTACATCATGCTGCATAAAATAGAAATAATTACCTTGGAAGCTTAGCAAGAGGGAAACAGTAGAGAGTCTCCAGCCATGCTTTAAAGTCATAAAAGGTTAACAAATGATGTAACATAAAATGAGACACACCTTTACCTAATATTGAATCCCTCCCTAGGATGCCTAGAGTTAATAAAATGATGTACTCACATGCTTCTTCCCTTGTAAGATGGGATGCCTGGGCACTGGAAAGTCAGATGGCACCGCTCTATAACTAAGAAGGAAGGGAAGCAGAGATTTCCCATGAAGCATAGCATCCACAGAGGTGCTACTGCACAGTCTGCCTATTCAACCTGACCTAACCAAAGAGCCCCCATCCCTCTCTGATGTCCTCTTCTTCCTGCAGGAACATCCACTGGCTTAATGTTTGAGATAGCTAAGGTTAATTGTACCAACCTGGCCAATAAACACATGTGAGGTTAATTGAAGGACGGAGAGATAAATGTATCGGTGAGCTTTACCTTTCTAGATTTCGGGTCTCTTGCTTTTTGATGTTCCGACCAGGGTGCAGTTGCCTTAGCCAGTTCCCTAGTCCAGCTGGCAAGGCTCACTTCCTGCAAGACATCCCCAAGGAGAAGCCACATGGACCTACCCTGATGCATCCCTGGGTGCTGGAGCAGCCGTGTGGAGACCCCTGCCAGTGCTGAGATGCTTACACACTCACTGATTCAGCTTTCTTCCTGAAATCAGCATCATTGCATGTGTTTTGTGAGATTGAGGAGGACTTTGTAGATTGGTGTTGGATTTATGTGCTAATGTTGGATTTATGGGCTTGGACAGCACTAGATTGGGGTGTTTTCTTAATGTACACTTACCCTTTATGTAAAACTTTCTCTTGTATACATCTGAGTTTCTGTGGATTTGTTTCCCCACTTTACCCAGTCATCACCACAAGGGAAAAAATGAAGGAAGAGCAAGAATCTAGAAGAGTTTAAGGCAAACTTCGTTTCTTGTAACTCAAGGGAATGGTGGAAAAACACATTCCCGAAGTGCCAACAAAAGCATTGTTCTCTCTGCTTCCATTCTGTTTTATGGACTTCTTGGGGGGGGAAATGCTGTATTATAGGTTATATTTCAATAACTAGAATCTGAACACAAATTTCCTTAGCGAACATTGAAAATATTTAGTTTTCAATACATATTGAAAATATTTAAGTGCTTGCTAGTACCTATTCTGTAAATTAACAACTCCTGAGTCTAAATCTGGAGTAGAAATGCAAATTCTTAGCAGTGGGTAGTGTCAAGCAATGTGATCACTCTTCTTTTAGGACGTTGTATAGTTACTGTTATAGAGATCAAGTGCAAATGGGCAAGAGCCATTTTGGAAAGTTGCTATGAAATAGTTGACAGTTTATGACATCCAACAATGAACTAGTATGTATCTTGATATTTAAAATGGAACTATTATAGATTACAAGAAGTTTAACATGTTATGTGTATCAAATATACCATACCAAACTATTCACATGTCAACAAATAAATTTAACAATGTTTATCAACACTTAATGTATCAAGGCCCATGTGCCATATGAGTGAATATAAGCATCAGTAAGGTTGTGGGCACACTGTTAAATTTTGGAAGAGCCCTGGTGGTATAGTGGTTATATGTTGGGCTGCTAAAATTAAGGCTCATTGTTCAAAACAACCAGCTTCTCTGTGGGAGAAAGAGAAGGCTCTCTGCTCCCTTAAAGAGTGACAGTCTCAGAAATCTACACAGACTGCTCCACACTGCCCCGTCAGGTCACTATGAGGCATGAGTTGGAACTGACTGGATGGTAGTGTGTTTTTGATGGAACAATTCGCTCTTTTAAATTACATTTGGTGTTGTTTCATTTTTTCAATAAAAATATAAGTAAGGAATTGTCTTGCTAAATTTATAAAACTAGAAAACTAACTTTCAGAAAAGGAAAAATCATGATTTTTCCATAGATATAAAAGGATTCTTCTGTAGATATAAAATACATGATATTTTCTTTGACCCATTAAATTAATGGACTAGAAAAGACATTGAAATTGGTTCAAAGAATTAATCAAAGAAGTACAAATTAAGACCTAGCCTTCAGTATGTATTACACCTCAAAATATAAAAACTAATCCTCAAAACTGGAACAAGAGCAACATCATGATAAAGAATAAAAACATTTAAGTTGCCAAGGATTTCATTTTTCTTGAATTCACAATGAAGGGCTATGAAAGGCACTGTGAGAAAATCAAATATATTTCATCGATGGGTAAATTTGCTGCAAACGACTTTGCAGTGTCAAAAAGCAGAGATGTTACCTTTAGCAATAAGGTATACCTGACCCATGCTAGACATGTTAAGTCACTTCATAGACATTTTAAGTCACTTCATACACTGGATAATGAATAAGGAAAGCTAAAATAGCTTTGGTACACTTGAATGATGGTGTATTTAGTATACTAAGAACTGTTAGAAGAATGGATAAATCTAGCGAGGGAGAACAGCAAGAAAGGTAAGACTTAGTCACCCATACTCGGTACATCTTGTCAGAAGGGACTATTCTCAAGAGAAGGGCATCATACTTAGTCAAGTGGAGGATCAGCTTAAAAGAGAAAGACCCTCAGTTGGATGGATTGATACAGGGGCTACACCAATGGGCTACAGTGTGGCCATAACAGTGAGGGCAGCACAGGACTAGACAGTGTGTCATTCTGGAATCAGAAGTGAATTGAGAGCTACTAGCAACAGTAGAATCATATTGAAATGAGTTTACAAAAATTGCATTGCCTGCAAGATGAAGGGCTATCAATTGAATATCCACTGACCAGAATACTTCCCAAGAACGTAGACAGCACACATTGTCTACCCTCAGTTATCTACTTATATATTTTTTCTGACATCACATTGACATCGAATCATGTTGATCCCATTTGTGTCAGAGTAGAACTATGGTACTTGTGGTTTTGAAATGGCTGATTTTTCTGATGTAGATCTCCAAGGTTTCCTCCAAAATGCCTTTAAATTCTTATAATTCAAAGCTAAACCTGCTGTTTGTGCCACCCAAGGACTTAATCTACAACTTAGAAAGCTGTGAAATAATTCAAAGTCATTGAAAACTAAAGTCAGAAAACCCAGGAATATATATTCTAAACAATGCATTATCAAAGACAATCAGTTGTTTTTGGGGTGTTTTGTTTTTTTTTAATAAGAGGACTAAGAAAGAAAGAAAATTAGAGAGAGGGGAAGAGTTGTGAGAGAAGGTAGAGAAATAAAGAAAAAGGGGGGAAATGTGAAATCCACTACTTGGACGTACCTAGTAAAAGAGGAAAAACTGCAACTCTGTTAAATGTGAAAGAAAATAAGTTATATTGAGAACTAATGTTTGAGCTGTGCTGCACAAAGTATCAACACAAAGTACTCCTCTGTTCAAGAGGAGAGGGGTATCTATTTGTGTAGGAAGAAGGGAAAGTTTGGGGTTAATTACTGATTATAAATACAATCTGTTTCAGGCTGAAGTTTTTTGAAATGAAAAGACTGGAAACGTTGCTAGCAGAAAAGGATTATTACCTGTGTGACTGGCATCAGCCAGTTCAGTTATACATGATTGAAGTCATGAAGACATTTTTCCAAAGGACAAATTGTTTATATCTTGATATGGTCTTCCCATGAGCAGTGGCTTTCATTTGGACCCTTTGTTTCTTGGGTATGTGCATTGCCCTGTCATTCTCCCAGATGACAGGAGGGCCTCCAGTTTGAATCCATTTACCCCTTTTCATTAAACCCCCACTGGGTGTGGCTAACCCCAGTGGAGGAGCCGTTACTCTGCAAAGTCTTTTTTAAATTTTTTTTGAGGAATGTTAGGAAATTAAAAAAATTTTTCCTTTACCATGCTGAGCAAATAGGCCTCATCTTGAAGGTGAGTAGGTTTAATGAGGAACACTTATAATACACAAGTCCATATTTGAGGAACATTTCTTAGTCAAAGCATCCTCAAAATCCAATAAGCTAATGATCTGACAGACTAATAATCACCATTTGAGATAAAAAGGGCCACATTTCCCAAGGACCAAGTTCATACAGCAAGAAGAACTAGGCAAGGAGAAGGAGTGGAAGTGGAAACACAGGGAGCTAGTGGGATAGACGATGTGACATTGTACATATTGCAACAACGGCAGGAAATAACATATATATGAGTTTTCAAATATATAAAAAATATTTCACTGTAAATATTCACCCTAAAATTGTTTAAGACAGAATGAACTATGTTCAGGGATACGAAAGGTAGGTGATGAAACAACATGGTCATTGGAGAAAGCTGTGAAGCTAGCATACTTCTATGAGAAGGGTCAGATGAAGTTAAAGTACAGCATTTAATGGATAAAATGAGTTGACTAAGGCAAAACAATGCTTTCATGACTGCAACTTAAAAAATGATTAGAAACATAAAGATCACAAAATAAAGTGGAACATTTTTACCTTGTACCTCAAGAAGAAAACCAATTGCTTACAATCTCAGTTAAGGGGCAAAAAAGATCATTAAGGTAGTATAGATCATTAAGGTAGCACATTCCATGTTTAAAAGATCATTAAGGTAGTATAGATCATTAAGGTAGCACATTCCATGTTTAAAAGGGAAAGTAATATGACACTATTGTCAGAAATATAGACAAGCAAGCAGCTTTTATGATAGAACAGGTATACTTCCTTGAATTGTGGTGAGAATGTCAAAGGACACTATATTTAGGCTTATAACTTTTATCATAGCTTCTACTTCAGTACTCACCTCAAAAATCCATATGCATGTCACTTAGATATGTTTGCATATATTTGGTCCATATGTTTACATGTGCCTTAGAATCTTCAAGTCCTACCTCAGGTGTGAACAGTGCCATTAAAGGATAAAGTTGATGAACTACTGATTATCATCACCAAGACCTTAATAAAGGTCATTTACTGATACATAGAGTTCAGGTAAAATATAACCTTACATCCATCTCAGACCCAGAGTACATTTAGAAATAAACTGGCAATTTAATATTTCCATTCATTCTACTACTCTAGCCTTAATTGTACTTCCCGGGGTTAGAAATCATGTAAACAAGCATAGATAAGTCAGTCAAGTTCAGCTAGCAGGCTTCAACAAGGATTTTAAATGCTGTAGAAAATGTGTAGAGGTTCTCACATTGTTTAGGAAAATATTTTATAAACTATATAATCCTAAATATGTCTATGGGTACATTAGATACAAATAGACTTTATAGTTCTCAGTGGAACAGATTTTAAAGACATTTTAGATAAGGGTTTATGTGTTACTTCTTTGGAAAGCAGGGATTTTTCAATAAAGTTTTATCAGAGAAGTAGAAAGGAAAAGTATAAAGACAGCAACCAAAAGAAGTGCAAAAAGAATGTTCACTGAAATTTGGCACTGCAATTCTTTATTCTATTTAATTCAGAAACAGAATCCTGCAAAGAAGCAATTTTGCTGTCTGGTCTCTTAGAGGGTGGATATACCAAATCAAAATGGGAAAATTATGGGAAGCACGGGTATTCTAAATTTACTGAGCATAAAATTTAACATAGAAAAATCTACAAAACATCAAAGTGGACACTGATTTTTCATACTGTCTCAAGTGAAAATAGCTAGACAAGAATATGCATGAAAAGGAATCATGTTTGCTCAGGTAATGCATATAAGTCTCAATAGGTGGTTCCAAATCTTCCCCAGAGACAGCCCGTGTTTTATAATGCAGTAATAACAAACATAGTTGTATTTGCAAGAATAAAAAAAAATCGAAAATAAAATGTGAGGAGTGAGACATAATTAGAATTAAATTGTCCTTGACTTTAAACAATTCTAAGCATTACAGAGAAGAAACCCCTAAGTGACTCAGGTAGTACCAAATGTACTATCAAAAATGATGTACCATTGAAATCCCACTTCTGACACCAAAAATCAAAGAAGGAAAGCTTATACTCTGTTAGGAGTGAAAGAAAAGGACTTTTATTGAAGAATACTGCAGGACACGCTGGGCAGTGATAAGAAGCACTCTACAATTCAAGCAGAGTAAGGGATCTATCAACAGAAAGACAAAGGATTGAAAGAGGATTCGTATATATTTTTTATATATAAAGATCAGTTTCAGCTTGAAGTCCTTTGAAATTTAAATGCTGTGTAAAGTGTAAATGTTGGGCACTTTTACTATTAAATTATACATAAAGGGAGCAGTTTGTAGATTATCCTGCCTGTGTTGGCTTGAATGCATGGATAATTTAGGCCTCAATAAGTTAGCTCTCCCCTGAGAGCAAGGCGAGAGTAAGTTTCTAACTATGTGAATGACATCTGCTAGTTCAGTTACATGTGACTGCAGGCAAGAACACATTTTCCCAAAGGACAAATTGTTTTTATCTTGATATATTCTTCATATGAACCAATGGTTTGCACCCTGAATTTTGCATCATGGGAATGCACATTATTCTTATGTCTGATGCATATGCCCCCAATTTGAAACTTTTGCATTTCCAAACCAGACATTTTCCAGAAACATACTTCAATTGAATTATATAGCATCACAATGTACATTTTCTTCAATACTGTTGCTTTTTGCTTTTAAAAATGCAGTAAAAAATAGAAAAAAATTTCTTATGTCAAATTCTCTTTTACAATATTATATTGTACATCATATGGATGCAAAAAAAATTGCTTAACTAATCCATTATTGTTGAATATTTATTCTGTTGTAAATTTTCTCTGCTATACATACTTGCATAAGAAATTCTCTTAACGAATAGCTTTAGTCTCTGATACTTTGCTTTGTTATTCCTAGAAGTGGAATTTCTTAGTCAAGTGCCTTTTATTATCTTTTTACAGATATAACCAAATTGTTGTACAGACATGTTGAACAATGCCATTTTCCAATACTAACCAGCACAGACCATTAACACCTTTCTTAAATGTTGCCAAAGTGATGGTCTATAATTGTTATAAATCTTCATTTCCAAAAGTATTTAATCTAATTTTTAATTGGCTAAATTAAATATTTATATTATAACCCCATGTCAAAATAGAATTTCTTGGAAATATGGATGAAAAGGATAAAAGATAAGCTTATTTCTGTCTCCTCTTTGTCTCTAGATTGAAATACCAGAGAACAACGGACAACCAAATTGAACAGATAAATCCTCCCACAGAGGTGGAACTAGCCTAATACCACACTGGCATGTCGTAGAACTTCACCTTCTAAACATTTTTAATTAAAAAAGCCAAACACACTCAAACTGTAATCATGAAAATGATTTCAAAATTGTGGGGCTGAAAAGTAGCATCAGCATTTTATTAGGAGAAAATGTGGTTAATAAGAAATCTTTAGCACTTCTGATTGAAGTCTGACTTAGTGAGATAAAAGGCATCTGTGTATTGAATTATACATAAAGGGAACAGTTTGTACATTATTCTTGCCTGTGTTGACTTGCATATGTTGTAAAATTTAGGCCCCAATATGTTTGAAGCATCTTTTCTTTTATAGTTCAATAACAGAACAATTACCTTGCCCCTCCCAGTAAGATATGGTCAGTTGTATTCACATGTTTAAACTGAAATTCAGAGAAAGCTTAGGTTCTAGTTTTCTGTCTATAAGAAATATAAATAAGCATTTTTTTCTAGATTTTTCCTTGATGTCCTGTATAGTTTCTGGGTAAACATAGAGTGTGCTAATGAAAATAATTATTTAATTATAAAAGAGTAAATAAAATATCTAGAGTAGATCTAAAGGGAACATTTCCAGGATTTAAGGAAGCTCTTATTTCCATTACTTCCCCCTGCATCTTTTAGTTTCCCTTCTTCTAACTGGGCCAACATGCATGACGAAGTCCTACAGCCCAGAGCGTCTCATCAAGTCTCGGGAGAACCATGAGGGTGGGAGATGAGTAGCAGAGAGGTCTGGAGGTCTAGTATTCTATTTGGAATGGCACTGAGAATATGTCAGCTCATTTAGTCACCCGCAGCTCGTTCAATTGCTAGTTATTCATGATCTCATATAGCTCACATGACTGATCAGAGCCACCCTTGTTATAGCTACAAAATAGAGTCGGTAAGTACCATTCAAATGCCGCTATTCACCCAAGCCATGATCTCTTCAGTCATCACATATGCATGCAAAAGCTGCACAATGAAAAGGAAGGTAGAAGAAGAATTGACACACTTGAATTTTGGTATTAGCAAAGCATATTGAATATACTGTGGATTTATTAAAAAAATTCAACCTTAGTTGTGTTGTATGCCTCACAGAAGCAAAAATGACAAGACTTCAGCTCAGTTTCTTTGTACATATCGACAGCAAGAGTAATAGCTAGGAAGTACATCATGGTTAGTAATGTAAAGGATGAGTGAAAAGGTGTTAAAACTGCACTGAGATCAATTGACATAATAGCTGTGACAATGGACTAAAACATACTGTCATGTTTTGAATCAGGTACCCCAAAAATATGTGGCAACTTGACTAAACTACGGGTCTCAATGATTTGGCAATTATGTAATAATGTAATTGTGCAATTATATCGTTATTCTCCATGATGTGACCAGCCAGTCAATTTTAAGGGAATTAGGGTAGAAAGTAACACCCTTAATCAGATCACCGCTCTGATCCATTGGACTTTCCCTATGGTGTGGTCGGTATTATCTTTGATCTTACAAGAAATAAAAGAAAAGTAAAACCAGCAGAGAGAGGGATCTGACGATCATCAAGGAAGAGCTGGAAGTGGAGTGTATCTTTTGAACCCAATGTCCCTGTGCTTGGAACCTAGATGTCAAGGTATATGTTGATCTCCAAGGAAAACCAGGCCCACAGCTGCTGAAAGGGGATCAAGACCTCCTCCCAGAGCCAACAGGAGAAGTCTTCCCCTAGAGAACAAACTGGATAAATTTCCTTTTGTAAGAGAAGACAGTCCTGTTTGTTAAAGCCATCTACTCTGTGGTATTTATGTTCTAGCAGGAGCCCTGGTGGTATAGTAGTTATGGGGTCTCCATGAGGCAGCATGTCCTTGATGGCAGTGAGTTTGAGCTTGGAACAACTAAAGCACATACGAATGATCATGAAGACAGTACAGGTTGGGGAGAGATTTTATTCTGCTCTACATCATGTCACCATGAATCAGAGCCACTATTGTTAGTTGGCCACTAACAATAACATGAATGATCTTTAGTAAATGTATATACTATGTAGTAAACTTATTATGAGAAATCTGTGTGATATCTGTAAACTGTCAGAAAGGAGTAATTCCTAATTTAGTTACATGATGGCATAGAATAATCTCTATGCTAAAATAAAATATAGATTTAAATGAGGTTTCGATTTAAGATAAAAATGTACTCATATTTGAAAACTAATCAAAATCTGGGCTCTTAAATGAAAGTAATATGAAAATTACATGTCCACTCACAAGGGCAACATGAAAGTCTTCTGTTGAAAATGAATTCAAAAGAAAATGAGGGGGGTTGGGGAACATGTCAATTGATTCTTAGTTATAGGGGACTGAATTCTCTCACACTGTACTATTATCATTAATTTTATGTTAATAGGGTTTGTTCACTTAAGTATCTACTATTATGTGTGCATTGTGGATTTTTGAGTTGAGGGATTAGCTCTGGCCTATGGCCCCTAATTGGATATTGTCTAATTATTAATATTCATTTTTCCAGGGAGATTTACTTCACAGAATTAAAAAAGCCGATGAGTCGACAGTAGTTGCTATTCCCCGCTGACATATGAGTGTGAAGGACTATGCAACTCAAACATGACCCTCATAAACAACCAGAGAATCATTATTATAAAACCAAGCTCCGTGCTCTGCTTCCAGCCTTTGCTTTTCAGAATATTGAGTAAAATGGAAATTCCTGACACAACAAATCCAATGAATGCTTTCTGAAAATTTGTGAATTACTCTGGATTCAATACATTTGTGGTAAGGTGTATCTATACTAAAATTTCAATGGGAAGAGAATAAGTTGTATTTTTCTTGTCTTGAAGTAAGCAAGAAGCACCAAAAAGAAATAAAAAATCCCATTGTAGACAAAATATAAATTGCCTGTCCTCGGTGTTTGATGAAGAATTGTTCCTTGAAGAAAGGATCCTCTGTGGAAATTCATAGTCTTTTGTCAAAAACTAATGGGGGGAAAAGAAGAAAGGAAAAATTGACAGTCTGGATAGAAGCTTTTAGAATGGACATGAGATAAAGAAATGAGAGGAGAGAAATCAACCAGTAGAAAATCAAAATAGTCAAGATAAATGATGTTAAAAACATTAGTGAAAGTTTTATCTGTGGAAAGGCAAATGAATATGTCTCTATACAACTGTTTATCTCATGATCAAATATGATGAATGCAGTAGAAAGACAGATATCGCTCAAGATAGAAATATACCTGGTTTTTATTTTCATGTGGTTTAAGCCATGATCTGTGGTTTTCTTAGATCAATAACTTAGAGTATAGAAATCGTTACATAAATTCTAGGGGACAAGATGAAAAAGAGGCAGGAATTTATAACTTTCTTTGTTATTGGTTTTAAAGTGATGTTTTAGAATGACTTTTTAAAAGCTAGAAATCATCAAATAATAAAGGGGGAAAGTCTGTTTCTACACTATTCACAGAGAAACTATATCTGCTAGTCTGGGTTGTCTAGAGAAACAAAACTAGTGACAATTATATATGCATAAGAAATAACTTTATATCAGTCTAACTCAACTCCATGGGTCCAACCCTTGTCAGACTCACTGCACTGCAGGTTGATGATGCAGAAAGATGAAGCAGGAAGCAAAGAGATTGCAGGTTGATGGGTGTAGAGCTGAATGAATCCAAGGTCAGTGGGACCATGTCATGGTGACAGCAGCTCCTGGGTCAGGGACCCTCATGGGGTCACACCTAGAGACAGATACAGAATCCAAGCAAGCAAGGACAGCAATAGGACAGAGAGTGAGAGGATTAATTACTGCCTCATAAAATGGGCTATCCCCCCAAGTCGGCAAGCAACATCAGCCTGTGAACTGATTGATAGGTTGGACTCCACCCCTACACTTTCATACAAGTTTAAACTGACATAAAATCTAACTGCCACAGTATAGATGAGGTTTCCTACAATTATACATGTTTTAAATAAATGTGTTTGAATAATTGCTTTAATTTCTATGCATCTTCATTTCTCTATTGGAAGGCTTATAGATGTCAAGTCCAAACACATTTGCATTTACTCCTTAATATCTACCTTTCATCTGTAATGAACCCAAAATATGAGGCAATAAAAATGGAATTTGCAATCTACTAAACTAGAAATTTAGTCTGAGATTATGTCCATCTCATGTCAGAGAGATAGGAAAGTCCCCACGTTATCTTTGAGAGTTTTTATCAGCACTAGGCGCTGATGAGTGGATCCTGAATCATGGCGACCTCCACGTGTATCAGAGTAGAACTGTGCTGCATAGGATTTTCAGTGACTAAATTTTTGGAATTGCATTTTACCTTTTGGTTGGCAATTGGGCCTACGAACCACTTGCAGTATTCATGAATGGGGTTGCCATGCATCTGACTGGATGGACTTAACAGCGAGTAGTTAGAGAATTGTTAGAAGTCTTTTAAGAACATGGCTATCTGTTGCATAGTAACCAACCTATCCCTCGATTTCAGTACTTAAAAAGAATGTAATGTGTGTCCCAGACATTCATGATTTTCAAAGACATACTGGATTTTCCAAATGATTTGCATATTGATAATGGAACTGGGGATATTAATGTTGTTGTGAAGTACCACGGAGTTGGGTCTAACTGGTAGACATCCCGTCCACAAGGGAACAAAATTCTGCCTAGTCTTGTGCCATATTCACAATCATTTGAGCCACGTGGTATCCCCTGGGTCACCCCATCTTGTTGAAGGTCTTCCTCTTCTTTGCTGATCCTCTACTTTATCAATCACGATGTCATGCCCAAGTGATGGGTCCCTCCTGATTCTATGTCCCAGGGGAGAGGAAGTCTTGCCATTCTTCCTCCTGAGGATCCCTCTGGGTGTCCTTATTCCAACACAGATTTCTTTTTTCTTCTGGCCTAGGCGGAGGATATTGACAAGAATGACTGGAATATTTTGTTTTTGATCATGCTATTATATCAAATAGTGCTCAAGAACTTTTCACAAGTGGACAACAATGTTGTTTTGTTGTTAGGTGCCATCAAGTCTGTTCCAACCCATAGCAATCCCATGCACAACAGGACAAAACGCTGCCTAACCCTGCACCATTCTCACACTTGTTCCTGTGCTTGAGCCCATTATTGCAGCCACTGTGTCAGCCCATCTTGTTGCGAGTCGTCCTCCTTTTTGCACCCCCTGTACTTTACCAAGCATGATGGCCTTCCCTAGGGACTGGTCTCTTCAGACCACATAGCCAAAGTATAAGATTAAATCTTGCCATCCGTTTCCTTAAGGAACACTCTGGACATACTTTTTCCAAGACAGACTTGCTTGTCTTTTGGCAGTCCATGGCACTTTCAATATTCTTTGTCAGAATCACAATTCAAACGCACTGATTCTTCTTTGATCCGCCTTATTCAATGTCCACCTGCATGTGAGGTGATTGAAACTACCACGGCTTGGGTCAGGTGCACAGCACTCTAAAGAGGTATTGAACAGCAGATTCACTCAATGGATTGCGTCCTTTTATCTCTTGATTGCTGCTTCCATGAGCATTTGTTGCGTGTTCAGGCAAGAGGAAATCCTTGACAACCTTTATCTTTTTTTCCCCCATCAATAGTGAAAATCAATAAAAGGGTGAAAACGAATTTCAAGACATGTTTTTTGATGATCAAAATTGTCCAAAATTAACATATCCTATTTTTATTGGGCATAACAATTTTTGCTCCTTGTTGACATTTAGGAAAGAACAAATTTGCATCTTAAATGTTACATAATGTTACATATAGCATAGAAACAATTTCCTTAGAAAAGTTCTATGTGTGTGTCTGTCACAGATTTCCCTTGCTTCTGATTTGGAAACTCTAGCAGCTTAATAAAGGGAGCCTAGGAACCCAAGCCATTCTGAAGGCTGCAGTCTTCGATTGTCATCAGCCAACATTGTGTACACATTTTGCCATAATTGGCAATGGGGACCATGTGCCACCTCCTCTGTCTTCTCTAAGGCCAGAAGGCAATAGTCAGACACGCCTCCACCCTCCATGCATCTTTACTTATTCTGACACCAATCATTCCTCCCATGCCCCTCTACACCTATGCTCGGTTTGATAATTCATTGCAGTGGTCACACAGACAATACTCACAGAACATATTCACAACTAAGGGGTTTATTAGGTGAGACAGTTTATTGTGCCAGCCTGGCTGATAAACGCAGGTGGGATTGACTGAGGGGCGGAGAGATGGATGGCTTGGTGAGTCTCACCTTTCTTGTCTCTCGCTCTGTGATCATCGGACCAGTGTGCGGCTGCCTTGCTTGTTCTGTGCTTCACTTTAAAGGCTACACAGCCTGTGGGACGCCTAGCCTGTGGACTGTGTTGCTGTAAGTTGAGGTCCCTTTAAGACTTCTCTGGAGCTGGGGACTGGCGATTGGTGACCTGCCTTGTGATTGGCTGCTGTGCTGACATAACCTAGCTCTCTCTACAAATAGAGGAAGATCTGGCATCAGATAGAGACTTGAAAGGACTGCCAGTCTCTCAACTTTCTCTCACAGACGTGTGAGTTGCACTAAGCCATTGATAGTGCTTCTAATTTAACTGTTTATTTCTTGTATTGTATATTTATCTGTATATGATTTAACATTTCATTTCTCGTTATATATCTAATTATCTTTATGATTTAACATTTCATTTCTCGTTATATATTAATTAACTTTATAAATAAATATATTATATTATCAGGAATTTGGTTTTATCTCTCTAGAGAACCCTGTCTAACACATTAGGTTACCACAAGTTACCAATAAAGTACCACCAGTCAGGGTCAGCAAACAATAAAGACACAGTCATTGGTCGCCTCAGTCAACAGTGAAGTCTCTTTGGTTCTCAGTCTCACAGCCATGTGGTTGCTAAGCTTCAGTCTCTCAGCCACGTGGTCCCTGTTCCTGTCCTCCATTGGCCAGGAAGTCTGCTTACCTGTCATTCTATTCCATAATCTCATAGTCTCAGGCCAAATGAGGAGAAGGTACTGCTCTTCTGGGTCTCTGTGCCAAAGTCTGTGATGCTTCTGGTTTCAGTGCATCACTCCACAACTTCAGACAAGATCTTGAGTGTACTCTTCCAAGATTTTGGGGGTTCATCTCTCTGCAGCTGCTACTGCAAAATTGGCTGACCCTTATAGGGGGATAGTAGCAAAGAATGACCAATCCCTTCTATTAGTGTTACAGATACCATGTTTGCATATTGTGTTAGCCAGGGTTCCCTAGAAAATCAAAACCAGGACACTCATGGGGACAGATTTATACAGCACAAAGGAATATAACAGCTAATTAGTCCACACAGCAGTACAGAGGGCTCAGTTCAACTCACTTCCATGGAACAGTTAATACACTGGAAGTCCTTCAACTCAAGAGGGCTGCTGGGTCCAAGGTCAAGGAAGCAGACGGCTGAGTCTTCCTAGGGCAATGCAGGCATCTCACCCACAGGCAGCAAACTTCAGGGCAGGTCACCAACAGTCAGCAGCTCAGGAGCTTAGCAAAGCAGGCCCTGATTGGATATCGACCTCAAGCAATGAAAGATGACAGGAGCCAGCAGCCTCAAGTCAATCGATGTACACACCAAAAGCATGGCAAGGCAGGTCTCCACGGAACCTCAAGCTCTAGCAACATTATCCACAGGATGGCTGTCCCACAGGTAGTGTAGCCTACAAGGTGACGCAGAGAACTAGCTAAAGCAGCAGCACACTGGTCTGATCACCAGAGAGCAAGAGAGAGAGGGGCAGGCCTTGCAGAGCCATTTAACTCTTTGTCCTCCAATCAAACTATGACCTGATTAATCCCACATGTTCCTATTGACCAGGTTGGCACAATAAACCTACAGATCACGCATAGCCTCATCCGATCATTTGGTGGGGGTCACAGAAATTTCACTCCACCACAAATCTCAGCAAGCATTTGTAAACATAAACTTTAACTAATAAAATGTTTTCTGTTTTACATTCTAAAATATGTGACTGCACACTTATGCTTTAATTCTGTCAAAAACCAAAGGCCAATATGCTTATAACCAATGTTTTTTTGATTGATGTGATAATGTACACCTATAAGCTCAGTTTCTCAGCAAACATCTTGAGAAATACAAAGAATCAACTATTTCAAAATTCTTTAGAGAGTGTTAGATTATTAGAAATGATGGGTTCCTTTAGTTTAACTTACAACTAAACATTACTTTCACTGTGTCTCAACAGGCAGGTCTATAGGGTTACATTTTTTATTTGTTTGTTGTCATTGGTAGGAATATTAAATAACAGAAGACGCTGAACAGTTTCCACATGTATGAGAAACCTTTTTTAAATTCCTAGAAAACTTGGATTTAAAATAAATGGATTTTCCCCAGGAAATTTTTGAAGCTGTCGCAAACAAAATAGTGACATCAATGACATTCTTAGAGTTGTACAACCAATTGCATCCTCTTTTTAGGAGTTCTTCACTGTTCCTTAAGGTTCCAATCTAACCTTTTAGTAGCTGTTGTACATTTTAGTCCCACATACACAGTTCTTCAGACAGCTTAATGCACAAGGCAGATCCTTTTTTTTTTAATAGTTAAGTTAAACTGTTTTTCCGGTTTTACAAAGATTTCAGGTGGTATTTTTGGTTTAAGGTTTAAAAATTATCCCGAGGCAACTGTTTCCCCCAGAAAGTCTGGAGCACATAGGAATGGACATTTAGTTGTGTATTTCCTCCCTTTTGATCAGATTTTTCTTTGAATTTTTGATCAAAATGTTCAGTGAGTTACCTAACTTATCATCATCTAATTCTTCGGGTCTCGTGGCAAAGGTGGCAGTTATTCATAGACACATATTAGCCACAATTAGCCACATATTCCATATCCTCCTCCTATTTTGACTCTTTTTCATCAGTGTTTGCTCCAGGTGAAGAGGGACCAATTGTTTTAACTTAGATAACCACTTAAAATATTTTTTAATCATTTTATCAGGGGCTCATACAACTCTTATCACAATCCATACATACATCAATTGTGTAAAGCACATTTGTACATTCATTGTCCTCAGCATTCTCAAAACATTTGCTCTCCACTTAAACCCCTGGCATCAGGTCCTCATTTTTCCCCTCCCTCCCCGCTCCCTCCTCCCTCATGAGCCCTTGATAATTTATAAATTATTATTTTGTCATATCTTGCCCTGTCCGACGTCTCCCTTCACCCACTTTTCTCTTGTTTGTCCCACAGAGAGGAGGTCACATGTAGATCCTTGTCATTGGTTTCCCCTTTCCAACCCGCTCTCCCTCTACGCTCCCTCTATGCCACTCATACCACTGGTCCTGAAGGGATCATCCACCCTGGATTCCCTGTGTTTCCAGTTCCTATCTGTACCAGTGTACATCCCCTAGTCTAGCCAGACTTGCAATTCGGATCATGATTGGGGGTGGGGGTGGAGGAAGCATTTAGGAACTAGAGGAAAATTGTATTTTTCATCATTGCTACAACACACCTTGATTGGAGCGTCTCCTCCCCAAGACCCCTCTGCAAGGGGATCTCCAGTGGCCTACAAATGGCTTTGGGTTTCCACTCTGAACTCCCCACCTCATTCACTATGACAAGATTTTTTTGTTCTGATGATGCCTTGTACCTGATCCCTTTGACACCTCGTGATCGCACAGGCTGGTGTGCTTCTTCCATGTGGGCTTTGTTGCTTCTGAGCTAGATGGCCGCTTGTTTACCTTCAAGCCCTTACGACTCCAGATGCTATACCTTTTGAGAGCCGGGCACCATCAGCTTTCTTCGCCACATTTGATTATGCACCCATTTGTCTTCAGTGATCGTATCATGAAGGTGTGCACACAATGATATGATTTTTTATTCTTTGATGCCTGATAACTGATCCCTTCGGCACCTCGTGATCACACACACTGGTGTGTTCTTCCATGTGGGGTTTGTTGCTTCTGAGCTACATGGCTGCTTGTTTACCTTCAAGCTTTTAAGACCCCAGACGCCATATCCTTTGATAGCCGGGCAACATCAGCTTTCTTCACCATATTTGCTTATTTACCCGCTTTTTCTTCAGCGGTTGTGTCGTGAAGGTGAACATCATAGAATGCCAATTTAATAAAAGAAAGTTATTTTGCATTGAGGGAGTACTTGAGTGGAGGCCCAATGTCCTTCTGCTACCTTAATACTAAACCTATAAATATATGAACATAGATCTATTTCCCCATCCTCATATGTAAATATATTTGCTTATGTGCATGTCTTTTTCTAGACCTCCATAAATGCCCTTTGCCTCCCAGGAATTTCCTCTATTTCCCTTGACTTTGCTCCTGTCCCACTACCATGCTCAGTCCCCACCAAGGTTTCAGAAATTCCTTTTTGTTACATTCCCTTGATCATGTCCTACCAGGTCTCTCACACCCACCTCACCACCAATTTGGATCACTTGTTGTTCCCTGGTCCCTGAGTTTGATTAAAGTTTATTAGTGACTTTCAGAGGAGGCTGGGAGAAGAATCAGAAATGATGGTCATGGAAAAATTGCATCGGTGAAGGGCACAGGATTGCACAGCCAACAGTAATTGTGTTAATAAGTTGTGCACTTGTAAAAGTTGAAATGACAAAAGCTGAGCGGTAGATATAGTTACAGCCACAGCACAAAAAGAAAAACGGGAGTTGCTTCTGAGACTGCTGATGTGCAACCCAAAAATTCATGGTATTTTGGTTCTTCCATTTGCCGTTGAGGGTGAGAGTTTCATAGGACGTCCTGGTGAGTGGGCCCAGTTCTGTGTTTAATGCTTCTGTTTTGTCTCTCGGTTTGTTGGGTAGTAGTTCTTGGGATCCTAACAGCTTTCAGAGTGACATCTTTAATCCAAAGTCTGCTCAAAAGCTCCACTTTCATTGCCATGGCTTGTTATTCCTGAAAGATTATGCATCACAGCCTTATCTTCCCTGTAGCAGGTTCCACTGGCTGCTCATGAACAGTGTTCCAGGGCTCTCTTTGTCTCAGAGCAGATAGTAAATTCCCTCTCGTGGCTGGAGCGGTCCTCTGTTTCTCCTTATTTTTGTTACAAGTAAAATAGCAAAGTAGCACAGAACAAGGATTGTGTAAATCAAAACAAAGAAATAAACAGACATTAACAAACCTGACTGCCATCTAGTGCAACTCTATAGAACAGAATATTCCTGCCCCTGTGGGTTTCCTAGACTAAAGGACTGTGAAGGCAGTCCATAATTTCCTCACTGGTGAAATTGGTACTAATAGTATTTCAAATAGTTGATTTGAAGATTAAACAAGTTAACATCATCAGAAAGTTTAGAACCATTTCTGGCATAAAGAAAGTTTTTATACATATTCACTATTATAATTATTTTTAGTGTCATAAATCCCAGTATTTCAGATCTGATCTTAAGCATTGTGGTTAACAGCAAGAACTCTGGAGCTAGTCTGTGGTGATTCAAATTAGACCTCTTCTTAGAAACTGAGTCCTCAGGGAAGTTACTTAACCCATATCAACTTCATTTTCCTCATGTGTCAAATGAAGTTAACTATAATACCTACTCAAAGAAGTGCAGTGAGGATTAAATTGATCCTTCCACTTAAACAACGTCCAAAGCTTAGGGAATGTTGAATAAATGTTGACTATTTCAGTAGTAGCATCAGTATTATAATTACTGAAAACTTTCAATAATCCTTCAGCTCTCACCTGATGAATGATGTTCTATAAAAAGCTTCACCCTGTCCAGGTCATCTCTCCACTTACCACCTCTTTCTCTTGGCTGGACATTTTTCTGATAGGCTGGGATCCTGGCCCATCCAAGCTGACATAAAACCCAGTGATCCCAATTTCTAAATTATATTTTGACAAACTTCTCCTTGAATACAGGGGCTAGGTCTTGTATTAGTTGTTTTCAATTGCTAGTGAATTAGCTCCCACTTAAGGCAACCTCATGCACAGCAGAACAAAACACTGCCTTGTCTTCTGGGGCAATCATTCTGACTCCTGGAAGGCTTTCGTCCGTTGCTGTACCCACTGTGTCTTGTGAATACCATGCAACCTGGGGCCTTTTCTTGAGCACAGTGTCAGACAATGTTTAATTGTGACCCATAGGGAGAAGTAGATTACCAGGTATTTCTTCCTAGCCTGTCTTTGTCTGGAAGCTCCACTGAACCCTGGCTACCCTGGGTGACCCAGATGGTATTTAAAAGACCAGTAGTGTATGCAAGTCATCCAGCATCACAGCAATATGCAAGTCACCACACTGTGACAAACTGACAGCTGTGGGGGGGGGGGGGGCAGGTCTTCTTTATGCTCACCATTTTCCCCAAGCTCTTGGGGCCAAGCCCATGGTTGGCCCTTCATACGTATTTGTTGAGGGAATTAATGAATTGTGTCAAAGGCTTTAATATCAGTGATTAATTTTGGGAACATGAACACCCTCCTCTGGACAGATTCCCAACCAGGGTATGGAAATGATGAAGGCAGCATCTACCTTAGGCTCTTCTCACACTGCTTCTCCGAGGAGAATGGCACTAGTGTTGATTTTCCTAGCAAACTCGTGTACACAGCTGTTGGTGTTGTTACTGGCTGTCCAGTTGTCTAGGACCCATGGTAACCAATCATTGTCTCAACCTGCTCCATCTTCATGACTATTGATATGTGAATCCATTATTGGCTATTTTGTAATCCATCACATCATGGATTTTCCTTTGTATACTACAGATTCTGAAGTGGCCACAATTTACCTATGTCTGTGTCCAATTCCAGGACAATGAGATTTCCTGTGTGAGAAAGGATTCCCCTTCCTTATTAAGTCCACACAGCTGAGGTGTATAGTCCTGCGAAAGTCTTTCAATACAGTATTTTCTAATGCAGTCCTGAAAAAACCCTGGTGCTGTAGTGGATTATGCATTAGGCTAATGAGCACAAGATCAGCAATTTGAAACCACCAGCCATTCAACAGGAAAGATGAGGCTTTCTACTCCTGTAAAGAGTTGCAGTCTCAGAACCCCACAGCAACAGTTCTACCCTGTTTCATAGGTAGACTTTAAGTTAGAATTGACTAGATGGCAGTAAGAATCTAGTCCCAGCCCCAGCCCTACCCTGAGCTGAAGCCTGCTGCCCTGCTTTGGAGAACCTCCTGGCAGCCAGCAGAGAAGACCAGCGGGTGAGAACATTCAACTTAATTGAAATTGTGAACCTTGTCAGGTTGCAGTAACAGAGCAAGGCAAAACTGCTAGCCTCTCTCCACCCAGCAAAATAAACCAAGGTTACATAATTAAGCTAAATGGGTATTTTCAGAAAACCACAATAGAGAGGCAGAGAAGAAAATATTTATTGAAACGCTGTTCCGCAGAGAAGCAAGGAGAACAGGCATCTCATTTTCAGGAGCATCCGAAGTGCAGTAGGCATACAATCATACAGTTAAATTACAGAATACCAGCACTTTAAATCATGCATACATACATACAAACAAGATGTTTAAGAAATAAATGTAACCTTATTTCAAGTCGTCAGTGCTTCCCTCCAGAATAAATTTCACAATTTAGTCCTTAAAGCCTTGGCACCATTTCTATAAAAGTATAAGCAATTTTAGTTTCAATTGTCAGACACAAAATATATAAACTATATTTAAAATGTCTATATTTTAAACATTAAAGTGTTTCTTCCGCTTACAAATCAAATAAACATGAAATTATAGCTCAGAACAGGCGATTTTGGCTCCAGTCTGGCCCATTGAGCATATAAACTTGGCGGCACCCAATGTGCCCAAACTGTTTTTTGTTTTTTTTGTTTTTAATGAGTGTGGTTTGGCTTTGGTTTTTTTCCTCTTGCACACATATTCACCCTCGCGTCACATGAGGTCTGCCGTCTCCCAATATTGTAAGCTATGAGTAGCAGTTCAGGGTAAGTGGCCGGCTTTGAGAACTGAATGATGACTCATCAGCAGAGAATAAGTTCAAACCAATCAACTCTTCCTCTTCCCAGTAATGAAGTGAAACGGCTTAAACCGTCACTGACATGAAAAAGGAAATGAGTTTGAGTGTATGTTCAAAACAGCGATTATTGGCTCCTAGACCATAATGACCCTTTCATTATCTTCAGGGGTCATTGTATAAACAACACTTTGGGAGAATTTTTTAAATGAGTCTTATTGACCTAATAGATCACAGTAGTTCCAAAGGGGATGCTAGTATTCACTGTCAAGCAAGCATTTATCTTATTTAAAACCATTATTGGCATTTGTGCATCAAGTCACTATAGCGTCTCTTTGGGGAGTACGGCTACTACCTGAGAAAGGCTGGCCAATTAGGTCCACTTAGAGCAAACGCAAACCTTTTCTTCCTTGGCTCCACAAAGCAACACACCCAGAGTATCTTAGGCTTGGTGCTTATGAAATAGTAGACAGGGTTGGGTTCCTTTGCTTTAAATCTCCTTTTAATGTGATCAAATGTAATATGTAATATGAAGTCAACGTTTTTGTAAGAAAAGTAAACGGATCTATGCATCAACTTGTTAAGCAGTTAAGTTTGGTGTTATTGGTAGCAGCTTAAGTCTGCCATCAATTAATTAGCATTAAATGAGATTTAAAAATTTTTAAAAATAATTTATGAATCATTTTATTGGGCGCTCTAACAAATATTATAACATTCCATAGTTCAATCACTCAAGCAGTGTTGTATAATTGCTACCACAATCTGTTTCAAAACATTTTCTTTCTTCTTAAACTCCTTGATATCTGTTCTCCTTTATCCCCTCCTTCCCCCACCATACGCCCCCAGGAGCCCCTTTTTTTCCATATCTTACACATCCAATAGATCCATTCTCATACAACTCTGTTGTTTGATCCCATCGAGCGGGGTTATGCAGTCATCAATGCTATCAGCTCCCATCCCCCCTACTCTAACCCCTCTCTTCTCATACTCTGAGGGAAATGCTACTCCTGTTACTGTTCCTGAAAGGTCATCTCTCCTGGATTTTATGTATGGAACGATCTTAAATATACAAATGAACCTACACAAATCTGACATGATTAATGAGGTAAAACAAATAAAAAAACATAATAGTAAGGGGAGGAAATATTATTATACTTTATTATTATATATGTTTATAGATTATATAAATATATTTTTAATATTATCCCTGACCATAGCTTTATAAGCAAAGCATTTTTGCTTCATGCTTTTCCGGTTGAATATCCAATAATCTAAAGAAAATGAGCAACTCAGAAATGCTGTTGGCCCCAGCTCAGAAGCCCTGGTGGCATAGTGGGCTATGTGTTTGCCAGTTAATTGAAAGGTTAGTAGTCGGAAACCACCATCTACTCTGAGGGAGAGGGATAAGGTTTTCTACTCCCTCAAATACTTACAGTCTTGGGAACCCCCTGAGGCAGTTCTACCCTGGCCAATAGCGTCACTAGGAGTGGGAATCGACTTGATAACAGTGAGTGTGGTTGAGTTTCGTTCCCTTGCTCACTGGGTAGGAAGTGGGGACTAAGTGTTCTCCTGATAATTCGACGAGTTTGAGATGTTGGTGGCTTGAAACAGACAGCCGAAGGGGGCAAAATAGATATCCATTTTCATGCAAAAGTGTTCTACCTATTGATTTTTTTATCACTAAACCATGTACTCTACATGCTCACTAAACCCTCAAACACAGGGTTTGTGTCTCTATGTACTGCATGCATACAAAATGAATTTTGAAAAGGGAAGGAGAGAGAGTGGAACACAGCCTGGCCCAGCAAGCCCTGAGGACTATATTCCTGTTCAGAGCAGCCAGTGCACAGAGAGGAACATAGGGCCATCCTCACCATGAGACAGGTCTCTCACTGACCCATAGAGCTAGGGGGACAACACTGGAGACACAGTGTAGTATTGTGCCTGATCTGACCCCACCACACAGGGACAAAACACTAAGGGTGTGCAACAGGGCAGCAAGGGGATCGAAGCAATGAAGTTCCTAGGAAATACCAAAAATATATTTTGGGGCATGGCATCCCATCAGACTCCAGACTCGACCAGAAAACACTCCTAAAGGTCAATAAACAGACCTGGAACTATTTATAGGCTTTTCTTAACTGGTCATTGGTTGTTATTTTGGTTTTTGTTTGATTTTGTTTTGATTTGTCGTGTTTTGGTGCTTATTATTGTCTCTGCATGTCTATCTAGATAAGATAGGTGGAATACACAATCCAGAGTAGAAAACAGCGGGACTGATGGTTGTGGGGGACATGGGAGGTGGGGGGGGGAGGAAGCAGGGTGTCAACTAACCCAGGGACAAGGGAACAACAGTGAACTAAAATCAATGGAGAGAAGGGCATAGGATGCCTAGTGGGGCTTAATCAAGGGCAATGTAGCAGCAAGGAATTACTAAACCCAAATGAAGGCCACACATGATAGTGGGACAAGAGGAAAGTAAAAGGAAATAGAGGAAAGAACTAGGAGACAAAGGACATTTATAGAGGTCTACATACAGGAATGTACATATGTAAATATATTTATATATAATGATACAGAAATAGATCTATATGCATTTACTTATACGTTAAGTATTAAGGCACCAGATAGACAATGAGCCTCTATTCATGTACTCCCTCAATGCAAGGACACTTTGTTCTAATAACCTGGCATTCTGTGATGCTCACCTTCCCAATACGATTGCTGAAGGCACAATGGATGCATAAGCAAATGTAGTGAAGAAAGCTGATGGTGCCTGGCAATCAAAAGATACAGCATCTGGGGCCTTAAAAGCTTGAAGATAATCAAGTGGCTATCTAGCTGAGAAGCAACTAAGCCCATGTGGAAGAAACACCCCAGCCTGTGTGATCATGAGGTGTCAATGGGATCAGGTATCAGGCATCAAATACCCAGAACAAAAAGTCATATTGATGTGAATGAGGGGAGGATGGAGTGGGAGACCCAAAGCCCATCTGTAGACAAATGGATATCCCCTTACAGAAGGGTCACAAGGAAGAGCTGAGCAAGTCAGGGTGCAGTGTAGCACTGAGGAAACATACAACTTTCCTCTAGTTCTTTAATGCTTCCTCCATCCCCACCCCCACCCCACTATCCTGACCCCAAATCTACCTTACAAATCTGACTAGACCAGAGTATGTACAGAGGTGCAGATAAGAGCTCAAAGCACATGGAATCCAGGACAGCTAAACCCTTCAGGACCAATAATTAGAGTAGTGAAACCAAGAGGGTAGGGAAAGGTGGGGGGAGAAAGGGGGAACTGATCACAATGATCAACATATAACCCCTCCCCTGAACAACAGAAAAAGTGGATGAAGGGAGCCAGCATATGATGTAAGCTATGAAAATAATAATAATTTTTAATTTATCAAGGGTTCATGAGGGAGGGAGGAAAGGAGGGAGGGAGGGGGAAAATGAGGAGCTGATACCAAGGATTCAAGTAGAAAGAAAATATTTTGAAAATGATGATGGCAACTTATGTACAAAAGTGCTTGACACAATGGATGGATGGATGGATTGTAATAAGAGCTGTAAAGAGGCCCCAATAAAATGATTTTTAAATAACTCTGATTTAAGCATTTAAAAAGAAAGTTATTAGAAGAATATGGAGAAGCTTACCACAATTAATTCATCAATAAGCTAGAAGATCACTTTTGCCACTTGGGGACCTTAGAAGAGACTCAAGGGATGATGAAAGAGAAGGTAGAAAGAGCATGCTTAAGATAGTAAGGAGGAATGGAGACACATAGAATCTCTCCTAGACAGTAAAAGCTCACCCCAGTCACTGGAAAGTTCAAATCCATTTCCTATCAGTTTGTCAGTCTCCTCAAAGTCATCATCCCAGGAGCACATGTCTGTCTGGCCCAGTGGATGTTCAGTACCTACCATTTGCTGATCCTAGAAGGCAAAGAGAAGATTTGGGAACAGATCCTCCACACAACCTCTTGAATTCTATAACAACAACAACAACAACAAAAAGGTACTTTTGCCTTACTACTTGGAAAGGTTTCAAATGATCAAAGAAATCAGGAATTTCTTGGGTTGAGTTTTAAATAGCCAGAAATGTTCATACAGACCTAACCTCACTACCATCGAGTCAATCCCAACTCATGTGGTCCCATGGGGCAGCGTAGAACTGCCCCTTTGAGAAGCTTAACAAATTAGTATACCACCAGGGTGCCCTGTCCATAATAGTGGATACCAACTATTTCTTTCATGATAACTGAATGAACAGGTGAGATAATGAACACATGAATGGATAAATACATTGCTATTAAGGACACATCCCTTTTAAAGGGTAAATCAGGTAATGACACCATAATCAGAGCAAGCATGCAAAGATGTCTTGTCATTGGAGCAGAGGCATTCCGAAAGTTTCGGTACCACAAACCTGTGCCAAGAGAAGCCAGTCTTCTAACTCCGTTTCACTATATAAAGCAAGGTAAATGGACATCCCAAAATAATTGATTCCTGGAAATGTTAAAAATGAAACATATCTAGACCGAGAACATATTTAAAGGAAGGACTATAACTTTCATTTAACATGATCCTATGGCTTGTCATGTTTGGTTTTTCTTCAAAAAGTGAGCTAATGATATTCTTTATCAATAATGATGGCAAAACGAGGTCTGAAACTCATTGGCAATACTTTTCTTAAAAATATAGTTATGAAAAATTTCATCCTTTGAAATCTTTATATTTCCTCATTTCTGAAATGTCTTGTCATTTTCCCTTCTTGATTTTGACACTTAGGACAAGTTGTAAAAGAATAAATGGTGCCTGCATTCCACTAAAAAAAAAAAAAAGACCTGGTAATTCTTCTCAATTACTGCCCAATGATTGTGGTGTGATGTAAAATATGTAGGGTGTGCAGTAACAGGCAGAATACCAGCATCTTAATACGTGTTACTCCATGGACCAATTTATTTCAATAAAACATCTACTATGTGTTAAATACATGGCCAGGGAATTAAGATGCAAGTTAAAACCCAGAGGAGAGAGAGGGAAGGGAGAAAAGACTGAAATACAAAGATACAGAGAGAATGGGAATGAATAAACTAGCAGACTGTAATGCCTGATGGGAAAGAAATGAACAGAGAGAAAATAGCTGAATTTTACTGGCCACTTACCATGTCCCCATAGGAGAAGGCACACTTAGAAGGTGAGCTTCTCTTTTAAGAAACTCCTTTTCTGGATTTTTGCTTGTGTGTATTCCTTTTTCTCTTGGATTTTTCTATATGGGGAAATTCTACTTCTGCTGTCCTTTTTTTAAAATTAAATTCTGCCCCCAGATAAAGATATTAACATCCTGTCCACCATTTCTTAACAACTACTCAAGAAGGCTATCATGCTTGTTGGAGTGAAGGGGCGATAAGAAAAGAAGAAGGCTCTCAAAGAGATGGCTTGACGCTGTGGTTGCAGCAATGGGCTCAGGCATAGGAACAATTGTATGGGTGGTGCAGGACGGGGCAGTTTTTTGTGTTGTGGGTCAGATCTGACTCAATAGCCCCTCACAACGACAACTGGATTACCCATTTCCTTAAGTCTTGCCTCTCTGAAGTCTTTCATCATTATCATTTGGCCCAGGACCATGTTGCCCAGTTTCCAGTCTTATTCTCCCTATCCTTTCTCTATGACAAATGTGCTTCTATCACACATTGTTTTCATTGGCCCACCCCCCAAGTCCCCCCAACCCCCCTACCCCCGATGCATTCCCATGGCCTTCAAATAGAGCCCAAGTTTCCAAGTATGCCTTTTGTGTGTGTACTTCTTCACTCCCCAACCCCCCATCACTCAACCTATGCCTCCCTCCACTGGACATCGTTCTCTGCATAGCACTGAGCTCTCCTGGCCTGGGTCTGTTAGGGCTCCTGACAGATAGGTAGATTAGAGATCAAGGGGGCTGTCCCCACCAAATGCCTACCCTAAATGAAAATTATCTGGCCATGCCACAATAAAGGGTTTTGAAAGAAATCAGGCACATGGTAGAAACATCTGGGGCCAATCTAAAGCTTGGCATGTGCACACTAAGGTCGCCTAGGTGCTGGTGAAGGTCAACCTGGGCATGCACACTAGACACCAGCATTATTAACTCATCCCTCAAGCTGGGGGTAGGAGGGGATGAAAAGGCAGGCTGAGGGCAGGCTTCTCTCTTTCAGGTGCAAGGCTAGTTTTCTCCCATGTGTGCAGCAGGCAGTCAGCCGCCCTCTCAGGGCTTACACTCTCTCTTCTTCCTTTGCTGTTCCAGGACTCTTTTTCCCACATGGCTTTTCACACTCCCCTGAAGCAGCGACTTTCAGTCCCCAACTCTCCCATGGTCCCCGCATGTGGCCTTACATGCTTTCCAGAGATAACGTGTACTATCTGAGGCTGTTTCAGCCGACACTTCCCTGTCCCTCATAAAAGTTACTTGGATTTACAAAAGTGCTTCTGCAACGTGAATTTTTCAGTCTTGAGAAGCAAGAACCAGGCAAAACCATTTCAGAAACCTAACGTTTCCTTGTTGATTTTTATGGGATTGAGATTGATTCAAACTGATGCTGTGACACCTCAGGACAAAGGAGATTAATCAAACTCTTAGGACTCCAGGAACCCATGCCCAAGGCAATCGCAGTGGTTAGGGGAGTGGTTTCAGTTGAGTCATGCATCTGGCACCGCACTGATTTAATTCACGTGGGGGTGGGGGCGAGGGGGTTGTGGGATGAGGACAAAGTCCCAACAGCCCACGTGGAACACTGGGTACTCAATGAGGTGCTACTGATCCCTTCCATCCTCATACGTACCTTCACACACCTACACACATGCTGCTAGTGAGGACAACTGGGCCGTATGACTTTTCCTTCTGTCGGAGTGTGCTAGTGGCTATGTGAGGGATAAGGAAGATGAACAATGTAAGATCCCTTATGTTGAAGTGGGTAGCCTGATTTATGGGCCAACCTTGAAAGCACAGCATAGAAGCCTACATTACCTCATCTTGTTAGCCTTTATAGTTCATCCCCAAGTGAACAGGTATGTAGGAAATGCTTTTAAGAAACAATGGTAGTGAGACCTCTGTTCACTTATACTTTGAACATGTGGTCAAGAAAGACCAATTGGTGAAAAAGGACATGATATTTGGTGCATTAGCTGGTCAGAGACATGAGGGAAACCCTCAGTGAGAGAGATGGTATGCCATAGGCTGCTAACCTCCAAGTCAGCAGTTGGAAACCATCAGCCACTCCAGGGGAGAAAGATAAGACTTTCTACTCCCATAAAAGATTTAGAGTCTCAGAAACCCACAGGGGTAGTGCTACTCTGTCCTAGAGGATTGGTGTGAGCTGGGATTGAACTCCATGACAATGTGTTTGAAAAAGTGGACATCTGTTTATTCTATATTTGCTGTAGAGCCTTGATGGTGGGCTTAAAGGAAACATTAAGTTAAAACCAGAGCATGTAATCCTCTTATGGAAATCTGGATTCTGTTTACTTCTCCAAGAACAAGCTTTTCAAAAGTACAGAAATGTTTTTTTCTGAGAAATTTTACTGAACTTTCTGAGCTATGTGCAAAATACGAACCCCATCCCCCACCAAAAAAATCTGACAGATCTATTTGGGTTTTAAAAGGCAATAGCAGCACCTTGTTCAGCAAAACTGTTAACGGCTCTATTGCTAGAACTTGCTTTCATGCTGAATAAGTGAATGCGTTTTCACAGATTTCAGGTTACTTTCAATAAAACTGTTTGAGAATTGAAAAATAGAACTTCTAAGTTGCATTTCAGAATTAATTGTTCACACTAGGTTTGGACTAATTTGCATGGATTCCTTTTAATTTGGGGCCAGTGTAGTCTTCATTTTTTAAAGTATATATATGAATTTCACCTTCATGTGAAAGAAAAATGGGTTCAATTAGACATGTCAATTTTCAGCAACATAGCAATCTTCATTCATTCAGCTCCCCCAAACTGATAAAAACAGTTTCTGACCATGCCGCAAATTATGGATTTTGATTGGACATAAAGGAAATAGGTGTGTTTCCAGAAGATCTCATTAAAAGCCACCTGCTGCCTTAATAATGATAGCATAATTAAAATGCTATCCCTAAATTTGGTATCACTTAGACACTGAGGATAAAAAAGAGAGAGCTGATTAAAACGACATGTGGACAGAAAGAGAAGAAGGATTAAAACTATTTAATTTGACAGCAAGGTAACAATTTGTAGAAAGAGGTTTCTGGATGTGTTTGAAGAATGCAAGAGGAAAATGCTTTGCATGTGGAAAGAAATTCATCCAGTTGTCCAACCCCTGAGCCTCGGTTCTGACATTCACCCACCAAGCTGTTCTCTACCATCCCTGGTATGCCATCTCCTTGACTGGAGACTTTTCTTAATTAAAAAAAAAAATTGCACTAAACTCTCTAATGATGGTATAGAAATGATTTTTCCCTTGGAAGAACTGAATTGGCTGCTTCCCAAGATAAGCATTTCAATAACAAAGCTGTGGAGTTGTGAAAATGGGAATAAATTAGGAAGGAAGTAGGGGAATCATAGGGGAACTTGTTGTCCCAAATGAACAATTGCATTAAAACTTAAAATGAAGTTAACATTTCTTCTGTATTAAGGCGGCAGACCTTATAAATAACCCAGAAACAATAATCAATGGATTGCCAAGTCAACTAATATAATTTGTACTAAGTGAAAAGCACTGTTTTAAATGCTGTGAGTGATCGAAAGATTATGGTATACATCTGCCTCAAAGCCTTTCTTCCTGCCCAGATAACTTTTGCAGGTATGTGGATGGTACAAAACCATCGCCTCATATGTCTCCAATTCCCTAACCTGTAATGATGGGAGCGTCACTGCCAGCCACTCACACACCCTTCTTATTCGATTTGTTCAGATTGGCTCTTTTGCTTCTGCCTAACAACATGATTAAGAGAGCCCTGGTGACATAGTTGGATACACATTGAGCTGCGAACCACAAGGTCAGAGGTTGAGCCCACCGAATGCTCCATGGGAGCAATTTGAGACAGACAGTCTGTTCCTGTAAAGATTTAAAGTCTATCCAGTGTAAAGTATTAGTTCTATTCTGTCCTATAGGGTTGCTATGAGTAAAAATGGAGTAAAAATTGCTATGAGTAAAAATTGAATTGTCCTATAGGGCTGCTATGAGTAAAAGTTGAGTTTGAGTTTAAGTAATATGATTAAGTAGAACTATCAAATCAGTCTTTGGAGAAATAGAACCAAAATATCCCTTAGCATTCAGGAGGGCAAGACTTTGGCCCAGTTACTTTGGACGCAGCATCAAGAAAGACCAAACACTGATATGGAGCAAACTATTATGGTTGGCAAAATGGTGCAGCAACAAAAATGAGGGAAACCCTTCATGAGACGACTTGATACAACAAGGAACTCAAATATACCAAGCATTATGGCGATGGTGCAGGACCAGGCAATGTTTCCTGTTACACCATGACACCAGGCATCAGAGCCGAGTGGACAACAACCAAGGATCCAAAACTCCTCAATCTCTTCCCATCTGTGCATGAGACAGTGAGCTCTTGGTGTCTCTCCTTTCAGATCTTCACCTTCCTTTGACTCTTTAATTGCCACGTGGCTACCAAACTCACCACTGCACTGGACCACTCAGACAAATTCCACCCATGGCCTTCAGCTGACAAATCGAAGGAATAACTGAGTCCATATGGCACTGAACCTCAAGGGTGCCTTTTAAAG
Organism: Echinops telfairi; assembly: GCF_000313985.2. NCBI lineage: Eukaryota > Metazoa > Chordata > Mammalia > Afrosoricida > Tenrecidae > Echinops > Echinops telfairi. Next base: position 12,354,460 of record NW_022107431.1, read on the forward strand.
GATTCCCTTTCCTTTGCTTCTGAAACATAACTCTGACTGCTCACTGTTGGCTTTCTTTGGAGACTCCCCATTTGGATGGTGTCTCCATGCAGTGCCATGCTTTCACACACATCCTACTTTTACGGTTTTAATTTGTATCTAACAAACTCATGAGACCCCAATCTTATCTCCTATCACAATTCTTCCCCCAAACGTCAGATTCATATATCCAATCATCCCACAGGTCCACCATGCTGAAATCCAGAATCGATTATCTTTTTCCCCAGAACAAGGTTTGCCATCAAGCAACATTTCACCTTTTTTTTACATGACAAAACCACTCACACACTTGAGGTTTTCCCATAATGCTGTCTTTGCAAGCTGCATTTAACATCTCAACAGTTTCTGCAGCATTTTTCCTGAGCAGGAAACAAAATATCAAAGCCGTACGCTGCCTTCTAAAACCAGAGGACAAAAGAGAAAGTTCGAGCAAAACTGCGTTTATCAAAAAATTCACTGTGACCGGAGAGAATCTTCCCAGGTGACGCCACTGGGAGCAAGCTGCTAGAAGCTCACCTAGGAGGAAAACTGCGTACTCTGAAAGCTCCGCCCAATGAAGCTTCTTCTTGTTTGGGGTGGGTACCCCCTCATACATATATGACTTTTCTATGAGATGAAGTCAACTTGATGACCGTGGATTTGGTTTCAGGTGAGCCTACACTTTTCCACTCCTATGTTCTATACGGTTCCACTGAGTAGGAATTGACTTTTGGGCAGAGAGTTTGAGTTTTGAGGTTGTTGTTGTGTTACTGTTTTTAATGTACACATATGTGTGTATACTTTTAAGGCCACAACTCGTGCCAATTTAACTTTTGAATCTTCTGAGGCTTTATGGTCAGAGCTGTTATCATTACCCCATTACAGTGATGCGTGGAATCACATGCTTTCCTCTGTCTGCGCTGTCGTTCCCATTGCTGTTAGCATTTTCCATGTCACTGATTTTATGAAACATTCTGGTGTTTTAGCTACAATATTGTGGTCAGTCATATTTGTGAACCTATGTCAACAGCCCTTTAAGAGTGAAGTAGGAATTAAAAGAAAAGAAAAAGAACAATCAAAACAGGCTACTGTTCAGTTACTAATAATGCTGTAACTAATGTGGACAATTCTCTGTAGAACAATTTACAAAATAAACGTGCTTTAGTCTTCTTGTAATCTAAGAAATATTACATTTAAGTTTTACAACTATATTTATCACATCGCAATCTAAGGAGTCCTGGGGATGTAGCAGCTTATGTGTTGAGCTGCTACCTACAAGATCAGTAGTTTGAATCCACCAGCCATTCCATGGGAAAAAGATAAGCCTTTTTCTATTCCCATAAAGATTTATAGCCTCAGAAACCCAAAGAGCCAGGTCAAGTCTGACCTATGGGATTACTATGAGTCAAAATCACTTAGTAACAGTGATTTGTCGTTGTTTCACCTTTTTCCTTCCTAGATTAAAATCGATAGCAAACATTAAGAAGGATTCTGAAGGGTCCAGTATGAGAGAAGGCCCTTGGGGCAGGTTGGTGACTCCCTGAGTTCCTGCACTGGGTGACACCCAGTTTGTTGACACCACTGATCTCTCCATGGGACAGAAGCTTTTTTAGGGCACAGATCATGTGCACTGTATTTTTGTATCTCTAAGACCCTTGGCGCAGAGATAGTCCATGTTGCTATCTGGTGCCATAGGCGGTTCCAACCCATAGTAACCCTATGCACAACAGAACTGCACCTTTCTCACAACTGTTCCCATGTTTGAGCCCATTGTTGCAGCCACTGCATGTCAAGCTATGCTCTTGGGGACCTTCTTCTTTTTGCTGCCCCTCTACTATACCAAGTATGATGTCCTTCTCTAAGGGCTGGTCTCTTCTGACAATATGTCCAACTATGTAGCATGAAGTCTCGCCATCCTTGTCTCTAAAGAGCATTGTGGCCATGATTTTCTCAAGGCAGATTTGTCTGCCGTATTGGTAGATGGTATGTGCTTAAGAAAAATTTCTTGCACTTATTTGAAAACTAAGTCCCTGAACTTAAACAAAGGGCAATGTACACATACATAAAATTTGCTATTATGCGTTTAACTCTCAGGCCAGCTTTTCCCTTCCTTTTTTAGAGCAGCCTCTTGCATGTGTTAACAACATGTGGCCCAAGCATCATCCCAGGGAGGCAAAAACCAAACTGTCCAGCCCCTGATATTCCTGGAAGGTGTCCTTTACTTTGATAATCTACAGTCATTTTTCTGTAACGGATGTTGAGTGGGAATGTGTTGGGGCAGAGGTGGTCTTAGCCATTTCAATCACTGTCAGAAGTGAAATCCGGGCAAATCATAAATACATATCCTTTGTCTGCCAGTGGAGCTGTGAAATTGATCTTGAAAATGCTTTGGCTCTAGGTGAGAGTAGCTGTATATCATAGAAGTACTCTTGTAAGTATCTTCCTGCCAAATGCAACTGATACTTTTAGATGGGCAAATGGGAAATAAAACTTATCTTCTAATGAACTTTGGCCATTGAAGGAGAAATCAAGCCAGAGGAAGATCTTACTTAGGTCTGTGATGATGAGCTCATCAGATGACTCTTTACCCTGGACAATCTTTCCATGATTTCATCACCACCAATTTCCTCATCTTCTCCATTTCCAGATGGTAGTAAGCTCCATGTGAACCAGCATGGTGCCCATGGATGCCCTTGGCAGGTTGTTGATAACACGCTTGTGATTGATAAAAGTGAAGGAAGCTCATGAGTCTCGGACACATCCTTAAAGAAGTGTGGAAGTGTCCAGGGCTTGATATCAGCCTGAATAGCGGGTCTTGGGGTTCAGTTTTGCTTCACATAATATTTTCTCTAACTTTGAGGCCATATTTGGAAAAGAAATGGGTTTAGGGGTGTTCCTAACAAGACTGCAGTGTTGAATAAAACCCACAAACCGATATTCTGGAATTTATTCTACATCAAACCTGGATAGGAATCAAAAAATCCACATGCCATTTTGATTTGACCCTGACTCATAGTGACCCCAAGTGGTATCAGAGCACAGGTGTGTTCCACTAGGTTTTCAGCTCCCGAATTCCTGCAAACAGACCACCAGGCCTTTTTTTCCAAGATCTGGTTAATAGCCAAGTCTTCAAAGCTTGTGCCACCCAGGGACCTGAAGTCGATCAAGCAATATTTAATAAGCAGCAATGGAAAGTAAGGCCTCATGCTAAGCGATAGGAAGCAAAGAATGAGGAAGGGCATGTCTTGTCACCACAGAAGGACGAGATGGGGCAGGTGTGACGATATCCTGGAGTACAACGTAAAGGCCCTGCGGTTGGTTCTGACCCATAGCAACCCTCTGTCCAACAGAAGGAAAACACTGCCCAGTCCTGCCCTCGCCTCAAGGCTACCCAAAACAGCAACAACAAGTACTTGTGTAGTGATAGCGTGGTTACACGCTGGATTTCTAACCACAGGGTCAGCAGTTTAACTGACCAGCTGCTTCAAGAGAAAAATACTGGACTTTCTACTCCTGCCAAGATTTCATCGGGAAAGCCCAGGAGCAGTTCTACTCTGTTCTAGAGGGTCACCAGGAATCAGAATTGACCAGAGAGTGGTAAATTTTATTTTTTTTCTCTTTGGTAGCTAAGATAAATAATATTTTCATGACTACTTTTGAAATCAAAGGCAAAAAAAGCCATAATGCACAAAACATCACAAACTTAAATAAAGACAGGATCAGTAAGACTGCCACAATTAGCCATATTGGTGCCTGAGGCAATAGGATAAAGCAGAAATACTCATTCTGTCTTTCGTTAAAAATCAGATATTTTTCTCATCATGTTTTGTTTGGGTTTTGTGTTTTTTTGCAATAATTTCCATGTTTCTACAAATTACATGGGGATACATTTATCTGGATTTTGTGGGAGGTGGAGGCGTTGATGCCCCTTAAATGTTCTGCACTAGGAGTAGGGGTGGAGTCCAGGCGGTCAATCTGGAGATAGCCAATGAGATTTCTGTGGGCATGGCCTTCTCCTGAGAATTCTGGGAAATCTGGTACTTCCTCCTTGGAGGCGGTAGACACCTCTCTCTCTCTCTCTCTGCTACTCCCTGGGAGACATGGCAGAAGGCAAGCCACATGGATGCAACCAGATTTCAGAAGCCAGAGAAGCCACAGAGAGACCCCTGCCAGCACTGAGATGCTTACAATGCCACTTACAAAGACTTTCTACCCACTAGCTTGTGATTGTCCTGCATTTGGCTTCATTGCATGTGTTTCGTGAGTCTGAAGAGGACTTTATAGATTGGTATCGGACATATCGGACATATCGGACTTATGGCCTTTGACTGGACTGGGTTGTGATGTTTTCTCAATGTTCAATTCATCTTGTATATAAACCTCTCCCTTATATACATATGCATGTTTATGAATTTGTTTCTCTGGTCTACCCAGACTAACACAGCAAGAGAATGAATAATAAGATATGACAAGGTGCAGTATCATGGTTTGTTCAAGGAATGTCAGCCACTCAGCATCCTCAGAGAGGAACTTGTGGACAGGGCAGGAGAAACAGTTGGAATTTAAGAGAAGGGAAAGGCCAACTCCTACATGGCTCACCTTGCCATGCCAAGATGCTCACACTATCCTTCCTTGCTGTCCTGTGGTGCCCTTACTCCCTCATTGCCTCTAAGAGCTAAGAGCTCCAGTTATAAGACTACTGGACCTTGATTCAACATTCTGTCATCCACATTCAGAAAGCAGTCCTGACAAATAATCCATGTGCTTGTTATGTGCCATTAAGTTCATTCCCAGTCATAGAGGCCCTATGTACAACAGAAGGACATACTCCTGGTCTTGTGCCCTCCTTACAATTGTTATGTTTGAGCCTATTGATGCATCCACTGTGTCAAACCATCCTAGTGCAGGTCTTCTCTTTTGCTGCTTCTCTACTTTACCAAACATGATGTCGTTCTCCAGGGACTGGTCTCTTCTGACAATATGTCTAAAGTAGATGAAACCAAGGCTCATCATCCTTGCCTCCATAGAGCACTCTGGCTGTAATTTTTCCCAGACAAGTCTGTTTGTTCTTTTGGTGGTCCATGGTACTTTCAATACTCTACTAGTATCCAAATTCAAATGCATCATTTCTTGCTGATTCAATGTACAACTTTCACAGGGATTTGGGGTGATTGAAAGTATGTATGGGGACCATATTCAGCCAGTGACTTCATAATATCAATGACTTCATCCAGAGAAGGGATTCTAAAGGTGGGAAACTTGCTACTGGAGCCAGGGGAGGCTAGGCGAGGACTCAGTGCATCACATGGCAAGTCGCCCTACAGAAAGGCTCTACAGTGGTCTTGCAAAGACCCTCCTGAATCAGGATGTTCCTGGTTCTAGGTGAAATCGACATTCCCAAGTCAACCCTAGTTTATTTCAGTGGCCATCCGGCGCTCAGCTCTGTGCCACATCTCAGAGGACAAGAGAAGAAACACACTACGTGGAACTTTCTTTTCACTTGTTGGGCACACAAACTCACTGAGACAGTTTGTGTCAGAACAAATCATGGATACAGAGAGCTACAACACTTGCAGTATGTTAAAACAAACAACAGCAATGGTGATGATACTCCATATATACGCCAAACACTCAGAGGAATCAGCTAACCCTTTCTCAATTGGACCCCAAAGTCCATCAGCATGTCCATGTCTTACATTGTCCAAAAATTTTGCTGTAGTCAATTTCTCAGCACTCCTAGTCCTCATGGATCCTTGGGGACTTTTGCATACTATTTCTATGGCCAGAAAGGGGGTTGGGTAGCAGCACCCCATTGGCTCACTCCCACCCTTCTCTGGGGTCATATCACTCACGTTCAAGGTCTCCACTTGGCTTCCACTGTGATGGTTTCTGTTCTCAGGCCTACCCATCCAATGTGACAGGATTAATCACCGTGTTCTAGAGAATTATATCAGTGTTTTTTTTATATCAGGACCTCATTTCACACCAAGAGCATTCATTGCATGTCATTACCCTGGTGCTGCCATTGGGTCCGGGGTTGGGCTGCTCACCTAAAAGTCATCCATCCGAACTCAACAGCTGAGCAGTGGGAAGAAAATGAGACTGTCGGCTCCCATAAAGATTTAGTCTCAGAAACCCCATCTCAATGACAGTGGGATTGGGTTATTTATGTGGCTCTCTCTGCAATTTCTGATGTTTACTCCTATGCTGAATGTGTAGGACAGCTTGTGATTTAATAAAAACTGTTTGGTTAAATTAATCTGTGAAAGCAGTTGCCTGCAAGAAAATAAATAACATCAGTGATGCCAGAGAAGAACTTTACCATACACAGTGAGTGTTTTTCAGTGGCTGGATTTTTTTGGAAACAGATTCCCCCAGATATCTCAGAGGGGACTTGAACCTCTATACTTCTGGTTAGGAGCCCAGCATGTTCATTGCCAGGGTGAGTTAGAGGCTCGGATGACTTATGAGGTCTGAATGGCCAATCCTGAATTATCTCACCCCGTCCATTTCACTGGTCATAGGTAGAAGACTCATCCCGACCCTCCTTGATCCATCCCACTGATCACGTCAAGGACAATTAGAGGTTTGAGTGACCCATCCCAAATTGACAGACATTATCCATTCCAGAGGTCTTTTGTGTATATAACCTATCAACTAAACTGTCCCATATGATAAAGAGGTGACCACCCTGTATGATAATGAGGTACACAAACCTTGGGTTATGAGACCAATCAGTTTGCTGGAATGAGGGTCGATGGGAAACAAGCTAGGGGGAAGAAGTAGACAATGGGGCGCTGCTACTCAACCCCTATAAAATCCAACGTCATAAGTGACCCACTTCAAAATTGAAGCGTACTTTGCTTATTAAATCTTTGCTGCCTTACTGTTGTTTGCACTGTCTTGTCTTAATGTCATGTGGATGACTTCCTCTGCTGTGGTGACAAGCTACTCAGGGAGAAAGTTGCTAGCTTTTCCCCAAGGAAGAAAATCCAGCGACATTGACTTTTGACACGTAACATCCACCATTTATACCACCCAGCTTCCCCCACCCCAATTAATCTATAGATGTTAGCAAAACAATCTTCAAATCGTCAGTGCGTTACACAATGTAAGATATGAGAAAGTGTTGCATTTATTGGAGCATTTTTATCCAGCAAAGAGAAGGTCGGCTGCTTTACTAATAACATTGTTGAAGATTGAGTGGAAAAAACATGAGGGTTTTGGAAATGCCCATGAGGCCGGCCAAGAGCTCCTAAGCAGTGCCATCTGAAGAGTTCCAAGAGGGTTTCATGGGAAATGTGTTGATATATATATATATCAACATATATATATACATATGTACACACATATATATACACATATATCTCCTAGAATTTATTTACAAATGTCATTAAAAATCATGCAAAAGATTCAAGTGGGTAAATGTGCAAATGCAAAGTGCAAATGCAAGTCAGGAAACAAAAGCAAAACAAAACCCAGCAAAAGAATTTGAAAATCATATTTTAGGCTTTATCTTTAGTCCCTTCTCCTCCATATCCCAAGCCAAGGGCAAAATGTGAGCTGTGCTTTGGAATTTTTAGCCATTCTTCAGTGTTTGATTACAATGTTAGCATTGCTTAAAACACTGATGTACTTTTGGGGGCCCTGGAAATGGATGTGTAAGTGCAAGAAGACCATGCATATGATTAGCATAATAACGGGGAACATGCACAAAACCTTGCCTGGACTTGACTTCTCTGACCTTCAGCACTTTAGCTGGAGCTGGAAATGGCTCTGGGTTTTGAGCCTGGGTATGCAAAGGTGGGTGGAGACTGCATAGTACCTGGAAATCGTTGCCCACTGAGAATGCAAAGGTGTAAATTTCCGAAATGTCTGAGATTTCAGTCCACCAGCCGGGCTTCTGATGTGTTGCAATGCAGAGTGCAACGTCCTAGGTCCTAGTTAAGGATTTATCTCAGGCACCGAAGCCCCAAGCTAGTGAGAGCCGTATGCTCTGTGAAGGTGAACCACAGCCTGCAAAGCTAGAGAGCCATCCACATCAATCTGCAGCCGGCTAAGTGGCATCAGCGGTGGGAGAGCTATTTACATTTCCTTCTCAGATGAGAAATATGGTGCTGTATCCAGCAGGGAAGAGAGGGGCTTGGAAGGTGCAGCTCAGAAATATAACGGTCATTTACACCTAAAGTACCCCCATAACAGTCAGCCCCTAGTTCTCCTCTGCAGAATACTTGAGGAATTTGCAATGAAACATACGCATGCGCACGTGCGTACAGCCGCAATCTCCCCAGAGGTTGTCTGCAACATGGCCATTCATATTGAAGCACAAGTGGTATTTGCTTTGCTCAGTGGGTGGGACGAAGCCCTAAGATCCTTCCAATTGTACTCTTCCCTACGGTAGTGGTTCTCAACCTTCCTGATGCCGTGACCCTTTCATACAGTTCCTCATGTTGTGGTGACCTCCCAACCATAAAATTGTTTTCGTTGCTACTTCATAACTACCATTTTGCTGCTGTGATGGATAGAGCGACCCCTGTGAAAGGGTCATTCGTCCCCCAAAGGGGTCACGACCCACAGGTTGAGAACTGCTGCCCTACACAGACAAAGACATAGGACGCTCCCTATCTGCCTCTGGCAACCCAGATCCTTCTGGGGACAAACACAAGAGCAGAGGAAAGAACATAATGAGACAACATTTATCATGCAACTCAGAAAAGTACTGTAGTTCTCTGTAATGTAAATTATAGTATTGCAGTATCAAGATAATAATTTGTTTTGGTGACAAGAAATCGCACCATTATGTGATGCATCCGTATTTTTTTTAATTAGGCTTTTTAATGATGGAGATAAATTATCTATGTAAGAAACCCCCTTTGAAAGTTTTACACAACATGTCATTGTAGATCGCATTAAAGGTTGGAATCTATTCCTCTCACACCTAAATGTGCCCTGCAAGTAAGAATTAACTCTTTCATCTGCTACCAAAGGTGACAATCTGTGCACACCTGCAACCTAGGATTCGTTTACTGCAGGCTCAATCCAGATCCCTTAATCCAAAGACTCCTGCCTCTCTATCTTTCCACTCTGCCCCAGGTCCCACCATTGAACACAGCGGTTTCAACTAGAAAAGATGTCCATAGGTCTACCCCTCTACTTGACTTTGTAAAGCTGCGTTTCTCATGCAGCTACAATTTTCTCATGGTTTTTGGCTGCCATAGAGGTGAAAACAATGGCTTCAATACAAAGAAAAGGTTAGCAGAAAGGGTGGTTCTCTTGGTGTGGTCTTAGGAAGCACTCATCTTTCTTTCTATTAAAAGTGAAAACAGAGTTTTATTGAAAGGTAGAGAGATTGGCAAGTGGAGAGAAGCCCAAGAATTCAGGCAGTGGTTCAAATTATAAGGAAAGAGAAGAGGTTTTTTCCCAGTGGAACAAGTAAAGGGATACATGGTCACAGACATGAAGGTGGGGTGGCTGGGGGTTGGGGGAGTGAGATAGTTAAAGTTTATTGTGCCAACCTGGCCGATAAACACATGTGGAATTAATTGAAGGGCAAAGAGATAAATGGCCTCACCTTTCTAGTTCTCAGATCTCTTGCTTTCTGATGGTCAGACCAGGGTGCAGCTGCCTTAACCAGTTCCCTGCTTCAGCTGGCAAGGCTCACTTCCTGGGAGACATCCCTGAGGAGAAGTCACATGGACCTACCTAATGCATCCCTGGGTGCTGGAGCAGCCGTGTGCAGACCCTTGACAGTGCAGAGATGCTTACATGCTCACTGACTCAGCTTTCCTCCTGCAGTCGGCATCATTGCATGTGTTTCGTGAGATGGAGGAGGACTTTGTGGAATGGTGCCAGACATATGGGCTAATGTTGGACTTGTGGGCTTGGGCAGTACTGGGTTGGGATGTTTTCTTGATGCGCACTTACCCTTTATATAAAACTCTCTCCTATACATATGAATTTCTGTGGATTTGTTTCTCTAATATACCCAGACTAACACAGTGAGTGTGGACATGCATGACCAAAAGTTCCAGTGAGCTTTTAAACCACAATTTTTCTTAACATTATAATTAATATTTACTGATCTCCTGAAACATGCTGATCAAGGAATACTTCATGGATCAAGCTATGCAAACACTGCATAAACATCTTTTAATAAATAATTCCTCACATAAACTACCATCTTGACCTTTGTTTCTTTGGAGTTATAGGCAGTTAAGCTTTTGCAAAAAGTTGAATTGTCTTCTCAGAGCACCAGAAGTTGAGTGTTTAGGCCAACCTACATTTTGATCATGCTGAGTGTGATAGTTTTTGTATCACCTTGGCTGGGCCAAGATTCTTAGAGGTTTTGATAGAAATGGGGATGTGTTAGTCTGGGTTGACTGGAGAAACAAATCCAGGGAGATTCATATATGTATAGAAAAAACCTGTATATCAAAGAGTAATTATATATTAAGAAAACATCCCAACTCCGTCAAGACGATGCCCATAAATCCTATATTTGCCAATATGTTAGATACCAGTATGTAAATTCCTCTTAAGATTCACACAACACATGCAATGATACAGAATGCAGGAAGATCAAATACCAGGGGATAGAAAGTCTTGTGGATCCAGTGGTGGTAGAAGCATCTCAGCCCTGGTGGAAGTCTCCACGTGGTTCTTCCAGACCCAGGGCTCTGACTGCATCAATGTAGCTCTGTGTAGCTTGTCAACAGGAAGATGGAGAAGGAGAGTGAGATTGTGTCTGGCCTCCAGTGAGCTATTTATCTCCTTTGCACCTCCAAATGAGGTCATCAAGCTGTGAGTTGATTGACAGGCTATACTCCGCCCTTTCTCAAATTGACTGATTATGTGACTGCCACCAGATGGTAGTCTGATGATCCCTGGAACATGTCAGTATGAATATTTTTTTCCTAAGATCATTGCAACACTTGTTCTTTTGTCACATTGTTTGGAGTATGAGTTGTTTCCTGTGATCATTACAAAATCTGCTCATTGTTGCATGCACTTTTGAAAAACCTGCTTTTGCCACCTCAACTAAGCTTTATAACTTGCTCTATTTTCACTGGATTAAAAAAAATCATTTTATTGGTGGCTCGAACAACTTATCACAATCCATACACACATCCATTGTGTCAAGCACATTTGTACATTTGTTGCCATCATCATTCTCAAAACATTTGCTTTCTGCTTGAGCCCTTGGTATCAGCTAATTTTCCCCTCCCTCCCTGCCTGCCCCCCATTCCTCATAAACCTTGATAATTTATAAATTCTTATTATTTTGTCATGTCTTACACTGGCCAATGTCTCCCTTCACCCACTTTCCTGTTGTCCGTCCCCCAGGAAGGGGGTTATATGGAGATCCTTGTAATTGATTCCTCCTTTCTACTCCACTTTCCCAGTATCACCACTGCCATCACTAGTTCTGAAGGGTTCATATCTCCTGGATTCCAGGTGTTTCAAGTTCCTGTCTGTACCAGTGTACATCCTCTGGTCTAGCCAGATTTTTAAGGTAGAATTGGGATCATGATAGTGGGGGGAAGGAAGCATTTAAGAACTAGAGGGAAGTGGTATGTTTCATCCTTGCTACACTTCACCCTGACTGGCTCGTCTCCTCCCAGTGACCCTTCTGTAAGGGCATGTCCGGTTGTCTCCAGGTGGACATTAGGTCCCTATTCCCTCTCATTCACAATGATAAGAATTTTGTTCTGTGGTGCCTGATACCTGATCCCTTTAACACCTCATGATCACACAGGCTGGTTTGCTCCTTCCATGTGGGCTTTGTTGCTTCGGAGCTAGATGGCAGCTTGTTTACCTTCAAGCCTTTAAGATCCCAGACACTATATCTTTTGATAGGCGGACACCATCAGCTTTCTTGACCACATTTGCTTATGCACCTGCTTTGTCTTCAGTGATTGTGTCAGGAAGGTGAGCATTATGGAATGCTAGTTTAATAGAACAAAGTGTTCTTGCATTAAGGGAGTACTTGAGTAGAGGCCCAATGTCCATCTGAGACCTTAATATTATACCTATAAATACATGCACATAGGTCTATTTCTCCATCATCATATATAAGTATATTTACATATGTACTTGCTTGTATTTAGGCCTCTATAAATGCCCTTTGCCTCCTGGTTCTTTCATCTATTTCCTTTTACTTTGCTCTTGTCCCACTATCATGCTCAGCCTTCATTTGGGTTTCAGTGATTCCTCTAGGTTAGATTGCCCTTCATCAAGCCCTACCAGGTCTCTTACACCCTTTTTGCCACTGATTTTGGATCACTTATTGTTCCCTTGTCCCTGGGTTTGTTAATACCACTTCCTTGTGGGGGGATATGGATTTCGCGGGGGGGCGGGGGCGGATCAGCAATTTAGAGGTATCAAACCTTAATGTTTCCTTCTGTCTCCAAAAGTTACATCTTCTTTAACTGTCCACCCACTTCCCCTTCTCTGGAATTGCTCCCTGGAGTTTCTCATCACTTCTTTCATTTGTAGCTAGGTATTGAGGGAGATGATTCCCATGTCTAGATTCTAGCACTCCTTCTGCCTGAGATACTGAACAGAATTTTTCGATTACTTTCAGGATATTTCCAATCAGATATTCTATAGGCACTACACTTCCACTTTTACTAAACAAATAACATATCTTCCTCCTCTACGGGGAAAAGGCCAGGAGCTTTCCCTACTGATATTATTTGGCTATCATCAAATTCTTTTCCAACAACTTCCATCAGTTTGTCATTTGTGGGTACTAGTGTGTTTCCAGGATGATTAAGGCTATGTTACTGGTACTTCAAATAACAGTAGGCTCACCCAAAATAAATAGATTTCAGCAGAGCTTCCAGACTAGGAATATACAAAAAAAGAAGAAATAAGCTGTCTACTTCAGTGAAATGAGCCACTGAAAACCCTATGAAAAATATAGAAATGTTGTCATTTACTGAAAATTTAACAAACAGAAACAGAACTTTTTCAGAGACACTACCAAAAGATGAGTCCCTCGGATCAGAAGGCACTCAAAATATGAGTAAGGAAGGACTACTTTCTCAAGGTAGAGTGGACCATAATGTCATGGATGGAGTAAAGACTATGGCAGCAAGCTTTGGGGATTTTCATTTGCTGACAGAGAAGTACTCTAAATAAGAAGAAATAGCTGAAGAAAAGAAAAAGAAGAAACAGTTGAAAACATAAATTAAAATTGAAAATTAGAAAGTATTAGTATGTGGTAGTTACATAATCTGGTGTTAATTTGAGACTTGATAGGATTAAGAGTGATGGGGTGGAGTCTAGTCTGTCAATTGTATCATAGCCAATGAGGTTTCTTTGTGGACGTGGACTTCTCCTGACGATTCTGGAAAATCCTGATTTTCCTCCTTGGAGGCGAGAGAGACTATCTCTCTTCTCACTTCTTTGGAGACACAAGTCACAAGACACAAGTCTGACTCCCTGCGAGAGATCCCTGAGGAGAAGCCACATGGACCTATCCTGATGCAACCAAAGGCCTGGGAAATGCAGAAGCCACATAGAGACCCCTGCCGGCACTGAGTTGCTTACAACTCCACTGGATCCAAAGACTTCCTACCCACTGGCCTGTGATCATCCTGCATTCAGCGTCATTGCATGTGTTTGGTGAGTCTGAAGAGCACGCTATAGATTGATATCGGACATATGGGCTAATATCAGATTTATGGGCTTGGACTGGACTGGACTGGGCTGAGATGTTTTCTCAATATTCAATTACTCTTGTATATATGGTAAACCTCTTTTTTTTAAAAAAATCATTTTATTAGGGGCTCATACAACTCTTATCACAATCCATACATACATCAATTGTGTAAAGCACATT
>NW_022107431.1:12370263-12442340 GCF_000313985.2 Echinops telfairi
GTCCTCAAGGCCTGGTGGGCCAGGATGTGCTCCAGTCTCTCTTCCTCCCCCATCATCTGCTCCTGTGTGCTGTAATCAGATATGTCCCTCTCCCGGAGATGCGAATTCAGTGCCATCCTTTGAAATAAATTCTTCTAGGGGGAGGGGCAGGAAACCTCTTTCTTAGACACATATGAGTATCTATAAATTTGTTTCTCTAGTCTACCCAGATTAACACACAGTATAAATCTAGAGTAATAGATATAGAAATAGATATAGGTCTTCTAGTCATTAGTGAGCTGAAATGGACTGGTCTTGGCTATTCTGAATCAGAAAATTAAGTGGTCTATTATGCAAGGAATGACACAATCGAGAGGAACGGCACTGTATTCACTATCAACAGGGCATTTCAAGATCTTTCTGGAAGTACAATGCTCTCTGTGACAGGTTAATGTCAATCTGAATAAAAATAAATAAAATCAATACAACTATAATTCAAATTTATGCACCAATCAGAAAAGCTAGTGATGAAGAATTTGAAGGATTCCACCAAGAACTTCAAGTGGAAATTGATCAAACATGCATTCAAGATTCCCTGCTAATCATTGGCAGTTGGAATGAAAATGTTGGAAACAAAAAGGAAGAAACAGTAGTTGGAAAATATGGTCTTGATGATAGAAATATGGTCTGGAGACCACATGATAGAATCTTCCAAGATCAATTATTTCTTCAATTCAAAAATCTGAAGTGGACTTCAGCAGATGGAATATGCAGAAATCAAAATGACTACATCTGTAGGAGGTGAACATGGAGAAACTCGATACCAACAGCTTAAAAACTAGGCCAGAGACCAACTGTGGAACAGTTGTAAGAGGTCATGAAAAAGAGAAGAAAGTGAACAAATCAAGTGGATGTCTGCAGAGACTTGAAACTTGTTCTTGACTATAGAGTGGCTCAGGTAAATAAAATGATAAAGTCAAAGAACTGAACAGAGAATGCCAAAGGTAGCTCTAGAAGATAAAGTAAAATATTGTAATAAAATATACAAAGACGTGGAGTCAGAAAACCAAAATGGAAGAACATGCTTAGCATATCAGAAAGTGAAAGAACTCAAGAAAAATGCAAGCCTCAAGCTGCAATATTGAAAGATTCCATGGGAAAATATTAAATGATGCAGGAAGCAGCACAATAAGATGGAAAGAATACACAGAGTTCTAAACCAAAATGAACTAGTCAACATGCACCATCTCAAGAGGTAACATGGTCAAGAACTAATGGTACTGAAAGAAGAAGTTCAAACTGCACTGAAAGCATTAACTAAAAACACATTTCCAAGAATTAATGAAATACTAACTGAGATGTTTCAACAAGTTGATGGAACATTAGAACATTGGATGAGATTCACTCATCTATGTCAGGAAATTTGGAAAACTGCTACTTGGTCAACTGGCTGGAAGAGATTCATATTTGTAGCCATTCCAAAATGGTGACCAACAGGGTGCTCAACTTATAGAAGAATATCATTGCAATCACATACATGTAAAATTGTACTGAAGATCATCCCATAATTATACAAGCACATTGACAGGGAGTTGCCAGAGGTTCAGACCAGATTCAGAAGAGGTGATGGGGAAAAAAAAGGATATCATTGCTAATGTCATATGGATGTTGGCTGAAAGCAGAGAATATTAGAAAGATGTTTACTTATAGTTTATTGACACTTCCCAGGCATTCCACTATGTCAACTGTGTGAGTCATAAAAAACTCTGGATCATCTTAAGAAGAATGAGAATTATAGAATACCTCACTGTGCTCATGAAGAACCTGCACATAGATGTGTTGACCATCGTGGGAACAGAACAAAGACTGCATGGTTTAAATCAGGAAAGCTGTGTTTAAATTAGGAAAGTTGTGTGTCAGGGTTGTATCCTCTCACCATTCAATATGTATGCTGAGGAAATGATCAGGGAAGTTGTATTGTGTGAAGAAAAGCAGGTGTCAGGTTTGGAAGAAGGCTTCTTAACAGCCTGCAATGTATGGATGACACAATGTGCTTGCTGAAAGTGAGGAAACCCTAAAGGACTTGCTGACGAACCTCCAGGATCGCAGGCTTCACCACGGATTACAACACAATGTAACAAAAACAAAATTCTGGCAACTGGAGCCGTAAGTAACATCATGATAAATGGAGAAAAGGTGGAAGTTGTCGAGGGCTTTGTCTTGCTTGGATCCACAATCACTGGTCATGGAAGCAGCAGTCAAGGAATCCAATGATGCATTAGACTGGATAAATCTGCTGCACAACACCTCTTTAAAGTTTTGAAAGCAAAAAAGTTACTTTGAGGACTAAGTTACACCTGGATCAAGTCATGGTATTATCACTTGCCTCATATGTATGTGAAAGTGGGACACTGCAAAGAGAAGACCAAAGACAAAGCCGTTCATTTCAACGATGGCGTGGGCGAAGAATGTTGGAAGTACTATGACCTGTCCAAAGAGCAAACAAATATTTCAGCAGTCCTGCCAGAATACTCCTTAGAGGCAAGGACGGAGGGACTTCATCTCATGCACTTTGGACAGGTTGTCAGGAGAGACCAGTTTCTAGAACAGGACATCATGTTGGTAAAGTAGAAGGGCAGAACAAACAGGAAGGCCCTCAAGGAGATAGATTGACAGAGACTCAAACATGGAAACAATTGTGAGTTTCTCAAAAGACCAGTGGTGTTTTCTTTCTCTTGTACGCAGCATTGCTATGAGTTGGAACTTAATAGAACAACAACAGCAAATTCTAATAGTCAGCCAGATGCAAGGTGGGTGGGATAACAGGGCTCCAGACTCTGTGTTCCTCGCCTCTTTTCCTTGCTCTTTAACATTTGCCCACATTTCTGGGATAATCAATATGCTCCTAACAAAGCTGTCCTCTCTAATTTATCACTGTGAGCCTAGATAATTCTTCTAAAAACGCAGAAGTAACACATCCTTCTCCATTGTGAAAATGTTCCAAAGGTATTTACTGCACCTCAAATTAAATTCAAGTTCCCTAAGTGACAAAAGTTTCAGGTGATTTCACCTAACCTGCTTTTGTAAACTATGATTCTCCATATTCAGTATGCTGCAGCCAAACTTGTCTGTGTTCGCTCCAGAATGAGTCTGTTCCTCCTCTCAGGGTCTTTTCCTAGAGTAAGCTATCCCACCCACCTGGAATATCTTTTCTTTTTATTTCAACATGAGCCAAACCTATCTACCCTTCAAAATTCTAATTCAATCCCACTTCTTCAGTTCAATGTCCTTTCATTTTTCTAACTTTCCCTTCTCTGAAATCTCATGATAACTGATTTCATGTTATCTTGTAGCATTTACTATAGCCTCTCTTAGATTACAATCTTGTGTCCACATGTTTTATGTATAGACAGAAACAAAGAGCCTTGCCTCGTCAGGGAGATTTCAAATGAATTTTTGCCATTCACTAGTTCTATGGCCTTGGGCAAGTTATTTAACTTCTCTCACTTCAATTTCCTTACCTTTAAAATGGGATAGTCATACTAAGCACCTATGATATTGGTAGATATTAAATGAGGCACAACATTTGACATAAGTTTGTTTTTATTTTACTGTTCTTAAAATCTGATATGTCTTTACTTCCCTGAGTGGAGGTTCAAGTAATTGAGGGCTGGTTTGTTTGTGTGCTTCTTGAAGTCTTCCCTGAGACACCATGCAAATGTCTCTTAGGTATAACTCAAAAGTATGTGCATTAATCATCTGAAATAATAATGAGATTTTAATCAAATACAACATGGTTTTCTTAGAAGTATAGGGTATAATATGAACATAAAATTGAATGAATATATAACACTGAGAATCATTCAGGAGTATGCTCTACGTGAACAGAGGTGAGTATGCTATATGTGAACTGAGGTGGGAATATCAATTCTTTCTGATGTCATGAGCTCACTAACAATGGAAGATAATAGACTGTAAATTAAAGAAGTGCAATATGACCTTGGCAAAGGAAATTGATGAATAAATTCATCAAAACAGTTCTTTCTTCCTATAATACAGAAAAGAATCAAGCATAAATTGTTGAACTCTAAATGATAGTGTTTCCCTTTTGAGAATAATGTTTCTTGGACACAATGGAGATGAAAGGAGTCTTTTGTACAAGAGCACCTCATTCCAAAGTGTACAAGTTTTCTCCATATACTTCTGTGGACATACCTGTGACATTTTCTCAAGTCTGTTCTCTGTCAGAAGGAAGTGAGAGAGATTGTAGATCCTGACTGAGTATAATAAACAATTTACTTTTAATTTTTAAAAAGCTAGATAAGTTTGTATTTACTTGGTGTTACATAAGAGTCTCGTGTCTAGCCTTAGCCTGCTGGACTGCCTAAAAATAACGCATAGGAACTCAGAGTAAGGAACAGAAATCCAGAGTTCTGGCTATGCATCTAGTTGCATGATTATACTTCCCTTGTGTTCAACTTGTAAATTATGGCGTTCACACATTGAAGTTAGTATTTTCTGATATTTGTATTGGAATTGAATATTCCACAGGGTTTAATTATTTGCCAACCAATATTCCACCAGCAACTTGCTATTAATATAAACAGACAGTGCAAAGGTCAAGGATCCCCCAAATGAATATTGTGTTAGGTAGGGTTCTCTAGAGAAACAAAAACAACACACTTATGAATATACAAATATTCCTATATATAAACCTATCCATATATAAACTTCTAATTTTTTATATCATTGGCTAAATGAATGATATGTCCCATGGGGATTATTTATAATGTTCCCCAATAAAATGACAATGATGTTTCTAAAGTGGACCTGGGACATTCTGTGATAGTTACATAATTTGGTGTCAATTTGGAGGACTAAGAGTGAAGGGGTGGATTCTAGTCTGTCAATCGGGTCATAGCCAATGAGGCCTCTGTGTGGGCATGATCGTCTCCTGAGAATTCTGGGTACTCCTGTATTTCCTCTTTGGAGGTGGGAGAGACTCTCTCTCATTATTCATTCCCTTGGAGACTCCTTTCAACTCACTCCTTGAGAGATGCTCTACTGACAAGACACATGGCGCTATGCCCTGGGAGCTGAAGAAGTCACATGGACCTACCCTGATGCAACCAGACCTCTGGAGCCAGAGAAGCCACATAGAAACCCCCACCCCCACCCCCACCAATGCTGAGATGCATAAAATGCCATTGGATCGACAAAACTTCCAACCCACTGACCTGCGATTCCCCTGCATTCAGCATCATTGCATGTATTTCGTGAGTCTGAAAAGGACTTTATAGATTGTTATTGGAATATGGACTAATATCAGACTTATTGACTTGATCTTGGCTGGGCTGGGATGTTTTCTCAATATTCAGTTGCTCTTGTATATTAACTATTAACCTCCTTCTTATATACATATGAGTGCTTATGAATTTGTTTCTCTTGTTTACCCGGATTAACACAATATATCAACCATAGATATATGAATGAATTTTGAGCTCACCCTTAATCATAGCCCTACCCTAATCTAAGAACAACTAGTTCTTATGACATGACCTTGCTCAATACCTGCACTCATGAAGAGATCACTGAATATCTGGCTCTTGAGCAAAGTGTGGTGAAGAAATTAGATGGTCCCTAGCTATCAGAAAGAATAGCATCTGGGGTCTTAAAGGCTTACTTTTAAGCAACCAGCCATCTAAATGAGGTGTCAGCTAAGCCCACAAGAAAGAAAACACTTATCTTCTGTGATCCAAGGATTGTAAATAATGAAATCCAAGAGCAGAGAAAGGGACTGCATTAGAGATTAAATTCTGAGCACTTGGTTTGCAGAAAGCTATGGATGACAGTGAAAGCCCAAAATTCATTTGCAGGGTCTCCATGTGGATCAAAACTCTTGTAAATCCCCTCTGACCATAAACCAGGGATAAAAGTAGCCTTGTTTTCAGATAGGTTTCACTGGACAGTGAATTTATGCAGACATAATCAGGTTAAAATTGAACACCTTATCATTTGTTCTTTCTTTTGACCCATTTAAAATTTGTTCTAGTTTCTATTATTTTCTGATTTCTTTTCTCTTGAGATTTTTCTCTGTTCTATTTTGTTATTGCTGTTGGGGTTTGTTTTTTCCTTTACATGAAATCCAGGATAGGTAAATCGATAGAGGCAGTAACTGAATTAATAGTTTTTTAGGGCATGGCAGGGGAGGTGGTGAGAAATGGGAAACTAATAAAAATGAGCACAATAATGAAGAAAATGTTCTAATAACAATTGTGGTATTGATTGCACAACTATTTTTAATATACTTAAACCATTGAATTGTATGATATGCAATTTGTATTTCAATTCAACTTTTAAAATAAAAAGTTAGCGCCAACATAATGACAGCTAACAATAGCAAGCCCTGCTTCATATTAAGTGTTTTGTTCATACTAACTAATTAATCCTCAGCCTTCAATGTACATTATTTCATAAGTGAACAAATGGAGAATCTGATGGGTTGTTAGCCCAAAATCACAGAGATTTTAAGGGGTAAAACATAGATTCAAATCTTCATGTAATGGTGGCACAATCTGACCTCCCTTATAAATTAAATTTAATATATAAAGGGTTTATATTTCAGTAGTCCTAGGGCTCCAAAAGTTACATAAATTCTTATCTGTGATTCAAGATGCTGGTGTTTCAACTCATCATGTGATTTCACAGGTGAAAGACATAGTGATTTGCTCCTGTAAAGATTACAGCCCAGAAAACCTTATTGGGTAGTTCTACGTGGCCAGAAAAACTCGATGGCACATAACAAAAAACATTTATAATCAATTATGAAATAGAAAGGAAATATTCCTTTTCAGTTTCCAAAATTGTTCATGTCTCAGGATATATAACAATGTAAAATGACTATCATAAATGAGAAATCTGCTTATATATAAAGCTGCTTCCTAAAAATTAAACCCTAAATGAGGATAAATGACTGCCAAACATGACAGAAAATATTTTGTTGTATAAGTAGCTTTTTTGTATAACTGCTTCTGTAAAATTATTATTTTTAAAATGCTGTGGAACACAGAAGTATCATATGAGATATTTGTGGAAAGAAACAATGGAAAATATTTATCTCATCCATTAGAACAGGAACAGAGGCCACCTGAAAAACAAACCATCAATTGCTCATATGCAACTTCACATTGAAGCTAAGCAAAGTCAAAACAAGTCCACGAGAGCCATAGTATGACCTTGAGTATATTTTATATCAAACATAAAGTTGATACATTGAACACCAATAAACCAAGAAGAGCAGGAACATTGTGGTATGACAGCAGACACATCACACAGGAAGAAACCAAAAGGTCATTAAAAGGACAAGATAGTTCGGTCCGTTGAACTATGAGTCCTCACTGACTTGATGGCAACTAACAAGAACAATGACAATTGCAATATTGAAGTATTCTAAGGGAGAAATAGTGAATCATGAAGAAAGCATCAAAAAAGATGGAAGGAATACACAGAAAGGGTTGAAATCAACCATTTCAAAGGGTAGCATATAATAATGAATCCAGAAAATGAACTATACGAAGAGAAATGTGGCACAAGGATTGGAAGAAGACTCTCCAACCACCTGTGATACGCAAGGACACAACCTTGCTTGCTGTAGGCAAAGAGGACAGGACGCACTTATTGATGAACCTCAAACAGTACAGCTCTCAACAAGGATTAAAATTCAACATAAGCCAAACACACGGTCATTGAGTTGATTCCCACGATAAGACAGATTGAACTGTGGGTTTCTGAGACTAAACCATTCGAAGCAGTAGGAAGCTTTGCCTTTCTCCCACGGAGTGGTTGATGATTTTGAACTGTTGACCTGGCTGCTAGCCGACCAACATCTTCACAATTGTTCTTATGTTTGAGCCCACTGTTGCCACTACTGTGTCAATCCATTTTGTCTAGGGTCTTCCTCTTTTTTTGCTGCCCTTCTATTTACCAAACATCATTACATACATTTTATTACATAGAGAAAGCAAAATCCTCACTCTTAGATCAATAAGCAGGATCGTGATAAAGAAAGCAAAGATTAAAGATTGTTGTCAAGCATTTAATTTTATTTACATCATTAACCAATATTCATGGAAACAGTAGTCTAGAAATAAAGTGACATACTAGGGAAATCTATTTCAAAAGACTCCTTTAAAGATGCCACTTTGAGGATTAAGGTGTGTCTGACCCAAGCCTTGGTATTTTCAACCACCTCACATGCATGCAAAAGATTCACAATAAATAAGGAAGACCAAAGAAAAATGGATGCCTCCCAATTATGCTGTTGACAACCAAATATTGAACATACTATGGAAGGACAGACCAATAAACAAATCTCTCTTGGAAGACATGCAGTCAGAATGCTCCTTAGAAGGGAGGCTGGCAAGACTTCCTCTCACATACTTTGGAGATGTAATCAGAAGGGGCCAGTGAAATGAAAAAAAGATATCATGCTTGGTAAAAGGTCTGCAAAAATGAGGAAGATCCTCGGCAAGATGAATTGATACATTAATATCCAGCATAGCAAAGTTGTGATAACGACACCAGGGCCAGCAGTGTTTTGATATGTGGAGTATGATGAGGCTCTGTATGAGTACTGACTTGGCGGTATCTAACACCAACAGAAAAGATCATTTACTCAGTTATATTAAAACACAGAGTGATACTACTTTTAAAATCACAATCAACTGAAAGGAAAAGAAAAGGGAAATCAGTTCAAGAAGAGTTTAGATTGTACTTAGCACCAGTGTTGGGGTGCTTGACAAACTCTGAAAGTCGTCATGCACAGAACTTGCATCTTAATCATGCATCCTTGTGTCTAAAAATACTCCCTGATGATTCTTTGGATTGTTACAGATGCTTCTTCAAGAAAACACTAAGGATGCCTATTAAGAATCCATGTCTCTTAATCAATGCTGACTCCATTAGTAAACCAGATTTATGTGTCTCAGAAATGGCCTTCCATGGATACTGAGTCTGTCTTTTTCACTAATAGAGGCCCTGGAATTATGAATACTTTTCTTCTTGGGTATTTAAAAAGCAGACAACGAAATGCTTTAAATGCCGCTAAAGTGATCACCCTTTCCACATTCTATGCAGATAACAATACCTTCATAATTAAAGTACTATTATTACTATTTAATTGTCTGTTTCATTGTTTAATGAATAGGAACTAGTTAATTATGGTGATGAGAAAGACAAAGGACAGTTTTCAAATGGGGAATGTGAAGCTCTGGTTTTTACAATGTGGGCTGAAAATTGCTTTATTTATACTTCGGAACGTCAGAACCTAGCTTCACACATCCTTGTCAAATTATGAATTTCTTTCAACATTATTTTAAAATGTGTTTAATGAGGATTCGGTCCCTCATTTTGCATCTTTAAACGATGCCACCTATATCTCCTGATATATCAGAAGTGATTGTTCGGGATTTGCTCATCAAATAATTCTGAAAGTGAAAAGTCTGCAGGGTCTTTTTAGGGCCTAAGAACAAAGGGAGACCTCAGGCCCTAGAGTGTACAATGCAAGAGTCACAACCTGGTGTGTTGCTGTTCTTTTTAGTTGCCTGCATGTCAACTCCACCTCATGGCTACCTTACCTACATATAGAAGCACTTCTGTGCTCATCGATGCAGCCCACTGGGCTTACAAACCACTGTTGGAATCCTGAGTTTGGTAACAAATCGACCACAAGCCACTCCTCAGGAGAAAGGTGAGGCTTTCTGTTCCCATGAACATTTATCGCCTCAGAAACCCACACAGGCTATTCTGCTCTCTCCTATAAGGTATCTGTGGGTCCGAATTGATTTGATGACATGTGAGAGTCTTTTGAGTTGCTTTGCAGTCCCAAACCAGAATCATCGCATCATGGCGCCGAATTCTCACCCGGGCCTCTGCCGTCCAAGACCTGTACTAACTTGGTGTCTTGCCTGTGAAAATGGCACCTTAAATTGCATAGCACTTTGCAGTTTTCAAAATCACATTTGCACTGATAATTTTATACGGCATCTGTAGCCCATCAGGCATGTAGTTCATATATGATGTCCACCTTACAACTTCAGAAACAAATTCAGTGGGGTTGAGTGGTCTGTCTGGTTCTGTGACTAATAAATGATACAGAGGTTTCTCTGAATCTTCAAGAAAGATGGGTAATTAAATAAAGGCATCATCAATGTGACACATTATTAACATTAAGATTTTCCCAAGAAGTAAAGCAATGAGACAGAGCATGGAGTGTCTGATTCCTGAGCCTAGTCTTTATCTCACAAAGGAGGCATGAGAGATTGCTGCATGGTAATTTGCAAACTTTGGCCAAAACTTGGGGAGGGAAAACTCGCAATGCAAAATCAATCTCTGATATAGATGTATAGAAAAATGCTTCTATCCCAACTGAATTTATCATCTAACTGAAAGTTTGTGCTCAGATACACAGGGCAATGTCTAGATAACCAGACCACTCAAACTCACTGTCACTGAGCCATGGCTGACTCACAGCGAGCCCCATTGGGCTTCCAAGTCTGTAGCTGTTTCCGGGAGTAGAGAGCCCAGTCTTTCCACCTGAGAAGCTGCTAGTGGCTTTGCAATACTGACCGTGAGGATGGCAGCTCAATGACTAACCATAATACCAGCAGGGCTCCTAATAGGAGATGCAAAATAAGACAACACGTTTAAAACCATCTTAAGGAGAAAAGAAATTCCATTGTGCAAGAGGAGACAAATCCTACTCAGCGACTTTGGGTTTCACAATATTTGTTTCCCTTGCTGACACCCTAGAAGTAACACCAGTAAACAGATGCCCCCAAGCCTGCCATCCTCCCTCCTTTGTCTGGGCTGCCCATACTGCCATGCATTCCTTAGATAACCCTATCTCCATACTCACAATAGCCACACCCATTGGATGGCTCAAATTCTCTGCATGAGCTTGTTGTGGTTGAGTTGCTGTAGATGCCAATTCATCATGAGCTCATGTGACGAATAGATCTGCCCCATGAGATTTCCGTGGCTCTGATCTTTACAGAAGGAGATCATCGGTCTTTTCCTGTGAAGCCCCTGGGGAGGCTCCAACCACCAACCCTTCCATGTGAGCAGTTGAGCACTTGACCCTTCTCTTCACCAGAGCTTTTTAAACAAATGCTACAAGGAAGGGGCGGGGGGAGGGGGAATATTGAAAGAATTTCAGTTTTATAACCTGTAATTTTTAAATTAGAGTCGCTTGCATTAGCAGGCCGAGCACCTTGCCAAGTCACTGATATAAATGTCTTCACTTAGTGACCCGCCCACACAGAAAATGTGCGAATTTTTGTCATTCCAAATATTGATCTTCATCTGACATTTTCTTTGGGCTGATACATACTTGTGCTTACTATTGATTTTAATATGTTTCTTTGCTGCTAAAAAGTTTAGTATTATGTTTTTATGTGTAATAGTATTAAACTGGAGGTTTCGTATTGATTGTGTGTCACTCCTGCCAAATCTTATCTGCAGAAAGTATATTTCTATCAATTTTTGTTCGGTCTGCATAGATGCCTTCCTATTGAACTGCAAGATTTGGAGCTGGTGTTTCCAGGAATCCCTCAAGTCTGAGAAGAGGTTAAAAATAGATTTCATGGCTTTCATGAGAAACCTGATGATTAAAACATGATTCTGATGCCTTACTGGTCAGTCAGGACACAGCATGAAAACCAATTTTCCAGGCAACATTGCGACTTTTCTTATGTTGAATACTTTTATTGTATCATCTAAACAATTTAGGCAAATCGAATCAGGCTTGACATAGTAGATCATTATCACACTAACATCAATGCAATAGTATTATTTAATATATTTATTTCATGACTATCGTGTATTGAAAATCTATGTCCTAGCCCAGGTAAGTTGACACAAACCTAACTATCACATTCTGTAAAAGATGGTGTATCTCATTACAGCCAGGCCTATAACACAACCATCTCATTCATCACATGGTATGTTTATACACACTGGTCAAAGCATAGAGACATGGACTCTGTTGACTCAAGGTTTAGAAGCAAAGGAGAGAATTGTCTTGTCTTCAACGATTATGATGGGTAAATTTTTATTTCCTTGACTATTCTAAAAATTTCAGTAACTAGATTTTTGCTAAGTAGTCATAGCAAAATTAGCGATAGCCAAGTCAGACAAAGGGAAGTGGATTTAGAGAACAGTGCATGATTGGGTGGGAGAGAAGCTAAGGTGTGAGACCCATGCTACTCACCAAAAAGGAATAAAAGACAATCAACTCCAGAAGGCGTTAGCAGCAGGTCTCTCTGTGGACAAGACTCAGCCCGAGGGGAAAGAGTGTGTCACATGGGTTTCACCACATCTTTGACACTGCTCACTATGGATCAGTAAGTAAGCACAAATGAATCCATGCTTACTAGGTCCTTTGTCCCTGCAGAGGTTACAAATTTGAAGAAAAGGAAAAAGGACGTGAATTCTTTGGGAAAGTTCTATGGGCTGGGGAAAGGAGAAAGATCTAGGACATCCCTAGAAGTAGACTCTTTGATGTGACTTTATTTTTTTTAAAAGGAATTTGTTCTCCACAGATTATTGAGTAATTAAAAGTAACCTTGTGCTTATCTCACTTCATGAGAAATATGACACTATCTACCAGGCCAGCTAGGAACTGAATCAGGGCAATGAGAAGATGAGAAAGTAAAAAACCCCAAAAGTTTGGTTGTTAGAATTGTGCTGGAAAAGCCACAAAAGTGACTGGGATGCAGGATGCACTGACACTGGGCCAGTGGAATATGGATTCGAGCTCTGTGTACATGGGCACAGAGGGGAAAACGTGATCTTGGGACTTGGTAAGATACTAAACATGCAGTTGGGAAGCACCTGAAAGGTGCAAAGCAGAAGAACAAACACGTGTTTAGCACATCAGGTCAGTACCTGATTGTGGTTGTCATTGGGTGCCCTTGACTGTGTTCCTATTCAGAGCTACCGTATACATCACAGAAAGAAACGCCGCCCATACTGTGCTTTATGTGAGCCCATTGTCGAAGCCACTGTGTCAAGCATCTTGTCAAGGATCTTCTACTGTCTCACTGACTCTTTACTTTATCAAGCATGGTGTTCTCCTCCAGGGACAGGTCTATCCTGATGATATTATGAGATGAAGTCCTGATGCTTCGCTTCTAAGGAGATCTTCTGACTATACTTTTACCAAACCCGATTTGTTAGCCCTTCTAGCAGGGCATGATACTTCCAATATTCTTTACCATAACATCACAATTGAAAGGCATCATTCATTCTCCATTCTTGCATATTTCTTGTCCAGCTTTCACGTGCCTATGAGGCAATTGAAAATGCCATGGATTGAGTCAGGAGCATCTTAATCCCTAAAGTGACATTTTTATTAATTAACACTTTAAAGAGGTCGTATGCAGCAGATTTTCCCAGTGCAATCTATTACTTGATTTACTGACTGCTGCTTCCATGAGCATCAATCATGGGTCCAGGTAAAATGAAATCCTTTACAACTTCAGTCTTTCCTCCATGTAAGATGTTGTGGTTTGCTAGTCCAGTTATGAGACTTTGGGCTTTCTTCACATTGAGTTGTGATCCGTACTGAAGGCGGCAGTCTGATTTTCATCAGTAAGTGTTTCAAATCCCCCTAACTTTTAATAAGTAAGACTGTGTCATCATCTGCATATCACAGGTTGTTAATAAGCCTTCCTCCAATCCGGATGCCACATTCTTTTTCATATGAGCCACCTTCTTTGCTGAATTGCTCAGGGTACAGTTGGAATAAGTGTGGTGAATGGATACAACCCTAAATTACAGCTTTCCTGATTTTCAACCCTTGCTTTGTTCATTCAACTGCCTGTTGGTCTATGCACAGCTTCCTCAGGAGCACAAGAAGCGTTCCGACTCTCCCATTCTTCTCAATGCTATCCAAACGCCTTTGCCTAGTCAATAAAACAAAAGTCAACATCTTTCTGGTATTCTTTGCGTTAAGCCAAGATCCATTTGAGGTCAGGTATAAAACGGCTCATTCAATGTGCTCGTCAGATCGAGCTTGACTTTCTTTAAGCTCCTTTTTGATGTACTGCTGCAATTGTTTTTGAATAATATTCAACTAAATTTTACTTGTTTGCAATATTAGTGATATTATTAGATTATATTTGAATTATGTTGGATGACCTTTCTTTCAATTTGCCAGATAGATATTTTCCACAGTTTTTGGCCTAAACCAGTGAATGCTCCTAGTGCTGCTGCATCAATTTGTTGAAACATTCCATTGGTATTTTGTTATGCCTGAAGCCTGGTTTTTCACTAATGCTTTTAGGGAAGATTGGGCCTCTTTCAATACCATTCATGGTTCTTTCTCATACGCTACCTTTGGGAATGATGGAATGTCCACCGATTCTTCTGGATAGAGTGACTCTTTGTATTCCTTTCATCTTCTTTTGATGCTTCCTTCATGGTTCAATATTTTGCCCATAAAGTCCTTCAATATTTCAACTTGAGGCTTGAATTTTCTTCAGCTCTTTCATCTTGAGGTATGCTTAACATGCTCTGCCATTTGGGCTTTCTGGCTCAAGGTTTTGTACGGTCCATTATAAAATTTTACTTCTTGTCTTACGAAGTCCCTTGAAAATTTCTGTTGAGTTTTCATTTCACCATTTATTCCATATGTTGTAACTACATTCCGGAAAAAATTTCAGAGGCTCTTCTGACATCTACTTTTATTTACATTTTCTGTCTTATCTTTTTGATGACCATTTGCTTTCTTTCTTCATGGTGTTCTTGATGTTATCCCACAGTTTCCTATGTCCACTTTTATTGGTGTTCAATATGTCAAATCTGTTCTTGAGCTTTTCTCTAAATTCAGGTGTGATATCATTGTTCTTGAATATGATAGTCTGAATGAAAATGGCCAATTCCAGGCCATTTCAGCTCATGAATACCTAAGATGTCAATATTTATACATTGTTTCATTTTTGATGACTTCCAATTTTGGTAGATTCATACATTATTCATTTCACGGTCTGTTTATTAATGGATATTTGCAGCTGTTTATCCTCATTTTAAGTCATGTTCCACCAGCAAATGAAGGTTCCCAAAGCTTTTCTCCATGGACATCATTAAGATTGACTCTACTTTGAGGAGGTACCTCTTCCCTGGTTGTACTGCAAATACCCTCCAACCTGAGGGGCTCATCCTCTGGTGGTGTATCAGACAATACTCGTCTGCTAGTCATAAGACTGTCAGTGGATTATCCCTCAAAAGTGAGCAGCTGATTCCTTATTCCCTGTCTGTTCTCAGTCTGGAAGCTATGCTGAAATCTGTTCATCTTGGGTGACCCTGCTCTATTTGAAATACCAGGTTCATAGCTTCTGAAATCATAGCAATCCACAAACTTCCCCAATACCACAAACTGACAGATGATGTTATGAAGGATAAGTTTCATGGGTTTGGAAGGATGAAATATTTTCTGCTAGATGACCTAATTACGCAGGTGAAGGACAAAGTATAATTTCAGTTGGAAAAATAGAACCTGGGATGTGGGAAGAAAAGCCAGAAAGTTCAAATTAACATGTAAAGTGTCAGAAACGTGCAACAAAAAGTGTGAACGTGATGTTCAAAACACAAACTAAAGTGTGGCAGAAGATCTGTCAATGCACTTGCCCTAACTGCCTTCACCCTAAGAAGATGCAAAAATGTAGACATTCCTGACCGTAGGAATTTGTAGCTCAGTATTGAAGAAGGACTATGTATCTAGAGTCTAAAAATAAGGAGTGATCTAGAAGAGTTGATTAGTGGTCTGGGCAGTGAGGAGTATTGACATTAGAAGAGGGGAGAGTGTGTTACCAGGTATGTTGATAATTTCTGCTTAAAGTACAGAAAGACTAACTCTGTCAACTCAAGTTGAGAGGCAGAAGGAAGAGTTCTGTCGCCAATTTGAGTAATAGATATATCTTTATTTCCTTGAGCATTCTAAAAGCATAAATAACTAGATTCAAAATAAGTAGTCATCAATAAGTGACATGCAAGTCAGGCAATGGGATGTGAATGATATGAATAAAGTATATTTCCTGGAGGTGCTAAAATAACGAATCCTAAATATCTTGCTATATGTTTTCCTCTTCTGTTGTGATGCTATGTTCTCTTACGTTAATAGATTGTCAACAATAGGAAGAGAGAGGAACAATGAAAATTATAGACATAAAAAATTCTGGGTAGCCTCATCACTATTACAGTAGACAAGTATGTTTGAAATCCTAGTGTTTTTTGCAACTACCGGTAGCGCAAATGTAAAAGTGCTGAGCTACTAACAGAAGGGTTGTTGGTTGGAATCCACAGTCACCTTGGAAAATAAACCTGTTGATCGACTTCCTAATGGGCACTGTCACTGAAGACCTTGTTCAGCAGTGTTGTACTGTGAAACACATGATGTCAACATGCACCCAGATCAACTCAAGCAGAGTTATTGTGTTTTGTTTGTATGTGGCATACTCACTGTCATTCATATATTCCAACTCATCGTGACTCTAAGTAGGGTTTCCTATGCTATGTAAATCTTTCTGGGAGCAGACAACTTCATCTTTCTGCCATGAAGCAGGTCATAAATGTGAACCACTGATGTGGCAGTTAGCAGTCCAGTGATGACCCACAGTACCACCAGGACTCTTCTGTGTCTATATGTGCATGTGTGTGTATATAAAAGTGATTTGGATCCAACAATCCCCGTGGAGGAAAAAGATGAGTCAGCTGCTTCCATGAAGAACTACAGCTATGGAAACCCTATGGGCAATTCTACTCTGTCCGCTGGGGAAGCTTTGAGCCTAAGTCAACTTGACGAGGCAATGGATTATAAAAGGAGACTTCGAAGAGTTCACAGGAAAATTCCTCTACCTTTCTGTTTCATTTTTCCACAACTTTTTAAACCTCTGTAGTTCCTGGAGAAATGAACTGAAAAGGTAATGGGATTCTCCCAAAAAATTTTACAAAGCCCCATTGTATCTATAATTTACAAACATTTGTTTCTATTGCTGCGTTTAACATATCTGTTTTGTTGTCCCTTTTAAACCTAGTTAGAAAATACAGTCTGAATATATCACTTTCTTAAAATTTGTGTAGATTTGTCCTATGATCAATTAATGTAAATGGTTGCAATGTGCTTGGAAAGAATATGTCTTCTGTTTTTGCTTGAATACTCTATTTGACAGATATTCTTAATATATATATAAATGTGTGGTCATATATTCTTTATATCCAATTTAGTCTTTGTATCATTCAAATCTTTTACATATTTACTTTTTTCCACTTTACTTTTTTCCACTTAATGGCACTGAGAGATATGTATTAAAACCTCACAATGATGATTTTATTCACCTTTGAAAATTTTCTCTGATATAGGTTCAAGATTTCCTATGGCTTCAAAATTATTACAGCTCACTGAAGGATTAAATTTATATTGACCCCCTCACTCCTCTGTATCTGTCTTATATTTAAGTGATGACTCTGAGGTGAAAGAGAGGCCTTTTTTAAGGATCACTTTATTGGGAGGCTCTTACAAATCTTATAACAATCTATCATTCAATTGTATTAAGCATATGTATTAGTCTGGGTACTTTGGAGAAACAAATCCACAGAAACTCATGTATAAGAGAGAGTTTTATATAAAGGTTAAATATACATCAAGAAAATGTCCCAATCCAGTGCTGCCCAAGCCCACAAGTCTAACATTCATCCATTAACTCACATGTCCAACACCAGTCCACAAAGTCCTCCTCCATCTCACAAAACAGATGCAATGATGCTGACTGCAGGAGGAAAGCTGAGTCAGTGAATGTGTAAGCATCTCAGTGCTGGCAGGGGTCTCCACACAGCTGCTCCAGCACCCAGGGCTGCATTGGGGTAGGTCCAAGTGGCTTCTCCTCAGGGATGTATTGCAGGAAGTGAGCCTTTCCAGCTGAAGTAGAGAACTGGCTAAGGCAGCTGCACCCTGGTCTGACCATCAGAAAGCAAGAGATCTGAGAGCTAGAAAGGTGAGGCTCACCGAGCCACTTATCCCTCTGCCCTTCAATTAACCCCACATGTGTTTATCAGCCAGGGTGGCACAATAAACTAACTACCTCAGCATACTTGTATATATGTTGCCATCAACATTTCCAAAACATTTTCTTTCTACTTGAGCCCTTGGTATGAACTCCTCTTTTTCCCCCCTCCCTCCCCCACTCCTCCACCCTTGTGAATCCTTGATCAATCATATATTGTTGTTGTTGTTGTTGTTGTTGTTGTTTTGTGTCTTACGCTGTCCATTGTCTCCCTTCACCCGCATTTCTGTTATTCGTCCCTCTGGGGAGTGGGCTATATATCCAACCTTGTGATGGGTAAGATCTTTTGACACAGGGAATTGAGGACAGAAAAAACCCTCAGGACCAGTAATGGGAGTAGTGCTATGAGAGTAGGGGGATGGTGGGGGTGGGATGGAGGAAGGGGGAGAAAGGGGAAGCCCATCATGAGATCTCATTATCTTTATTAAGTTCTTACGAAGATTGATGTTGTTAGTTTCTGACTTGTCGTTTCCAACTCCAGGTGATGCCTCCTGTGCAGAGGAGAAGCACTCCCTGGGGTTTTATAGACCGTGACATTTCACAACCATGGTACCAAGCCTGTCTTCTGAAGTGTCTCTCTCAGGGTGGAATCGATCCGCCAACCTTTTGGCTGGGATTGAAGTGTTTAACTCTTTGAGCCTCTCAGAGACTCCTTGTGAGAATTAGAGGGGGGAATATTTGTAAAACACTTGGGATTAAGTCTGAGGCCACTGAGTCATATTAGGTGAATAAAGAATAGATCTGCTTCTAGTTTCCAGTAATATTTCAATGGTAGCATTAAAAATGTCATTTCCTTTTGTTCATATTTGCCTGGCATAGCTATTTCCATCTTTACACAGTCTCCTCTTCTGTGCCTTACTGCTGTGTGTGTCTGGTAAGCAAATGTGCCCAGGTCTCTGCTGATTTCTGCCTCGGTACTTTTGTTCTCTATTTTCACAAACTTGAGTGTGAAAAAATAGTGCTCTTGTACCTTTCTTGAATCATAGTGACCACACAGGACAAAATACAACTGCCCCCATGGGTTTCTGAGGCGGTAACTCTTTGCGGAAATAGAAAGGCTCATCTTTTTTCCCAAGGAGCAGCTGGTGGTTTCAAACTGTAGAACTTGTGGTGAGCAGTCCATTCATAACCCTGAGCTGGTATGGAGTATGAGTCAGTATGGACTTGATGGCAGGGAGTTTGGTTCTTGTAATTTACCTTTCCTGACCTATATCAGGAATCAACTCACACAACTAAATTAAGGTAATTGATTTGATTTTGTCTAATACTGGGCTAACACCTACATGTTTGTTCAGTGGTTATCCACCCCATTTAAAACTCTTTGTAAAGTAAAGCTAGATATTTTTACCTATGGCATGCGCATAAATGGTCTTTTATTTAAGATATGATGGCTGTTTTATGCTATTCTTGGTATGCTGGCTTCCTTCTCCAAAACATAAAAGAAGGCATTCTGAACCTGCACCAGCAGATGCACAGATTCCATCCGCTCCACGTGTAACGTCTTCTTCTAACCTTCCCATCCATAAAGCGAGTGCTTTCAAATGCAAACTACAAAAAAGGTATTTACCGAGATTTTTATTTCAGCAATGACACATAAATATGAATTATAGATGTGTAATAAAAACCAAAACCCATAAAGCTGAGAGAATGCAAGACCTTGAGGAATTAAACAAGTTTTGAAATGTAAGTCTTGATTTCAAAGCAAAACTACAACGTTGACTCCTTTCAGCCACACAAAGTCTGTAATGTTCCAAGAAACAATATATTTTTAGAAGAGCAACAAAAATGGGTATTTCCATATATAAGAATTGGTCCCAAGTTGTACAGCGAATCTAGATGTTATTATACATTCCTGCAAGTGCCACGGAGTGCACTTCTTTTAACAGTTTTATTGACATATAATTCCCATCTCCTACATTTCAATAGTTCAAGCATATTCAAGAGAATTGGGTAATCGTCATCACAATCAGTTTTAGGACATTTCTTCTTCCTCGTACTCATTGATGTTAGCTTCCTACAATTACCCAATGTGACAGGTAGGTTTATTGTGCCAACCTGGCCAATAAACACATGTGGGATTAATGAGGTCGCAGTTTAATTAAAGGGCAAAGAGATAAATGGCTCAGCGAGCCTTACCTTTCTGTCTCTTGCTCCCTGATGATCAGACCAGTGTGTGACTGCCTTAGCTAGTTCTCTGACTCAACTTGTGAGCTACACTACCTGTGTAATACCTAACTTGTGGACCCTGTTGCTATAGTTTGAGGTTCCTTTGAGATCTACTTCCCCACACTGCTGGAGTATACATCACTTGAGCTGGGGACTGTTGGACCCTGTCATTTGACTGTCTGTTGGTGACCTGCCCTGCTGTTTGCTGCCTGTGGCCAGATTGCCTGTATATCTCTACAGAAGACTCAGCTGTCTGCTTCCTTGACTTGCACCCAGAAGCCCTCATGAGTTGAAGGACAGCTAGTATATTAATTGTCTCACAGTTGAACGGAGCCATTTATACTGCTCTGTGGACTAATTAGCTGTTTATTTATTCATGTTGTATCTATCTATCTGAAAATCATAAGTGTCCTGGCTTTCTTTCTCTAAAGAACCCTGTTTAACACACCCACTAACCTCCCTTGCCAGCTCCCTAGGAAACTATCAGTCAAGTTGCTGTCTTTAGAAATTCACATGTGCAACTTTGGGAAATTGTGTCCGTTGCGTATGCACAGGTATTCCCCAAAGTGGTTGACTCATCTTAACGCATCCACCCAACCTTCTGTGCCTAGTGGGTGCTTTTTTCACTTCTCTTGCTCCTGGGATGTTACTAGCCTTCCAGAATTTTACTCAGGTGATGTGAATGAAGAAAGAAAAAAAAAAGCGATATGTATATCCTTTCAGGGCTGTGCCATAATGTGCAATACAGAACATCACTTAGGATTTAAGGGCCCATAAAGTAGAAAGCTTATTTAACCCCTTGACTGCTCAAGGCACATCAGTTGCAACACCCTGTGATACTGGAATTTTATGAGTCATTTTTGGCCCCAGAGCACATATTAATTCTCTCGACGTGGCACCCCAGTCAAAAGCAGAGCCAGGTATCCTCAGCCCTTGCTGTTGTCTGTCGTTGTAACTGGTTGTGGAAATTCCAACATGGTAAATCAAACTGCCCGAGAGCAGATAATTCAGTAAATTCATATGAGGAAGCACCAAGTCTATAATACTTTCTTTTGTGGAATGAAATAAAAATGAGCTCATTTCCAACGAAGTCAGACGTCCCAAAAGCAATGGCACATTTCTTCTTTAAAATGGCATGAGTGTGGTACAATAATCTCGTAACTCAACGGGGAATAGATATCAATGTTACTATTTGCATACTATTCTGCCTTTGCATTTGTTTTTGATTGGTTTTCCCTCCACCCAATTGGTCCCATCTCGTGGCGATTCCCAAGTGTGCCAGAGCCATGACCATGCTCCTCGGAGTTTTCAATGGCTGCTTTGTGCCGGGGCAGATCATCAAGCCTCTCTTTCATGGCACCTCTAAGGTAGATTTGAACTTACAACCTTTCAATTTGTAGGCAAGCAGTGTTCATTTGTAGCAACAAGGGACTCTCATTGCAGCGAAGTGTAAATCAATAGAAGAGAAAAGGCCTTCCTGCCTCCTGAATGTATATCCCGGAGTGTCAGCACCTTAAGAGATAAGGAAGTTTCCGTGAGGGAGGGGAGGCTGAAAGTCAGCCAGGAATCCTAAGGGGGGTGGCTAGAGCTTGAAAGATGATCCACTCTTCCAGCTGGAAGTCTGGCAACTGCCCTCAGCATGCTTTCGTCTCCTCTTTGAATTTACAATCTGATGACACAAGGATTCGGTGGCCTGACTCTCTTTTATTATTATGTTATATGGCAATTTTGGATGTCAAGCATTGTTTCTATTTTGCACACAATGCTCAGTGTTTGAAGAAATCGATTTTTACATCCTTATAAGAGGAATAAGGGAAAGGTGCATATGATTATAACTCAAAACAAGCTATTTAAATAATATGTGTGTGTGTTTTGATCATGCTCATTTAGAGTCCATGAAGTGCCCCAACACATCATTTTATTTGAGCTTCACAACAATTCTGCACAGTGTATATGGTATTGATGTATGATAGCAAAAGAAACTGAAGCTCAGGGTGGTTGATTGGCTTGTTCAAGGCCACTTGCAAAGTGCAGAGCTGGAAATAAACACTGTCCCCCTTATTTAGAGTCCACTTCTCACTTCAGTGCCCTATGTGGTCAACTTGAACTTGTTATATATTTGGGGTTCTGATTTCTCCTTTAAAAAGTCAGTGCCAGGCTATAGCAGAGGTGAGGGAGAAAGAGTGAGAAAGAGAAGCCAGGCTGGTAAGAGAGAAAAGTCCATGAGGTGGGAAAGAAGAAATGAAAGCCGAACAGAGGTCAGGGAATGGCTGATCCTCCCCGTTTTTCCCTACCCGCCACAGAACTCTCTTAAAATGTAAAGCCTTTCATCTTATTTAATTTTATGTTTATTTTCTCCTTCAAACATTCTCCCATGCCTGAGATCTCAGATTTTTTTAATTGAAGCAATCTTTCTCTCCAGTTGTTATTAAAGTACTTGCTGATAAAGATCAAAGACTTCAACATGGATTGCACCTTAAGGCTAAGAAAATAAAAATTCTCATAAGTGGACGAATAAGAAGCATCATGCTAATGGAGAAAAGATTCATATTGTTAAGGATTTCATTTTACTTGAGTCTACAATCAACACTCATGGAAGCAGCAAAAAACAAAACAAAGCCAAGGCACTTCCTGAACAGCCACCTCTCATCTGTCTGGGCAGGCTGGTGTTTGGCTCTGATGCTGACCAGGTGTCAGCAGAACTTCCGGAGTGTAGGAAGTAAGGCCTGGCAATCCATTTCCAAAAATCAGTCCATGCAAACGCTGAGAATAGCAACTATCCAATCATCACCCATCAAGGGGATGGCACAGGAGTGGGCAGCATTTTGTTCTATTGTATATGCGGGTACTAGGAGCGATGGACCTACACAAAAACAAGGAACAACAAAACGTGTGACGCTTGCCTAATTCCTCCATGTTAGCGTCTCTCTATAGCTATACGTTGAGTTCTTTTGAACTTCCAAAATTTCCAAATCCTTCCCTGGAAGGGTGTTGCTGAGGGAGATGGAGAAACTCTTTCAAGTCTTTATCGATCCATCTACCTGTTTTGAAATTCCAGAGCATCATAATCCACATGTCAATATTCTCAAATTCTCAATATTCTCAAATTCTCAAACCCCAAAAAACCTCAGCTCTTAAAAAGTCACGATGCCCACAGTTTGCTTACAAATTCAGAAACTTGATCACACATAGAAACTGATGGTTATGAAAACTGTAAATATTTTTGTAAGCTTTTATTAACTAAGCACAAGATTAAAATTTGAAGCCATACAATGCAATACTCATCTTTGAAACTCTTAAAAATAATAAAGAGTAAAACATGGAGACCTCATTTTCATTCTTAAATATTTGAAGGAAAGCATCCATCCACCTGCCCCAGCTTTTAAAAAAAATTAATTAGACAGTAACTTGCTGTAACTTGGAATCCCATCTTATGGAAAGTAAATTGAACCCTGTGTTAGGAATTATCCTGGGGAAAGGTGATTATTTCAGGATTCCTCTTAGAGGTGTGGAAGGCTTTTTCCTGGTGAGGGCTTTGGGGTCGGTGTGTTTTTCAGGAGCTTGGGCATGGTGAGTGATGATGTACCAGGTGTGGGAGACACGTTCAGCTTTCACTTGGAGAGCTGATGAGAAGGGAAATGTCCCTGGTTCGAGGATCACTTTTTAATAGGAAGTGGCTAACTTCTGATTGGAATCAATGTCTCCACCGGTGAGTGCAAGAAGAGTTTAATTAACTTTCCTGGTTCCGCCTCGTGATTTCATAGAGCTGGTCTTTGGAAGTCGCATCAGTGACGATCAGCTTACTGCCTGGGTCAGCGTTTTGTGCCTTACAGATCACTCTTCATCACTGCCACCTCGCCGCCCCGGCAGCAGCCAGCAGTCCTGGAGAAGGCAATGCTGCCAGCCGTGGGGTGCTGGAAGGATGGGCAGGCACATTCAGACAAGGGGAGAACAAATGAAAACAGGAAGCCCATACTACAGTGTACTCTGGAGCTGGTTGTTGATTTGGCGAAGGCCGGCTTTCTTCTCTAAATGGTTGTGTAATCCACACACACTAAATGTGGTGCCTGGAGTAGAGCACACGTGACAATGAAGCCGTCTCCATTGATCCTCCTGAAAAGAACACTGAAGCTGCCCTCCCTGTAGCCTTTTCTTGTTCTTGCTCAGTGGATGTGCATGCCGAGCCCCTGTTGGAGCACAGAGAAATATGGTTGTACTAGACTGAAATTTGGAGGTAAAGGTTGGGTGGACAGAATTAGGAGTCTCCTGCATAATCAAGGTCTGGGAAGCTTTCCACCTATGCTTTCATTTTGCAGAATTTTTGTTTTGAATGAAAACACATTCAGCCCAACACAAAATCCAGAGCAAGTCTGAGCAATGACACTACTAGACAGGCCAAAATGGATGCATCCATAAACAATAATGAACTATCAAATAAATGATTTAGCCCAAATTCATCAATCAGTATTAAGTAGAAAAGTAGGGGGCTTAGAAAATATGTTCCCTTACACCATTTTATTAGTTAAGTCTGAATGCAAAACCTCTGTATGTCAGAGGTATATCAACATAAAAGAAAGGTAAGGCACAGCCAGTAGTACTTGTGATTTGTGTGGCCAATAAAAATGAAATCAATTACTCTCTCTCAACATTCTGCCAATGTAGCTAACATTCGACACGATATTCCAAAAGCCCCAAACCAAACCAAAAGACACACTAGTCAGGGAAAGCTTCTGAGAACACATCAGATTGAGGTTTTGTTTCTTTAAGTCTAAGCGTCAGCACGTTTGGGTTTTATGAAATGTTAGACACCTTGTATTTGACACCTTTCGTTTCAGGCCTCCCGCATCGATTGCAGGGTCCTCTTTGAGTTGTGCAGGTTATTTTCTGGATGGATGACTGCAGGCAAGAGTACAAGTGCACAAATACGCTTACATTTTTAATGTTTGACCTGATTCCTAATGCTTCCATGCCCGGACAATGTTCCAAACCCGAGACATTTCCGGGTGTCAGATACAAAGGCAGGTTGGCCCAGGTGGTGGCAGCGAGATACAGAACAAAGATCTCGCATCAGCTGGGCAGTCGCATTCTAAGTGATGGCCTTGTGTTGCATCAGGATATGTTATTGTACTCGTAGGTTGTTCATGGTCAGCTACCATTGCAGTGACAGAACGGCATGAAAAAGAGAGAAGGCTGTTAATTAAAATGCCAATACCATTCTCATTATGAATCTGCGATGTGCAACACAGAAGAATACCCTAGACAGATCAGCATCAACATCCAGATACTTGGTCAATATTTTTTTTTTTTGGAAAGTCGCTAATAAGTGGGGTATTCTTCGGGTGATCAATTTTTTGCCTAGATTGATCTGGTGTCTTCCTTGGCCTGACAAGAATCCTCCACCAAAATGGTCCAGAGGTAATAACCATGCTTTTAACACCTCTACAGTCTAAAAATTCAGATTACTAGATATCAAAGGGAGAGAGGTGGGGCCTGCTGTTCTATATGATTCATTTTCCTACCCTGCTCATTCAAAGTGTCTAATTAGCAGGCACACTTATTCCTCATTGCCTTTAGCTCCTCAATCAAGGATTTCTGCTGAAGGAACCCTGCTGCTGGTGCTAGAATTTTAAAAAAAATCATGAAACACATATTCATGTAATCAGACTATAAACATCACCCCTTCATTGCTGAGAAAAATGATCTCTTTCCTCATGTCTGGGCACTCTTACACCACCCGTAAGTTACTTTCCACCCTTTGTGGGTATTTTATGGCCTTTCTTGTGTTGGTCTGGGCATAAGGGAAGGGATAAAGGAGAGAACATGAATGTGTTTAGAGTAAAGTTAATTTTCATAATGTCCAGAAGGGAAGGCAACTATCTATCATGTCAAAATATTGTCAGTCTATGAAACTACAATAGAATATCACCTGTGTTTCTAGATCTTATGGCCACCATGCATATCCCTATGGAGAAATGAAGCGCTCTATACAGTTCTATAGATATAATTTCCCAATGTTTGGCCTTCAGATAGATAGATAAATAGATATATGTGGGTATGTATGGATATAGAATACATATATAGAATCCACGGGGGTTTTAAGAGGTTCATTGAAAAATTCCATTACCTTTCTATTCCATTTTTCTGTGAACTTTTTGAAGCCCTCCTGTGTGTGTGTGTGTGTGTGTGTGTGTGTGTCAGAGTGTTGTTGGGCAGAGAATAGTAATGTTGGGGAGCCATTATGTCCCTTTAAGACTGATTATAGAAGCAATTGTGCAATTATGTTTGACATGGAATGATATGACATATGTATTAATTCCCAAGTTACAGCACATTTTTAAAAATTAAAAAGCACAGATCCAGGAATAAGTTCTGGTGCTACATCAAAGTGAGGTGAAAAAAGTAGATGGTGCCTGCCTATCAATCAGAATAATGGCTGGGGCCCTAAAGGCTTATGTTGAAAACAAGTAGCCATCTAAACAAGGAGTCAATTATCTCCACACAGAAAGTTCAAAATAGCTTGCTTGATCCAAAGATGACAATTAAAAAATTCTAATATGGTGAAGAGAAAATTATTATAAACACCCAAATATGTAGAAGTCCATGGAGGACAGTGAAAGAGAGGCCTAGACCCAATTGCAGAGTATCTAATCAGATTAAGCCACTGGCAGATCCACTTTAGCTCCAGGCAAGAGTCTCAAACGGCCTTGCTATCAGGCAGAGACCATTGAAATCTTGATTATGCAGGATTGTACTCAATACTTAGCCAGTTGGCCTCCCTATAGACATGACCTAAGTTTGTTCTGGGTGCAAGCATCTCTGTTGTTCCATGACAGATATTCCTTCCCTGACTTTTTGAATGTTGATGGGAGTCTTCACCCTGTAAAAGGACTGAGTTATGGTTGCAAATACATTTGAGTAAATTTCCCGCTCTTTGATGAATTTTCTCCCCTAGAAAATAGCTTAAAACAACAAAAATATTTTCTTCTTTATTCTCTCAGTTTTACAGGTCAGAAGTCCAAAAACAATTTTACTACGCCAAAAACAAGCTGTAAGCAAGCCTGTCTTGCTCCAGAGATTCTAGGTGAGGATTCTTTTTTTATTCTTACTATTTTTATTTAATCACTTTATTGGGGACTCATACAACTCTTATCACCATACATACATACATCCATTGTGTCAAGTACATTTGTACATTTGTTGCCATCATCATTCTCAAAACATTTGCTTCCTACTTGAACCCTTAATATCAGCTCCTCATTTTCCCCTCCCTCCTCCCTCCCTCAAGAACCCTTGAAAATTTACAAATTATTATTATTTTGTCATGTCTTACACTGTCCGATGTCTCCCTTCCCCCACTTTTCTGTTGTCCATCCCCCAGGGAGGAGGTCATACATACGTAGATCCTTGTAATCGGTTCCCCCTCTTTTCTTGTCTCTTGCAGCCACTGATGGTTGCCACTATTGTTTGGCTTGTGGCTTGATCATTTCAATCTCTGCCTCTGTGATCACATCAGTGGTTCCTCTTCTGCTGCGTGTCAATCTCCCTCGCCCTCTCTTTTATAACGACGCCTGTGATTATATCCTGGGCCTAGCTGGACCTTCCAGGTTCTCGCTCATCTTGAGATCCTAAGCTGAATCACATCTGCAAAGTTAACAGACACCAATTGACATTCTCAAAATCTGTGAGTCTTCAATGTATGTAACCTAAGTTCTTTCATTAGACAAGAGAGTCTGCCACAGATCTTTCATGCACAATTCCACCTGTAGTCTTGGCTTTAGCTGAGTTGGTTGAGGGAATCGATGACTGACATGTCCATTCTCCGTAGGACTAGCAAACGCAGTCCAGTCACACTCATGGACTTCTCTTTAGGGAAATCTGTCATAACAGCAAATCTCCTTATTTTGGAAGCTGGGTGGGCTGAGAATTTTCTAAGTCATCAAGTCCTGATTTCTTTTGTTGATTAATTCTTCCATTAATTTATTTCTTTTCTTTCATATTTCACTGTAAATTGAACGAGGAAACTCTGGCTTGCACCTTCAACACTTTGCACTCAGCTAAGTATCCAAGTTCATTGTTTACAAGTTCTACTTTCCACACAGCTGTAAGACACAAGTCAGACTCAGTATGTACTGAGGATAGGCTCTTCTCTGCTTTGTTATAACTTACTTTTATTCAGTCTCTAAGTCTTCATTATCAGTATCTTTAAAATGAATCTATTCTACCAATATTCTCTATATATATATATTTTTTTTTTCTCTAAGCCAATACAGATTTTATCTATCTGTAGGTTTTATGTTCTTCCCTTCTTCTGAGGATATGTGATATCCATATTGCTACCAAAAATTTGTTTGAACCACTCTAGGCTTATTTATCATGAACTTTAAAGTTCTCCGGGCTTCTACCCAGTACCTAATTCCGGTACCACTTCCAAATGTTTCAGTATTTGTTACACAACTCTCTACTTCCCAGCACCAAAACCTCTTAGTTCCCTGGTTGCTGTTATAAGTTACCAAACGCTGGTGACTTCAAACAACAGAAAGTGATTCCCTCACTGTTCTGGAGGCCAGAACTCTCAAATGGGATCCATGAGACAACATCAAAGAGTTGGCTAGGCCATGCTCCTCCCAGAGGCTCAAGGGAGAATCATTTGGGTCTTTGCTGGCTTCTTGTGATTGTTGGCATGCCTGGACTTGCTGCTG
The DNA here is from genome assembly GCF_000313985.2 of Echinops telfairi. Classification (NCBI taxonomy): domain Eukaryota; kingdom Metazoa; phylum Chordata; class Mammalia; order Afrosoricida; family Tenrecidae; genus Echinops; species Echinops telfairi. The sequence continues at coordinate 12,399,227 of NW_022107431.1, forward strand.
AGTCACCAGACGTGGTTAAGCCTTTCTTAATATTTAAGATTTGAAGCATCTTGCATTTCTCATTTCACTCCTATGGATCCAATCTTGACTAATAGTGACCCTGTGGACAGAGTAGAACTACCCCCTGTGAAGTTCAGAGGCAACAAATATATAAGGGAACAGGAATCCTCATCTTGTGCCTGAGGAGCAGCTGATGGACTCAAACTGCTAACCCTGTAGTTAGCAGCCTGAAGTATAACCCACTATATCACCAGGGATCCTTTTATGCATACTATGCGGTTAACAAATAAGGCAAGTGCACTAGTCTTACACACTTTGGATATGTTAGCAGGAGATAAAAGTCCCTGGAGAAGGATGTCGTGCTAGGTAAGTTGGAGGGGTAGCAAAAAGGAGGGAGGCCCTTGACAACATAGATTGGCACAGTGGCTGGAACCATGGACTCAAGCGTGGGAACACTTGTGAGGGTGGCGCCGACAGGCAGTTGCGTTCTTTTGTGCATCCAGTCCAGATGGTATGGGTCAGAACCAATTCAATAGCACCCAACAACAACACAGCAGAATGGCGATTTTTACAAGAAGCATCTTTTCACTTAATGTTGTCCTTGTTAAGTGCCGTTGCCTGAGTTCCGACCCATAGTGACCCCATGTGCAACAGAAGGAATCACCACCTGGTCCTACAGTATCCTCACAATTTTTGTCATGTTCAAGCCCATTGTTGCAGCCACTGTATTAAACCAACTAGTCAAGTGTCTTCCTCCATTGTGCTGCGCTGCCCTGTCATATAACGCAATCTTTTTGAGTGCCCATGATTCAACACAAAAACTTAGTGAACAAAGAATCTCATGAAAGCCATCAGCAAGTTATTTTCATAGGGCAGGCTACATACTAGGGTCAACAGAAATGATTGTGCAGCAGTTCTCAAAACCTCACGACCGTACAACACCTATCTATCAGACCTCATCAAAATACAAATTACCAACAGATTCTCTCATCTGTTAAGTTGGGGCAGAATCTTGAAACAGTATTTTAATAGGCACAAGTTAGTGATTGTGATACAGAAAGCCCAGACATTGGTCTGCAGATTGTGAGAGAAGTGGTGGTGATCTTAAATGGGGTTTCTGTTCCTCTGGAGATAACTAGCATTGGGAATGTAGTAATCAGATGATGGCAATACTGAGTGAGATTTCTTGGTATAGAACAACCTCCAAGTCAAGCTTTAAGATCACAACACCACTGCATTTCCCATATAGTAAACGCACAGGGAAACATCAAAACCTCATTCTCGGATTCATCACTCCTTCAGTAGGATGTGATATCATCTTGAGCTCTTGAAGCCATTAAGCAAGGTTAGCTTCCCTGAGACATTCAATAAAGTTTCTCTCTGATGGTGCGACTAGTTGGGTCAGAGTTTTATGCAGCTCTGCAGAAAGGCACTGCAAGAGACCTGATAGCTGGTGAGAAAACATGCTGGGCCTCCTTTGAGAAAACGTTCAAGCTAACAGGCTATGAATAACATTTAAAGTCACTCTGACTCATGAAGACCAACTGTCAAGTGTCAGAGGAGTCAGCACATTCCCATTCCTGGTCAACACCAGCCGAATCTTGTGCTCTTGTTGAGCCAGGAATGGACAGCCCACCTTGGTGGTGGCTGTGACAGCGTCTTCTAATAACACTAGGGGCGCCCTGGCACTCCACTTCTGTCAACTGCAGTAAACTGGGAGCCTCTCTCCTGAAAATCATCCAGTGACTTAAATCTAAGCCTCTTTGTCTGGCAATCAAGATCCCATGTGATCTGGTTCTACTAAGGTGACAGAACAATTTCTTCTCCTATCACCACTGTCCCAATATTCACTCCCCAATTCCTACCTACAGCCCACAAACATAATATCCCCAACTTCATTCAAGACCCTTGGCAACTTCCCAAATGTAACAAGTTGTTTTTTCCCCCCTATCTTCTCAGATTTGTACAAATCACTCCTCATCAAATATCGTTCCTCGCACCCCTCCTCTTGCTTTCACTGGCTGACATGAACTTTTTCAGTTTCCCTGATCCCTCGTAGGCTGAGTAGATTGAGCAGAGAAAACCATCAAGTTGTACCAGTCACTTATTATGAAATGCCAACAATGTCCTTTGGGGGTTAGGAAGAATGACCTTGACTGCCACTGGATATAGGGGACACCTTTCAAGGCTGTTCAGCTCCCTGTTTATTGTTTTGGGAGAAAGACGGGGCTTTCGACTCCCATAAACAGTCACAGTCTTAGAAACTTACTGAGACAATTCGACCTTGTCCTTTATAGGACTGCTATGAATCAGCATCGATTCTACGGCAGTGAGTTTGCTTTGGGTTTTTGGTTTATTATTTAATTCACCCACTTGCCACACTACATCTAGACTTTATCTTACTATTTTATCACCAGTGAGTCTCTTGAATACAAGTATCATGAACGGATCGATCACAAAGCTGTTGTGGTTAGTTGACGTTGCGTTGACTCAAATTTCTGGCTAGCCCATTCACACAAAGTAGAACTCCTCCATGAGGTTCTTAAGGGAGGCATGGAATAATCATCGGACGGATAAGTGGATGAATGATGAATGAATGAACAAAATACAAGGCTTTTCCTTTTGCTGATAATTTAATCATCAAGACACTTGAAATTGGTCAACGATGGTATGAGAAACCAATAATGAACTTGAAGAAGATTTATATCATCCCGAAGCATCTTTTGATGAGCTGTCTTCATCGGCAATTAGAATGAGAATGCCATCACTGCACTCCATGGTGGCCAACAATGGACCCAGTGTGCTTTCCAACACATGGCAAGGGTGAGCACTGTATAAACTAGCCCAAGCTGTGTTCAAGAGTTGAGAGAAAGAGTGCGGTTGAACGCTTGGCACTCTAGAGGAGCTATTGCCAGGTAGCGATAGTTTGTCCTTGCTGTGGTTTAGAAAGCATGAATCTGCCGGTCCTGGCACATTTGGCTCTGTCATCAGTGTCTTTAAGATGCTTAAAGTGAAGCTATAAGCAGGGACTCAAGACCTTTGGCCTTGGGTACAAACTGCCTAGAAGTTTGGAACCATGAGTTTGCAGTGTAGTTGATGTCGTGTATATCAAGGAGGATGGCTGCCTGTGAGCCTACAAGCTACTCTGTGAAGCTCAAACTCACTGCAGTCAAGTCAATGATGACTCGGAGTGGCCTGTAGGTAAGGGCAGAATGACCCCCGTGAGCTTCCAAGGCTGCAACTCTTTACAGAAGTAGAACACCCCATCTTTCTCTCATGGAGTGGCTGGGGGTTTTCAAACTGCTGACCCTGCACATGGCAGCCCAATGCTTAAGCATTATGGCATCAAGGCTCCCAAGCTATTCTATAGGTAGTGTGTATCACAGCATCAAGAGCTTTGCTGATGGTAGACTCAAAGACCCACTTCAAAGAACTTCCAGAGAGTAGCACCCAGAGAAAGAAGTGCCCTCCCAAACAAAGAAGCCCTTGGGTGGTACAACTAGTTAACTGCTTGCATATTGGCTGTTCAAATTTATCCAGAGGCACCTGGGAAAGGAGGCCTAGCAATCTGCATCTAAAAAGGCACAGCCTCACAAGCTCTGCTTACACAAGATCATCACATCACGCCTTGGGATCAACTCAAGGGCAGTTAACTTGGCTTCGCTCGAAAAGGTTGTGTACTATTCTGCACAAATCTTGACCCTCTGTTCTGCCTTTGAAAAGGTGGTGTCCTAAGAGACTCACTCTTCTTTCTTCCTCTGAAAATCTATTATGGAAAACTGCTATAACCAAATTTGTTTAAGTCATTCCACTTTTCATACCCTCTCTATCTTCCATTTGACCTTAAAAATACAGAAGAATATTCTTGGCAGCATGATAAAATAAAATAGTAGACTTGAAAACAGCTCAGAAATTCAGAGTTCAAAGTAAAAGGAGCTAATTAATAAGCTGCCTTCTTTTCCCTTAAAGAATTTTTTCCGTCCTTTCTCCCACTGAGCAGTTCTAAATACTTGCTGCAGAGTTGGGTTTTTATTTTTTTTTTTATTTAAAAAAAATTATAGCCTATGCATCATGCAGACCTCTCCCTGCGATATATTGACCTGGTACATAAACAGATTGTGAGCTGCAGGGGCAGTGTCTATTTTATTCTAGATGGAACCCATGATAAGAAACTGAATTTAGAAAGCATTTTGTAGGAAACTAAAGTCAGCCACTGAATAAAACACAAAGAAAGGGCTATAAACTGTGTTCTCATTCATTAGATTTTAATGCATCAAAAGTTATTTTATGTCTAAAGTGAGAAAGACAAGAGTGAAAGAATAGACTTCACAAAACCAAGCCCCCTAAAGACATTTATATAGTTTTTTCCTTCCAGAATGAAGTAAATTTGAAGAGATAAATAATTTCCCAGGAAGAAAATGTATGGCACTTTCAAAAGAATAAATACAATGTGTTCTATTCTATCCAATCTCACACTAGCGTGGGTTTAGCCTCCACTTGAAAATATAGTCCTGCAAAGTTTTATGTGATGGGAGAATATTGAACTTGAACTGATCAGAATCACTACTTTATTATACCCCTTACCCTATAGTCCCCTTATAAAGAATATATCGTCACGTAAATGTCTAAGTACCTGTTACTTTCCCTTGGCTTTAATTCTGCAGTGCAGATTGCCACCTGGTCCAGCATCTCAGGTCTAAGAGGAATTAATGCCTGAAGGTCAAAAGGAGGTTACTCCAGAGAGTAGAATCTATTTGGAAAGTATCTATGAACTTGTTGGGTGCAAGAGAACAGTGAGTGAGCAAAGGGGAGGTCTTGCACAAAAATGTCTAGATCCTTACTACTCAAAATGAGGCCCATGGGCCCACAGGCTCAGCATCATTTGAAATGCAGAATCTCAGGTTCTGCCCTAGAGCTACTGAATCTGAATTCACAGCGATGAAGAACTCCATTGATTCATAGACACAGAGTTTGAGAAGCTGCAATCCTGGACTCTGCATCTTCCTTAAAGGATGCTTCATTCCACTGGTGTGGCCAGGAAATGGAGATCAAAGGTAAGGGTGACTCAAGTGTATGTAGTCTAAATGAAAGGTGAAGATCTTACATTTTCTGAGATTCAGAGAAGGACTGCATTCAAAACCATGACATGTTACTGCCGAAAATGGTTAAGTGGCAGATATGTTGCTGTGATGCTAGATGCGATGCGCTTTGTATTTCACGTATCAGCGGGATCAGCCATGGAGGGCAGACTTCAGTGGCCATTCCAGACTAAGGTCGACTAGGAAAGGTTGGTGATCTACTTCCAAAAAGCCCCTCTGGGTCACAAGATCACAGCAGAAGACCATCCATTTTAGGGCTGGACGATGATCCCTCCAGCTTTGAAGGCACTTACGACACACAGTGATGGGCTCACGATAACAGCAGCCGTGAAACTGGGCCAGGCCACAGTCCTTTCTTCTGTACATGACAGAGGCCACTCAAAGGCAACTAACAACAAAGAGGTAAGGAGGGGCTTGCAGTGAAGACTCGGCAAGTGACAAGTAAAGAAAGAACATATTTCCGGAGAAAATCAACTTCAGATTATCCATTGCGCTTAAGAGGCAGGGAGGCACAGAGGAAAGAGACAAGACTTTGATGTTTGGGGGAGTCTAGAATGTGGGGGGCTTAGCAGAGCCTTCTTTCATTGTGCTGAGAGTCATCTAAAGGACCGATGAACCATTCCATCAGAAAATAAAGTTAATGCCTCCCTAAAGATGGACCTTGAGCTTGTAGCTAATGGACAGTGTTTTCAGACACCAGCCTAAAATGAATGAGCAAAGCTTGGAGGTGAGAAAGTGATTCCCCACCAATCGTTTGGACATCAGTAGCCCAGCCATTTGGGTGGACTACAGACAACAATGCCTTAGAGATGACAGAAGGCTCCAGGACATCATCCCGGGAAGAAAGGTTGACTTTAGAGACCAGGAATGTTTGTTCCTTTTCTTTGAAAAGACAGAACAGGGAAAGGGAGTGAACACACACAGAGATTTCTCTTACGGGCGATGGGAGGTTTAGGTCTAAGTCTTCATCAGAGCGAAATAGAAGCTCGTGTCACTTGCCGAAGTGTTTTGTTGTAATAGGCCACTTAATAGTTTGCTATGAATACTGGGGGCAGTAGAGCAGAGACATGTTATAAAACTGAATTTTTTTTAATCATCCCATGTAAACACCTTTCCTGGAACAATATTATACAGCATAGTTACCAAGAGAGAATAAACAAACTGCTTATTCAGCAGTATGAAATATAGCATCTTTTGAATATTTCATGGCAAGGCGTCAGGTATAAAATTTCAGGAGTTGAAATCTGTAGAGTAATAAGCTGCTTTTAAAAAAGAAGGAAAAGAAAATTATCAGCAAAAAAATATGGTAGAGCGAGGTTAAACTACAGAACTGACCAAACACTGGAAGGAGAATAAAATCATTTATTATAAGCCTTGAGTTAAAGGATTCAAAGGCACACACACACACACACACACACACACACACACACACAGCTTGGTATTTCTGCTTCCACATCAAGTCCCTGATGAAATCTATTTGTTTTGAGAAACACAAATAACCTCATATGGATTAAAATCAATGAGACTTCCTTTTCTTATGATAAACCAATCAATTCATTATGCCTTATGTAGGATTGGCTTTAGTCGGACACTTAAATGTGTTCTCATATTTTTGTATTCATTCATTTATTCATCTAAATGGTTCAGTCTTAAAATTAAAAAGAGGTGTCTGTCTAGAAACCTCTCATACCTCAACCTAGAAAACTTACCAATCCAAACTGCAAACACACTGCCATCGAGTCCGTGCCAACAAACCACAACAGCTGTGTGATCGATCTACGCATGATCCTGAACACTCAAGAGACCCACTACTGGGGAAATCATAAGATAGAGTCTACAGCGCAAGTGCGACAAGGGGATAGAGAAAACAATAAACCCAAAACCAAAGCGTACTTTCACCTGCCATCAGTGCCGATGCCGACACATAACAATTCTAGAGGCCAGGGCAGAACCGCCCCAGTGCATTTCTGAGACTTTCACTATTTTAATGGAGTAGAAAGGCCCATTTTTCTCCCTCAAAGTGGCTGGTGATTTCTAACTGTGGATCTTGAGGATCACAGCCCAAAGCATAACCACCAGGGTTCCCCCAAGAAAACCTACATAGGTGCTGAAAAGTCCATGGTCATCACAGAACCACAGAACGTTAAGTCTGACCCCCTCAAAATTGGCCTGAAATCTGAGGGGAAGACTTGCCAATGATAAGAAGACCACAGAATCTGGATTCTATCAATGAGCCAGGGATTTACCCTTCACCACAAGAATTGAAGTGGCCTGTTAAAGCTTGTCATACACCTCTCATGCCCACAGAATCTATTAGATTACTCAAATGCCCAGCGGTGGTAGTAATGTAATAACACATCTGCTGCTGTGAGTTGTTAAATGCCATCAAGTTGGTCCAACTCATAGCAACCCCATGTCCAACAGAACAGAACACAGCACATCATTGCTAGGCTTGAGCCAACTGCTGCAACCACTCTGCCAATCCATCTTCTTGAAGGCCTTTCTTTCTTTCATTGACCTTGTTTTTCCAAGCACAGTGTCCTCCTGCGGGCACTGGACTTTTCTAATAACGTTTCCTATGCAAGACAAAGTGCCCTGACTCTCCTGACATCTAAGAAGCACTTCAGCAATACTTTTGTCCAAGACAGAACTGTTCATTCTTCTGGCCCATAGTATAGTCAATATTATCACCAACACTGCAATTTAAAGGCATCCATTCATCTTTAGTCTTCCTTATTGTTCAACTCCCATAGGCATATGAAGAAATTGAAAATGCGGTGACTTGACTTAGGGGTACTTTAGTTCTCACAGGACCAAGCCTGGCACTTGGTCACTGCACCACTGGGCTCCTGTGGGGTGGCGTGGTAACAGGACAATACAAGAACTAAGCAGTAATAGTGAAACCTCTACATCAATAGCCAAATGAGCCTCCCAGGCTCTTCATTCACTGGCATTGAGTCAATTGTGACTAATAACCACCCTCTAGGAGAGGATAAGAAGGCTCCTTTGGGAGCCCTGATGGCATACAGGTTACGCATTGGACTATGATATGCGTGGTTGGTGGTTCAAAACCACCAACTTCTCCCAAGGAGAAAGACTGGGCTTTCTACTCTCATCAACAGTTGCAGGTGTCCTCAAACTACGGCCTGCAGGCCACCTGTGGCCTGCCAAGGACATTTTTCTGGCCCACAGGTGTTTTTGCCCCCTTTGATTTTTCACTTCAAAATAAGATCTGTGCAGTTTGCACAGGAATTTTTTCATAGTTTTTTAAACTATAGTCCGGCCCTCCAACGGGTCTGACAGACAGTGAACTGGCCCCCTGTTTAAAAATTTTGAGGACCCCTGATTAGAGTCTCAGAGCCCACAGGGGGTCACTGTGAGTCAGCACCAAGTTCATGGCACTGAGGTTTTTTGGGGGGGTTGAGTTGGGTTTCCAAGGCTATAAATCTTGACAAGAACAGAAAACCCTCCTCTTTCTCCTGTGGAAGGACTGGTTCATAAGAGAGTAAACCCTGAAAAATCCAATTGAATAAACTGTGGAGTTGAATTATCAGAGGATCAAGCTGCACAAGCCAAACCCGTGCTACTTTTTGGCTACTGTTTAGCACCATGTGCTGATGTCTGTCTACTTCGCTTAAACATATTGATAGGAACAATTCTGGGCACTGTGGTTGACTGAGGAGTGCTGGTGATGTAGTGGATTAGGGTTGGGCTGCTAAACCTAAAATCATCAGTTCAAACCTACCGACTGCTCCTTGCCGAAGTTGAGACTTTCCACTCCTGTAGAGTTGATAGTCTCAGAAACCCACAGAGGCAATTCTACCCTGTTCTGTAGGGTCGCTATGATTTCAAATTGACTTGAGTGAGTGAGTAAGAGAGAGAGAGTGAAAAAGAGAGAGAGAGAGTGCTGGGGCAGCCAGGATAATGGCAGTAATCTCAGGAGTCTTCTGAGTGGATAACGCTTGCTTTACTGACAGTATTGAACTGGAAGAATCCTTGGAGACTTCCCTCAGCCTCCTGCCTCCCAAGAAGTAATTCGTGCACCCCCTTTGATGGCCTTGACTTCTGTTCAGGGTCCAGTCTTCACCAGAAGGAAGATCAAAGTTTAACTTCCTCCTGCAGGGAATCAGATGCCTACTCGAGAAAGACTTTTATGAGAGCTGGCATCTTGTGAAACAAATTCTTATGAGATTTACTGTGTTTATCTTAAAAAGAGAGGTGTAAATAGCAAAATTAATCTTTAGGAAACTGAATTAGTAATGTTGAATAACTTCCAAAATCTCCCCCACCCTCATTACGATAAAAAGGAACAGGACAAATACTTAAGACTAGGGGAGGAAAGGCAATAAAGTGAACAGATAAAATTTCAGAGAATCCAAATTACACCTTAGAATTAAAGTTATTTCTCATAAATTTAGAACAATTAGACCAGAATAAAATATAAAAAGATATAAAGGAGCCACTGTTCACTTGAAACCAATAAGCATTTAACACATGGTTTGAAAACTTTAGAGCACTCAACACCAAACCAAATAATTCCAATCTAGGAGGTAAATAGAAAAAACATTCAGGAAAATAGCCTACCGATATTAAATCAGGGAATCATATGCAGAAAGCTATAGAAGAATTACCTAAACTGAGATGTGCTTCAGTTTACTTGACCATATGACTACTTTTTTTAATTGGAAGAATAATTATAGGATTTTGAAAGAATAATGTGAAAACTCAAGAACGTTATAGCCACCAAGGTTTGGATGTTGGCAAGAGTGTTTTTATGTGAAAACAATAGGCATTGCAGATCATTAAAGCTCATTAAATATGCCACTCATTTATCCTCTAGGAAATAAAAATGTTTTCCATCTGGCCAAGATCCAATATGCAAAATAGGAAAGTTGTTATATATAAAGAACTTGCCAACCAGTTAAATATAGATTTATGTCTAGGAAATTGTACAAATTGGGTGACAACACAATTCAGATGATAAGTCATACTTGACAAGGAATAATCTAGTAAAATATTATATTTCTAAAACAGTTTATAAATACGATAAAATACAAAATTTGTGGAAAGGCCTCTGATAAATGAGTTAAACTCCATATTAAACAACACATATTCTTAGGTCAAACTATAATAAATAACTTAATAATATTTTCCAGATGAGGCAAAATTTTACTATACTTGATCTTATCCAAAAGGCCAAGAAGCATTATAAGACAACATTTTTGAGCTGGGCATCACATCCGATTAAAAATATAATATTATAAATATTTCTAAGAGAATTGTAAATATGAGATAAGTAGAGTTGGCAACATAAGATCAGAGTAGCTATAATCCAAAGTTTTGAAAATGTCAAATGTATGAAAAGCAATAATTTTATATTAATAAGCTATAAAACATGCATTTGGAACCAAATGACACTTAAGCAAATTTTTTGTCTTTTTAATCATTTTGGGGGGTCTTTTGGAGCTTTCATTTTATTTTTTTAAGGAAAATAGCTTTTCAATGGAAAAATAAACAAAGAAAAGAAACCTTATGGAAACTATATGGGAAGAGAATTCAACTTCAGCCTACAACTTTTTTTCTTCTTTTTAAAATCTTTTTATTGGGGGCTCATACAGCTCTAATCACAATATATACATACCTCCATTGTGTCAATATTTACATCTTAAAGGATATTTTACATGGGTAGAAGCTGCAGTCTCTCTTCTCCATTACTCTTTTACTCACGCCACTCTTTGTTTTTATTTTAATTAAATAATTTTATTGGGGGCTCTTACATCTCTTAACACAATCCATATATTCACCCATTGTGTCAAGCACATTTGCTCATATGCCACCATCATCATTTTCAAAGCATTCTCTTCCCACTTGAGCCCCTGATATCAGCTCCCCATTTCTTCCCCCACTCCCACCTGGCTCTCTCACGAACCCTTGATAAGATATAAATTATTAATTTCATATCTTATATCATCCTCCATCGCCCCTCACCCACTTTTCCATTATTTGTCCCCCTAGGAGGAGGGGATAGGTTGATCCTTTCTCCCCCCACCCTCCCGTAATCCTCCTGGTATCTCTACTCTCATTGTTGGCCCTGGGGGGTTTTCTACCCTGGATTCCCTGTGTTGCGGGCTCTTATTTATAGCAATGTGCATGTTCTGGTCTAATCCGATTTGTAAGGTAGAATTGAGGTCATAATAGTGGGGGGCAGGAAGCACCAAAGAACTAGAGGAAAGTTGTGTGTTTCATCGGTGCTATACTGTACCCTGAATGGTTCATCTCTTCCATGTAACCCCTCTGTGAGGGGATGTCCAGTTGTCTACAGATGGGCACTGGGTCTCCACTCCATGCTACCCCTGACCTCCCATTCACATTGGGTATGATTTTGTTCTGGGTCTTAGATGCCTTACCCCTGATCCCATTGACACCTCATGATCACACAGGCTGGTGTGCTTCTTCCATGTGTGCTTTGTTGCTTCTCAGATAGATGGCTTCTTGTTTATCTTCAGGCTTTAAGACCTCAGGCACTATATCTTTTGATAGCCAGGCACCATCAGCTTCTTCACCACCTTTGCTTATGCACCCATTTGTCTTCAGCTATCATGTCAGGAAGGTGAGCATCACAGAATGCAGGATTGCTAAAACAAAGTGTTCTTGTGTTGAGGGAGTATTTAAGTCAAGGCCTAATGTCCATCTGCAAATTTAATCCTTAACATATAGATATTAGTACATAGATCTATTCCCCTCTCATTGTATATAAATTTACATATGTACATGTCTGTATTTAGGCCGCTATAAATGTCCTTTGCCACCTGGTTCTTTCCTCTATTTCCTTTTACTTTCCTCTTGTCCCACCATCATGTCCAGCCTTCATTTGGGTTTAGTCATTCCTCGCTGCTACATTGCCCTTGATTAAGCCCCACTAGGCACTCTATACCCTTCTCTTCATTGATTTTAGTTCACTGTTGTTCCCTTGTCCCTGTGTTGGTTTACCCACCCCCTTTCCTTTCTCCCACCTCCCCTTCTCCAGTATCCCCAGCAGAAACACTGGTCCCATTCTTTTCATCTCTGAATTACTTATCCCACATATCTTATTTACATAGACATGCAGATACCTTAATAAGCACAGAAACCAGGCGAAGCCAAATAAAACAACAAAGGAAGTCAAACCAACAACAACAACAACAAAAAGAAAGCCACTGACAAAAACGGAAAAGCCTATAAATAGTTCAAGATCTGTTTGTTGGACTTTCCGAGTGTTTTCCAGTCGAGTCTGATGGGGTGCCACACTGTATCCAAAGTCTATTTTTGGTATTCCCCGGGGGTTTCATCACTTTGCTCCCCTTGCTGCCCTGTTGCCTGCTCTTGGTGTTTCCCCCCAGGATGATGGGGTCAGATCGTGCACAATTCCCGCCCTGTGTCTCCAGTGTTGTCCCCTGCAGCACTATGGTTTAGTGAGGGATGTCATGTCTCATGTTGGGGCTGACCCTATGGTCCTCTCTGTGCGTTGTCTGCTGTGAGCAGGAATATCGTCCTTGAGGCTTGGTGGGCCAGGATGTGCTCCACTCCCTCTCCATCTCTTTTCATTTCTCCTGTGTGCTCTAATCAGGAGCTCCCCTCTCCTGAGGCTGTAGCCCCAGTGCTGTCCTCTGAAGTGCATTCTTCTGGGTGGGGGTGGTCCACATAGTTGGGATTGGGACCAGCCCAGCAGACTTCTCTATTGGTTCCCTGGTACATGCCCGTATGTTGTATTCACATCTTGGCACATCAGGTTGAAGCCTGGTTTCTCTCTCCCTCTCCTGTGGAGATATAAAAAATACCCTCCCCCTGGGTGGATTAGTGCCCTGCTCCCCCCCCTACCCATGTCTTTTTTTTTCTTTGCCCCTCTTATTTAGTTGGATGCCATATGTATTTAGTTGGCTGCCATATGTATCCCTGGATTGGGTTTAGCCCCTGCCATAGTTGCTGGACCTCACCCCAGGGATGTGGGTATATAGAAGCTTTTCCTCTATGCCCCCCACTCCCCATTTTTTTAGCTTACCTCAGTAGACTCATGTTGTACTTGTCCCTTTGTGCTTGGTTTACTTCACTTAGCATGATTTCATCCAGTTCTTCCCATGTGGCAATATGCTTCATGCGTTCATCACTGCTTTTTAGGGATGCATAGTACTCCATTGTATGTATGTACCACAGTTTTTTGATCCATTCATCTGTTGATGGAAATTTGGGTTGTTTCTAAATCCTTACAATTGTGAACTGTGCCGCGATGGACATTGGAGCACAGATGTCTGGCCGTGGTTTGTTTCTTGCCTCTTGTGGGTAGATGCCCAGTACGGGGATTGCTGGTTCATATGGTAGCTCAATTTCCATCTGTTTTAGATATCGCTAAATAGATTTCCATAATGTCTATACATACCTACAGGTCCACCAGCAGTGAACGAAAGTTCCTTTCTCCCCACATCACCTCCAACAATTGTTGCTTCCTGATTTTTGGGGCGAAAAAAATTTTTTTCCCTGATTTTTGATTTTTTGGGCTATCTTTGAGGATATGAGGTGTTATCACATAATTGTTTTACTTTGCATTTCTCTTATGGCTAAGGATCTGGAACAATTTCTCATATGTTTATTGGCCATTCAGATTTCTGCCCTGTGAAACTTCTGTTCTGATCCTTTGCCCATCTCCTCAGTGGGCAGTTAGTTTTTTCTTATTGTAAGCTTCTAAAGTATTGTAAATTTTAGTAATAAGGCCTTTGTCTGGTGTGTCATTGCTAAAGATGTTTTCCCCATCTGTGGGCTCTCTTATTAACTCTCTTGGTGAATTCTTTTGATGGACGCAGGTATTTTATCTTCAGTATATCCCACTTGTCAATTTGTGACTCCTCTGTGTTTGTATGATAGCCTATGTATTCCCTGTGCCAAGGTTCTCAAGCTTGTCCCAATTCCCTCATTTATGGCCCTAATAGTTTAGAGTTTTACTTCGAGGCCTGTGATCCACCTTGAGTTTATTCTTGTGCATGGAGTGAGGTAAGGGTCTTGCTTCATTTTTCTTTAGGTACACATCCGTTTTTTCTAGCACCACTTATTGAAGGGGGCATCCACTTCCCACTTGATATATTTGGGGCCCTCATCAAAAAGCAGTTGTCTTTATGCTGATGTTCTTATTTCTGGGTTTTCAGCTTTTTTCCATTGGTCTGAATATCTGTCATTATAAGGGTACCACACTGTTTTGACCACTTTGGCTGTATAATATGTGCTAAAGTCACGTAGAGCAAGGCCTCCCACCCTGTCCTTCTTGAAGAGTTCTCTGCTAATTCGGGGCTTTTTCCCTCTCCACATGAAGTTGGTAATCAGTTTATCCAATTCTTTGAAGAAGGATGATGGCATTCGTATCGGGATAGCATGAAGCTTATATAGTGCCTTTGGCAGAACTAACATATTTACTATATTGAGGCTTCCAATCCAGGAGCATTGGATATTCTTCCATGTGTTGAGGTCACTTGGTTTTTTTGTAATAGTGTTCTGTAGTTTTCCTCATACAGATCTTTTGTTTTTTTAGTCAGGTATATCCCTAGATATTTCAATTTGTGCTTGGTTATTGTAAAGGGTATTACCTTTTTAATTGCCTCTTCTGTGATTTTGTCTGATGTGTATAGCAGTCTGATAGACTTCTGTTTGTTAATCTTGAATGCTGCCATGCTACCATATTCCTCTATCGCTTCCAACACTCCACTTGTGGAGTTCGGGGAATTTTCAAGATATAAGTCTCTTAGAGCTTTTATAACAATCCATACATCAATTTTATCAAGCATATTTGTACATATGTTGCCATCATCATTTTCTAAACATTTTCTTTCTGTTTCAGCACTTGGTATCAGCTCTTCTTTTTCCCTCCTTTATCCACCCTTCCACCCTTGTGAACTCTTGATAAATTATAAATTATTATTATTTTCATATCTTACACCACCTACTGTCTCCCTTCACCCATGTTTCTGTTATTCTTCCCCCTTGGTGGTGGTGGTGGGTGGGGGTTAATAAATCGATCATTGAGATCGGATTCACCTTTTTTCCCCCTTCTCCACCCACCTTCCCCCTACCCTCATGGTATCACTACTCCCGTTTCTGTTCTGAGAGGTTTAACTCTTAAAAAACAATGTTTTCTTAGGCTTCAGGTGAAAGTTTACACAGCAAATTTGGTTACTCTTTAGCAATTTTGACCCAATTTGTTCCATGCCATTGGTTATAGTTTTTACAACACATCAGCATTATCCTTATATGTTTCCATTCTTCTATTTGTTTGCTTCCCATTAATCTAACTATCCTTCCCCTCCTTGCCTGTTCATCTTTGCTTTGGGGAAACTTTGATATTGGGTCGCAGGCAATTACTTATTCAGGAAATCAAATTGCTTATGGGTGATATTATTTATTTTATAAATCAATCTAATATTTGGCTGAAAGATGACCGTCAAGAATAGCTTCAATCTCAATTCAAAGGATACTGTAGGTGATCATGCTGGGGGTTCTTCTAGTCTCTGTCAGCCCAATAGTTGTGGCTCTTTTGGGAATTTGAATTTTGGTCTGTATTTTTCTGTCATTTTATTATACAGGGTCTTCTATTGTGTCCCAAGTCAGAGCAGCTGGTAGTTGTATCCAGACCCCATTTAGTTTATCTGGCCTCAAGTTAGAGGGGTTTGGGTGTATGTGGGCTATTTCCACCTTTGAGCCTTCCATGTTTTTCAGTCTTTTGCTCAATGCCAGTAGAGGCTGGTAGTTGTATTCTGGATGGCTACTCATGGACTTTAAAGATGCCAGATTCTACTCAGGAAACTAGAATGTAGAAGGATATCTTTGTGAATAATCTTATGCCACCTGACTAAGCTGCCCCACTTCTAGAGTAATGCCCCAAGCCTTTGGATTCAATAAACCAGGACTACTACTTGTTTGAATGTATCCAAAGGGCCTCTATATTTGTGCCTAACTGGTGATTCATTAAATATATGAATGAATGTATGTGCAGCACACACAAATGTGTGTACGTACATGCCTACATACATACTTATGCATGCATGTGCCATTGTGGGAGCCTTTGTTTTTTTATACACATACGCATTCATGACTCACATAAGCAAACACATCTTTCTCTGTTGTTTTTTCTGTTTTTGTTTCAAGCTCTGTAAAGCAAAAGTTCTTAGCAATAGAAAATGCTAATACAAACACAAATGAAAGTAAATTTAATGGTATAAAGATATTAAATGATCTAATTAATAAGCCTGGATTAAAATATGCGTATCAAAATATGCACATGACAGAACACTTATTTCTGCACACTCCATGCTGTTGTGGTTGTTGGGTGATATTGAGTTGTTTCTGACTCATACAGACCCCATGCACACACAGAATAGAACATTGCTGGGTCCTGCACTATCTTCACAGTTATTGATATATTTGAGCTTATTGTTGCTGATGTGGTGTTAATCTATCTTGTTGAGATTTTTTTGTCTGTTTTCTGACTCTCTACCAAGCATTTGCTCCCGCGAGAAGAGCAGGTCTTTCCTGGTTACACGCCCAAAGCACAAGAGAGACAATCTCACCATCCACACTTCTAAGGAGTATTTTGTTCATACTTCTTCCAATAAAGAATTTTTCATTCCACTGGCCATCAGTCCATTTTGTGTATTTGTGTGTATTATGAAGCGCAAACATTCAAAAACAATTTAGAAAGAGTATATTGTGTATTACACTACAGAGAAGAAATACAATAAATCCCTAGGGAAATTTAAACGTGTAACTGCATACAGATGGAATAAGTATGATGAAAGGATACAACCCTGACACACACCTGTTTTGATTTTCAATCAAGCAGCATTCCCTTCTTCTCTTCACACAACTGCCTCTTGATCCCTGTACAGGCTCTGCATGAGCACAATGTAATGTTCTGGGATTCCCATTCTTATTAACTCTATCCATAGTTTGTTATGGTCCACACAGTCAAATACATTGGCAGAGTCAAAAAAACACAAGTAAACATTATTGTGGTGGTCTCTGCTTCCAGTCAAGATCCATCTAATATCAGCAATGAGATCCCTTGTTCCATACCTTCTTCTGAATCTGGTCTGAATTTCTGATAGCTCCTGTAAGAACCATATGAGCATAGTTGGATGATCTTCAGCAAAATTTTACTTGCGTGTAATATCTATGATATTGTTCTATAATGTGAACATTCTATTGGGTCAACTTTGGAACGGTACAAATATGGATCTCTTAGTCAGTTGGTCAAATATCTTCCAAATTTCCTGGAATAGATGAGTCAATGCTTCTAGTGCTTCATCAGCTTTTGAAAACATTGGCTAATGCCTTCCATGCATCTTGGACTTCTTCCTTCAGTACTACTAGTTCTTGATCGTACATTGCATCATTGTATAGTTGAAGGTAGACTACTTCTTTTTGGTTCAGTGACTCTGTTTATTATTTCCATCTTCATTTGATGTTTTCCACCTCGTTTAATGTTTTGCCAATAGAATCTTTCAGTATTGCAACGTAAGGCTTACATTTTTCCTTAAGTTCTTTCAAGGGGCAGAGAGCTTCATCTTTTTCCCTCAGAGGAGTTGAATTTGAAGCACTAACCCTTTAGTTATCAGTCCAGCACTTACCCAACCCTTCCACTAGGCCTTCACATGTTGCCCTTGCTGTTGTTGTCAGGTGCTGTTGAGTGGGTTCTGACTCACAGCAATCTTATGTACAACAGAACAAAATGCCGCCCAGTCTAGCACTAACCTCACAATTGCTGTTTTTTTCAGCACATTGTTGAAACCACTGTGTCAATCCATCTTGCAACAGACTCTCCTCCTTTCTCTGCCCCTCTACCTTACCAAGCATTATGTCTTTCTCCAGGGCCTGATCTATCCTCACAGCATGTCCAAGTACATAAGGAGTCTTACCGTCCTTTCCTCTAAGGAGCATATTGGTTGTACGTCCTCCAAGACGTATTTGTTGGTTCTCTCGCAGCCCATGGAAGTTTCAATATTCTTTTCCAGTACCCTAATTCAAACACATTCATTTTTCTTAGGTCTGTTTTCAATGTCCAACTTACACATGCATCTGAGGCAATGGAAAATACCATGGGTTGAGTCAGACACACCTGTGAGTCTTTCAGTATTGCAAATTGAGGCTTGAATTTTTTTCTTCCTTCCTTTCAGCTTGAGAGGGCTGACATTTTAAGGTAGATGTTGATTAAAATAAGAAGAGAGTCTAAGAAGTCTGAAAACATTGCATTTTTTTCATAGTGGTCATTTTATTCACAATTGCTTCTCACCTTTTAATCAGTGACATTGGACATAAAAAGAATAGGACATACACTTGTAGAAAAGAATACAGAGAGTTATTTTAATATTTTCTCTTTGTTAATTAAACTACACACATGAGATTCACATGAAAACCATTATAAGTAATGTAAAATAATTTAGTTGAGCAGCCTAGAAACACACAAACCTATATTTAAAAATTTATCATCTTTCTATAGTTCTTGTTGTGTAGTAGTTTAGGAATTAGGTTGTTGACTCCAATGTTGTTATACAAACCCACCAACAGCTTCCTTGGAGAAAGATGAGACTTTCTGCTCCCATGAAGATTTATAGTGATTTATAGTCCTGGAAACTCTAAGGAGTCATCCTACTTTGGCCTGTAGGATCACTATGAGTTGGAATCAACTTAATGGTAGTGAATTTATATGCAGGTATAAATATGCACACACTGTTTTAAGCCTAATATACTTGGTATAAAAATTAAAATATCTGTATCATATATAGCAGGTGTCAAAAAGTTGGCGGAAAAATTCCATTCTTTTAACTCGATTTTCTTACAAACAGTTTGAAGCCCCCTTTGACAAATTGTTTGAATCTTTATTACATTGAACTATACAAATCATCAAGACAAATGCTTTGTTGCCATTAGTAAAAGGTAAAAAGAATTCATCTTTACTACTTTTGAAAGTATAGATTAAGAGAAATAATGGAGTAGCATTTTCAGCTTGGAAATTAAAGTCCTGTTTTACTTAAATTGCTTATGGATGTTCCCATTCATGAGAAAATAAGTGATACAAACTTTTCAAGGACAGTACTTTTGTATAGCTATATTCACTCGCTTTACTTCTAGAAATCTATTAATATGTACAATGATGTTTATTATAGCATTATTTATAATGATATGAATAAAATATTGGAAGCAATCTAAAATTTAATAATATGGGAGGGTTAAATAAATCTTGATGAAGAATTATGATGGAATATTGGATAACATAAAGTCATGACCTCATAGAATACACCAACCAAAAATTCAAAAGATATATTAAATGAGAAAAGATGGATATGGGAGTATCTTTACAATACTTTTAAAAGTAATTTTACAATACTTTTAGAATTTAAATAATTTTATTGTGGGCTCTCACAGATATTATAACAATCCTTAAATCAATTATATCATGCAAACATGTACATATGCTGCCATCATCATTTTCAAAACATTATCTTTCTACCTGAGCCTTTATTATCAGTTCCTCTTTTTTCCCTCCCACCCTCACTCTCCCACCCTCATGAACCCTTGATAAATTGTATTTTTTCATATGTTACACCATCCACTGTATTTTTTCACCCACGTTTCTGTTAAACTAATTTGTCATTAGCCAAATGTGTTTGTGTTTATATATTAAGTTCATATAGCAAAAAATATGGCAGGAAACATCCTAAAATCTTGACAAAATTTATCTCTAGGTCATTTTAGATAATTTTATTATAGTATTACGGTCTGTTTAAAGTTCCTACCATTTCTAATTTTCTATAATCAACATATATGATTTTTACAACAAGAAGGAAATAGTTAATAATTTTTGAAACTTTGACTATGATTGGAATGTACAAAGAACTTTGCCAAATGTGACAAGTGATGCAAACATGTTTCATAGTCTTCCAGAAGACCACACTCGTGTAAAGAAGGAGACAAGTTGAGAACACAGGAAGGTCAAGGCTAAACACTGCACACGCAACAAGACATCACATGTGATGATCTTGAGAAGTGGGAACGCTCTCATCTTGCTGAGGATGTAGGAAGGTCCAGACATGTAACTGTATAGCATTTAAGTTTTATGTCTAACATGTCTCATGCTGCCATAAAAAACAACAATGACACAAACTGAGGAACTTCAAAGAAGAGTAATGAATGGTCCCCCGTTTCTAAAGGCTAGAAAGTCAAGTTCAGGGCTCGACTCCAGGTTGGGTTCCTTCCTTGTCTATTTCAGCTTCTCAAGCAAACAAAACCCAAACTCACTGGCAACATCAAGTCGATGCTGACTCATAATGGCCTTCTAGGACAGGGTAGAATTGTCCCTTGTGGGTTTCCAAGACTGTAACTCTTTATAGGAGTAGAAAGCAGGGTCTTTCTCCCTAGGAGTGGCTAGTAATTTTGAACCGCTGACCTTGCTGTTGGCAGTCAAATTTATAGCCACTATGCCACCAGGGCTCCTTTGTTTCAGCGTCTAGTAATGTAATGCTTGATGTTCCTAGGCTCTTAGATGCATCTGCCATATCTCTTTCTTCATATACTGTCTTTTCGGAAGTGATTAGGTTTGGGAGCCACTATGTACTGGTATAGGAGCTCTGTTTGCATATTGGGCTGTTAACTTAAAGGTCAGCAGTTCAAAATCAGCATCTATTCCACAAGAGAAAGGTGAGGCTTTCTACTCCCATAAAGTTACTGGCTCACAGACTCAAGGGACCGTTCTACCCTACCCTATAAGGTCGTCATGAGTCAGAACTGACTTGATGGCAGTGAGCTTTGATTTATATGTTGGTATGATTTCAGTAGCCTAACCAAAGAAACTGTTATTTCCAAACAGGGGCATGTTTACAGGTATAACCCACTGCCATCAAGTTATTTCTGACTCCTAGCTATAGGACAGAGTAAAACGGCCTCTTGGGATTTCTGAGGCTATAAATCCTTAGGGAAGCAGACTGCCACATTTTTGTCTCCAGGAGTAGCTGGTGAGTTCAAAACAATCGTCTTTCAATTAGCAGACAAGTACCTTAACCACTGCATCACCAGGGTTCCTATTTACAAGGCCAAGGGTGAGGATTTTCACACATACTTTCTGGGGAGGCAATTTGATCTATAACAGTTTGATGCACCACAGGTTGCATACAATATACGAGTAAGCATGTACCTGTGTTTATTCAACCAGGGAGTAATTCTTTAAAAAACAAGTAACTAATTATATTACAGAGTCCCCTTTTACTTATTTACTGGCTTCACTTCATCCATCTCAATTGCTTAAGTTTAAAGGAGTCCTTTAATCAGGAATCTTTTCTAAAATTGATATTCAAAGCTAATCATTTTTCTTTGAAAATAAGTGGCTACTCTTTCAATGGCATATATACAGTATATGCTGTATTTTTACATTCCAAATATGAAGATCATGTATTAATTAAATGTGCTAACCAGTTCTTGGTAGCCCTGAGAAATCTGATATGTGTTCAGAATTCATATTATTGGGAAAAACAACTCTAAGGCGACAAATACCCTCAGGTTACAAATTGAATCACCCTCTTGTAACTGATAAAAGTGGAGTTAAACTGATTTTTTTGTGTGTAATAATACATAAATGTAAGACAGCCTCATAATAGTGTCTAGTATGCAAACAAATGGTAATATACATCATTATATTGAGTATTCATTGCAAGGCTGGTCCTTGGCCAATTTTCATCCAATGAACATTTAGCGATCTTCTGTGTGGACATCACTGGGCTAGCCTCTGGGGGTAGGGGTGAAATTTTGCTCTGACTAGTCTGTTTTTGAAAGAAGGTTTTATTTACAAATGTTTTTGAGGAACTGTTCCCAGAATTTTCATTAAAAAACAAAACAAAACATTGACAAGGTAAGTGAACCGGTAAAGGAAGGAGCAAGCAAGTATTCAAACCAGGTAACATCTCAGAGTTTACCTTGAGCCCATAGGGGGAGCTCTGGGGGGTAAACTGGCCCCAAAATTGTCCCAGTCTGAGGCAGGATATCAATTAGTCAATCGTTGCCTAAAGACCACCACTGAAGGACTCAAATTCATGGGACCTTTATGTCTTCTTCAAACACTACTGGTGGGACAGGATTCACATGAAGAGAAAGGGTATTTCTCAAAGACTGGGTGAAGCCCCACCATGTTCACTGATGAGCTGGATGATGACATGAGATTGGGAGGCTGAGACACAGCCTTTGTTCTTAGTTGGTGGTGGCTTGGGGAAGACAGGAGAGAAACGCATAAATCACCAAGGCTGGAGTGTAGCGATGGTTCAACAAATGACTCAGGTACTGCTTCTGGCTCCCCCAGTTACACAAGAGTGTTACCTTTTGAAATGCATGTCCCTCCTCTCTGCAATAATATCAAAAGGATATTTAGAGGGTAATTTTGACCATCAAGGAAAATAATGCACCTGTATAAATTCTGTGTGAACAAGAAAATTCATTATCATGGAAAAGAGGAGAAAGTGTTCACTAGGAAGTTGTACATTGTAAGAAATCAGGAGGGACAGTGCAGTGGAATGGTTCTTATGAGAAGAATAACGTGGTGTGAATAGATTAGGTCACAGAGGAGAGACACCCAGGCAGGGAGGACATCGAAAGCTCAGCACTGGGACTTTCCTTCAGATGGCTTCTGCTGACGCAGCTCTTTTGTTCACAGAGTCATCAGTGTTCTGTTGATCCAGAGTTCTAGACTCGCTTCTGCATTTATTAGCTATGATTCCTTAAGTAAATTGCTGGTTGTTTCTGCATCTATTTTCTCACTCATTTGTCTAAGTTCTCGTCTTTATAGTAGGACATTATGGCTTCATTTGTGTCCCTCAAATACATGTAGAGTAAATCCGAACCCTCTGCTTATAGTTAAAATTTCCATTGGGACTGGGTTGTCTTTATATGTTAATGAGACAATATCAGTGTTAGTTTTTTGTCAATAAATTTTATTGGAGCACAGCTACATTCATGTAATTATGGCCAATTTCACACTAAAAATGACAGATTTGAGAAGAACCAACAATGTTAAAGTACTTATTATATGGCCTTTCACACATGCACACATTTGCCAACTTCTGGACTATCTTATGATAATAAATTTACAAAAGCCACAAAGCAAAAAGACAGGGTGCCCTGTATTCTAAATAATTCTCTTGTAACTTCCATATCTAGAGCAATATGGATCAGAATTCAAATTTGATTTCATTAGTGGAGGAGCTGTTTGGACAATAGAGGCAGAATCTGCTTTTGAAGTATTATAAGTCCATGTTGGACTACAGGCACTATCACATTGGACAGTGTAACATTAGGCGAGTTACTCAAACTCTCTTAAGCTTCCGTTTCTTCTATAAAATGATCATAACAATACAGAAGGACAGCTAGATCTGCATCCTCCAAGGACTAATGGTCACTATCAATACTTAGTTCATATCTCCCAGGTGAAGATGATGATCATATCTAAATATGGAAAGAAGCTGAGCAGGCAAAAGATACAATTTTCTAATTATTCCTGATTCACCTTCATGCTGTCTTAGTATTCTTATTTTTCAGGTAAAACTCAGGACATCAGGCATCCAAATCTACATATAAATGCACCACCCACTTCCCTGAATGCTGGCGCCATATTGTTCTCAACAGCACCCATCGTTCTATCCTCCCACTTCTGCAGAGTCTGGGCTCCAGGACTCAGCTCAGTGCTCAGAGCCTGACTTCTTCGTCTGCACTCGCTGTCCTTCAGCTAGAATGTGTCTATAGTGATGATTCCCAAATGGGGAGCTCTAGTCACTACGTCCCCCTTGAGATTCCAATTCTTCCCTTAAGGATGCGGAGGGGACATCTCCATTTGCACAGCTAACAGGAACACACAATCGGCATGTCTATGGGCAGCAGAATAAAGACTCTCCTCCATCCTGTCACATCCACAAATACGTGACATGCCATGGCAAAGGGGACTTTGCAGCTATGATCAGTTAAGGTTCTTGAGATGCAGAGGTGTCTGGGCTTATTCAAGTGCATCTAACATAATTTCAAAATTCCTAATAAAAGAGTATGGAAGAAAGATGAGATTTTCTACTGCCATAAAGAGTTAAGAGGTCAGAAACCCACAGGAACAATTCTACCCTGCTATGGGATCTTGGTGAGTCAGAATTGATTTGATGGGGATGAGTTGGATTTTGTGATGATTTTGCTGCTGTTGTTTTGAGTTTTATGAGAGAAAACTATGAGTCAGAGAAGAGAATATGATGAAAAATGCTGAGAAAAGGCAATGGACATAAAGAGAGAGGGATATAATGATAGAAGGTCAGAGTGATGAGAGCCTATGGGCCAAATAACACCCACAGCCTCTCCTGCCTCCCCCACATCCCCCCCAAACTCACTGCCATTGAGTCAATTCTGACTCAGAGTGACCCTACAAGTGAGAAGACTATAACTGTTTACAGGTGTAGAGTTCCTCACCCTTCTCCTGCAGGGTGGTTGGTGCTTTTGAACTGCTGACCTTGCAGTTGGTAGTCCAACTTGTAACCACTACACCACCAGGGCTCCTCTAGAAGCTAGAAAAGACCAGGAAATCAACTGTCCCCTAGAGTCCCCAGAAGGAATGCAGCTCTGCCTTTCCCTGTTGGACTCTGACCTCCAGAATTGTTAGATAGTAAATCTAATACCTGTGAGTTGTTTGAAACCTACGTTTGGGATAATTTGTCGCAGCAGCATTCAAGAAATGATGCCTAAACAATAAATAATCTCTTCCCAAGCTGTCTTCTCTAAATAAATGTTAGGCAAATGAGCAGGCATGATGCTAGATTGCCCTCTTCCCCTCATACTACTTTGCTAACCTACCAACACATTCTAGATGCTCTACCTGCAAATTAAAGCTCTAATCAAAGCACTTGTCATTACCTTATTACTAGCACTCTGGTTGGACCCATCATCGTCTCCTCTCCAGAGTATTCAAGTAGTCTTGTCATGGATCTTCTTCTGCAGTTAATTTCCAGCAGCCAGCCAGAGAAAGCCTCAAGAAATTAAGTCATATCACTTCTCGGCTATATATATATAATGTATTTATGTATTATATATATTATGTTTGTGTGTGTGCAATCACTTCTTATTTCTATTGGACATTTCCTAAAACACTGCTTCCAAGAGTTTTAAAAAGCAATGCCTATGCGGAAAAAGTAAAGTCAAGGGCAGTAGAAAAGCAGAAGGACGCCCTCAATGAGACGGATTGACACAGAGGCTATAACAATGAACTCAAGCACAAGAACAATTGTGAGGATGGAGTGGGGCTGGGCAGTATTTTGGTCTGATGTGCCTAAGGTCACTGTGAGTTGGAACACATTGGATGGCACCTAGTAACAACCACCACCCAGATTTTATATAAACGTCCAGTCTCTGGAGACGAGAGTAGAGCTAAATCGGAGGAAAGTTGTGGACCCTGCAAACCATGACTTCGGTTCACCTTTTTGTCTCATTTCTTGCTCCGTTAAGGGCACAGTTGTGTCCAGAAGGATGATATCTAACTATCCATGGTGTTGTAGCTTAAAAAAAAAAAAGATCTGATAAATACATGATGTAGCTGAGCATTAAAACCTTCGCAAAACAAATCTCATCTCAGTCTGCACGGTGGATGGAATTGTGTCCCTCAAAAGATTCCTTGGAGAGTTTGCTGGGAGTTGCCACAGAGTTAGTCCCTACTCATGATGACTCCTTCGATCACAGGGTAAAGCTTCTCCATAGGGTTTTTTGTTTTGTTGTTTGACCGTAATTTTTATGGAAGCAGATGACCAGGACTGTCTTTCCAGGAGCCACTTGGATTGTTTGAACTCTATTAGCAGACAAACCCTTGTGAACATGACCTTGTTTGGAAAGATAGGGTCTTTCCTTTCAGATAGTATCAGCTAAGCTAATGATATCACCCAACAAGAGTGGGATGTGTCCTAAGCCCTCCTGAATAACACCTTATAAAAAGCGAGAACAGACAAGGAGATAGGGCCATGCAAGGGGGAACAGATCAAATGGAGATGAATCTAAGTTTAAAGTTAAGAACCAGGAAGAGCTATCAGAAGCTCAAGGAGACAACAGTGTATAGCCCTGCCGATGCTGAAACAAACAGTGCATAGTCCTGAAACAGTGTAGAGCCCTGCTGATGCTCTGCACTTGGACTTTAGCCTCCAGAACTTTGAGAGAACGCATTTCTTTCCTTTAAGACCATTCCTTTTGTGGTGTGTTGTCATGGCAACCCTGGGACACCATGATAGTCCATACATTTTGAGCATGTTTCCCTACCTTCTTTCTTTCCTTTGCCCTTTCTCTGGCCTTTTGGATCATATCCTATTTGACTCTGTTCTAGTTCATTTTTAAAATGCTGGTGATAACCCCCTTAGCTGATTTTATAATCTGCTAAAGGATTTGATCCACTTTGACCAATACTAATATTCCAAGGCCCTACCGACCTCTCCATTCTGCCTCCAGGCTCCTAACCAATCCCCTCTGCTCTTCCCGGTGGTGTTTCTCAAACATGCAGAGCCAGGCCTCTTTGGGGGCCTATGGTTCCTCACACATAGCCCTGCCTTATTTCTTGCAGGCCTAGGTATCACTCCCTTAGGATTCTTCCCAATCAAATGGCAAATGCCTGAGCAAAACCGAATCAGAGCCCCAGCCATTGAAGCCTGAACTAGACAGAGACTGAGAAAATGTTCAGACACAATAGCTACTACCTCAGCTTACGGGCTACCCTCACTCCCTCTCTCAACCCACTCTGCTCCAATCCATTCCAACTCAGTGTGACCCTTGAGGACACAGGAGAACTGCCCCCCTGGGGGTTTTGGAGACTGTTAATCTTACAGCAGCAGGCAGCAGGCAGCTTCATCTCTCTCCTGTGTAGTAGCTGGTGGAATCAACCTGCTGGCCTTGCCTTTAGCAACCCCATTTATGGGGTGACCCCAGTGGGTCACCAGAATTCAAGCCAGTATTTAGGCAATTTTTAAGATGGAGAGTTTCATGCCAGCTTGTCTTTGCCCCACATCTTCTTTACCCTATATTATGGATTGAGTTTCTTTTCCCAAAAATTCACATTGAAGTTCTCCCTCTGGTACCTGTGAAAGTGACCTTGCTTTGAAACACACCTACTACTCAATGAGAACCTTATTATCCAACAATTTGCATTTATGAGTGAGAGAAAGATGAGACTGTCTACTCCCATCAAGAGTTACAGTCTCCGCAACCCACAGGACCAGCTCTGCTCTGCCCTATCGGTTCACTATGAGTCAGAATTGACTAGATGGCAGTGAGTTTTTGTACTTCTAATAAAAGTAAAAAGAAAAGAAAGACACAAATCCACTGACTATTTTACACGCAAACTTGGGTTTCTTCCCCAGTCCAGGTCCCAACCCAGTGTGTAGAGGCTCCTATGTCTGGCAGGCTCACAGTTGAAGCAGCCAGCCCTCCAGATGACTGCATTCCAGTCCCCTCCTCTCCCTGCAGCCACCATCAACCACTGGAATTCTTTATAGGAAAAGGGTGACTGAGTTGGATTTTGAAGAACCCAACTGAGACGACTTGTGAGTGGCTGCAACCATCCACCAGGAGACAACGAACTGGGAGCTTGCTGCTGCCTCTCTGAACTCAAGAGCCTATGAAGGACCAAGTCTAGCAGCAGTGCTTTGGGTGGTTCAGGGCCCAGGGGATGCAGAAAAGTGGCCACCCCCTCCTCCTTGAAGCCAGGCTGTTGACTTCCTCTTCTCAGTAGCTATTCATCTTCAGGCTCTTGACCTCACTTTCCAAGTCCTCTGAAACCAGCAGCTGTTTTTTGTGGCTCCTCCCTGGCCAGCAGGGTGGGAGCAAATGGTTAGGTCTGTGAAAGGGCCAGCAAATTCCACCTACTGTCTTGACTCCCAGTCCAGCATGTTGCCCAGACCTCCGAGCCTATATTTTCTTGGTTTTCTGTACTTTGTTGGAAGAGTAAGTACTTAGATAGTCTACTACATCTTTCACCCACTCTCAATATTCTTCATCAGATCAGTCATCTATGTCACATGACTAGCTTCTGCCATCAATCCCTCAGATATGCCTCAGACCACACTGTGATCAAAATGGTCATTTGTTTGTTCAATAACCATTTGTGTAGAGTGTTAAGAGCTGAACTGAGAGCTCATGATTCAAACATGACAGCTCTAACTCTGCCACATATTTACATCTTGATGCCAGATAAAGTGACAGAGATGGTTCTTCACCCTCTACCTTTACATAGAGCCAAAGATGGGTGGGGAGAGTATGAGGAAGCAAATTCAGACAGCTGTTGGTTTTATTAATCACTTCCTCAATGCAAATAGTCATATGAATCATTTCACCTACTTTATCTCATGTTAATCCTCAAGATACCGACCTCTCGGGTTCATTGTTTTCATTTTATAGACTTGGGGTTTGAAACAGAGATCTGACTCTCAACCTATTTGCCACTTAGGCGAGTTACTGCTCCCTTACAACCTAACTCACACCTTATGCTTAGAGTTGAAATAGTCTTCCTTCATCCCTTTATTTTCTTTGTAAATATTAAGCATCATTGTTAAATTGTGCCAGCACCAAAATAATATTTTATCCATCAGTGTTCTCCAAAGAAACATAATCAATAGGATAAAATATAACTGATAAGATGAGGATTCCACTCCAGGATAAAAACTTAAAAACTCAAAGAGTAAGTTATACTCTGTCTTATAAAGTTGGTAATAGTTGGAATGACAGTGAGTTTGAATTTTGAGATATAGATAGAATAGCTACAATATATATGAACTATATACATACAAACTATATATAAACATATGTACTGTGTATAAACTATATATAAGCTACATATATACTTACATGCAAGCTATATATAAGCATATAAATCCCAAAGCAACCAAATTTACTGCTATCAAATTGATGGTGACTCATAGTGACCCTATAGGACAGAGTAGATCTGCCCCTGTGAATTTCCCAGACTGCAAGTCTTTATGGGAGTATAAAGGCCCAGTCTTTCTCAAGAGAAGCATCTGGTGGTTTCAAACTGCTGATCTTGCAGTTAGAAGTCCAAAGTGTAACCACTACACACACAAATATGTATACACACAAATATGTATATTCACAAATATGTATATTCACAAAACCAAACCTGCCATCAAGTCAATTCTGACTCAGAGAGATCCTTAATAGAGTTCTGAGATGGTAACCCCTTACAGGAGAAGATAGTCTCAACTTACTCCACAAGAAGCACTGGTGGATTTAAACCACCAGCCTGGCAGTCCAATGCTTACCTGATGGTACCACCAGGTCTCTCTTTGTATTCAATATTTGATTTCTTTCTTCTCTATCTCTCTCTTTTACATTCTCTCTCTCTAACCCCTTCTCTTCATCTTTCCCTCTTTTCTCTCTTTTCCTCCCCTTCTCTTCTTTTTTCTTTCCCTCCTTCCCTCGCTCCCCCTCTGTATATAAATATATATGTATTTATATGGATGTAAGTGTACACACATACACCTACATATACATATACTGATAACTATAGAAAACATTTCTAGACTGCTAGCTTACCTTAAGGAATTAGCTCAAAAATTGTATGGGCCAGAGAACTCAAATTTTATGACAAATTGGCAGGCTTGAAAGTCAGGCAAGAACTTATAATTTAGTCTTCAGTTCCAAATGTTAGGGAAGGCTCAAGGTTCAAGTCAAATTTTTATGTTGCAGTCTTAGGCAGAATTCCTTCTGCTTTGGGAAACCTAAACTTTTGTTTTAAAGGCTTCAATTGATTAAATGTGGCTTACCCACCTACCTTACAGAGGATGCTCTGCTTTACATAAAATCACTGACCATAAACATTGACCACATCTACAAAGTATCCTGCACACCAATATCGACACTAGGATCTGCCTCAAACCTGGGCACCATAGTCCAGCCATAATTGACACCTAAAATTTACCATTACAGCCATTGACCACTCTTAAAAAAAAAAAGACCAGGAAAAAAATAGGTAGTATCACCTTGATGATATAGACTGGATACCTGGGCTAACATACTTAACTTACTATGAATAAGTAAGGTAACATAGCAAACCCTGTTCCAAAATTAAGCAGGAGAACATTTCCTACAAAATCAAAAAGGGAGGTGTCTGTAAGACAAGTCTAGAGTCTTCTCTAGGAAAATGAGAGCTTGGTGACAGGTCGAACATCTAGAATTGTCATAACCCCACTGGCAAGATCATGCCTATTGTGGAGAAGAATATGTCACGCTATCTGAAACCCAGGTCATTAAATATTGGAGTTATCTAATCCCTTGTCCAGCTCTCTTATTTTGGTTACAATGTGGCTTCTTAGGCAGATGTGTCTACCTAGAAGGTGCAGGTCATGCCAATGCAAGTATTTGAATTCCCATGGCAACTATACTCAGATTCATAAATGGCATTTCTATTTAACTGTTCATCTCAGAAGTCTTGTTAATGTGGGTCTTATCTGGAGAGACAAACTGCCCCTTTAAGTGCTGACAATCCTATGTCTAGACTGTGCAGGCTTAGGGTAAGATCTAAAGTTGGCATTAATCTCATCAAGATTGTGACTATACATATCCCCACTCAAATCAGTTGCTGCCAAGTTGATTCTGACCTAGGATAACCCCAGCTTCATTAAAGTAGAACTATGGTCCATACAGTGGTCAGTGGCTGGTTTGTCAGAAATAGATCACCAGATATTCTTCTAGGTCCCTATGGATGCACTTGAACCTCTAATTAACTCTCTGCATTAGCTCTCTGCACCTTCCAAGAACTCTTAAAAATAGCCTTCCTAAAAAACTCTTGAGGCTTCCCTCCATCTCCTAATGTGGCAATCTAATAAACACACTTATTTATTTCTCAACTACCTCATTAATTGTGGAATTTAGGGGAAAAACACATTTTCAGCCCAACAGAGTGGCTTCCTGCAGTCAAGCAAGCTCATAACCCAGACTCCCGGTCTGATGCTCTTCTAATGAGGTTCTTTGTTAATCACTGGTCTCTAGGAACTCAGTCTCTGTTGTTCTGCAAACACTCAGCTCTTAGCTTGGAATGCACAATGTCAAGGCCTGCAGGCTTGGGTCTTTCTGTCCCCAGCTTTTCAGATTTTGCTTTAATCCTAGAACCTGTTAACCACAGCTGTAGGCACGTATGCCATGCTAGTCTATTTGTACTGAAGAGTACATCTTCATTTTAAGCAAAATAGAAGTGGCTTCTTACAGTTGTTTCTTAGACCCACTTTGGAGTATTTATGGTAGGAAACTCGTGTAACACAACTAGTTATGGCATCTAATAACTCCACATTTCGTTTGGGAACTCAAAAGAAGTCCCTTAATTTTAACCTTTTCTGGCAGTGGAATTTAGTGGATTATTTGCTAATTAGGTTCAGAAAAGGCTTAAATGTCTTATTCAAGTTTTATGGTTGTTATCTGTAATGTAGGGTTTGTGTTTTTCCCCCTGAAGCCTATTGAAAGATCAAGAGTTAGATAAACAAAACACGGTTGTCACAACTGGGACAACCACATGTCTTACAAAGTAGAACTGCTCCATAGGATTTTCTTGGGCATAATCTTCATGAAGGGACATGCCAAACCTTTATTCAATGACATCACTGGTTGGGTTCAAATAGCCAACTTTTAGGTTATTGGCCAAGCTTAAATCATTTGTGCCACCTGGAGACATCAAGAGCTAGTCATACCACTTTGATCCAAAGGTTGCCTTTTCTGAATTTCTACATTAAAGCAAAACAAAACTGACCCATTTTCTTGCCTATTTATGGTGATGTTATGAGTTTCCATCCACCATTTGTCTGTTTGTCATAGTGCGGTGGCTTATGGATTGCTGTGATGCTGAAAGCTATGTCACCACTATTTCAAATACCAGCAAGGTCACTGTGTTAGACAGGGTTTTCTAGAGAAACAAAACCAGGACATTTATTATTAGATCGATAGATACAACATAAGAAATGAACAGCTAAGTAGTCCACAGAGCAGTACAAATGGCTCACTTCAACTCACTTCCGTGAGACAGTTAATACACTGGCAGTCCTTCAACTCACGAAGGCTGCTGGGTGCAAGTCAAGGAAGCAGACAGCTGAGTCTTCTGTGGAGCAATACAGACAGTCCAGCCACAGGCAGCAAACAGCAGGGCAGGTCACCAACAGTCAGCCAGATGACAGGGTCCGACAGTCCCCAGCTCAAGTGATGTATACACCAACAGTGTGGCGAAGCAGGTCTTGAAGGAACCTCAAACTACAGCAACACAGTCCACAGGTTGAGTGTCCCACGGGTAGTGTAGCTCGCAAGTTGAGGCAGAGAACTAGCTAAGGTAGCTGCACACTGGTCTGATTATCTGAGAGCAAGAGACAAAAAGGTGAGACTTGCCAAACCATTAATCTCTTTGCCCTTCAATTAAACTGAAACCTTATTAACCCCACATGTGTTTATTCACCATTTTGGCACAATAAACCTACCTATCACAGTCACCCAAAGTGAACAGGTTTCAGCAGAGCTTCCTGATTAAGAACAGATTTTGAAAAAGTAATAGGCTGTCCATTTCTGAGGAATTAGCCACGGACAACCTTATGGATAGCACCTAAACATTACCAGAGACTGTAAGCCTCATGAATAGGTGCAGAATGTTGTCAGAGATGGTGCCAAAAGATGAGCCCCTCAGGTAAGGAGGTACTCAAACTATGACTAAGGAAGCGCTGCCTTCTCAAAGTAAACTGGACCATTATGACTTGGACAGAGGAAAGCCTTAGGAGGTAAAACCTTCATGACCTTCATTAGTTTATAGGACATAACTCAAAATTAGAAGGAACAGCTTTAAATATTCATTAGTAATTAGAACTTGGAATGTACAATGTATGAACCTAGAAAATTGGAAGTCATCAAAAATGGAATGGAATGCATAAATACCAATAATGTGGGCATTAGTGTGCTGGATTGGACTGGCATTGGCCACTTTATATCAAAATATATGATTTACATATGATTGATCATGGCACTGAAAAAACTGAAGAAAAAATTCAAGCCTGGAGTTACAGTCTTGAAAGATTTTGTGGGCAAAATATTCAATGATGGAGTAAGCATCAGAGAAGATGGAAAGAATACACCAATTCCTGGCACCAAAAATAACTAGTCAACATTTGGTCATTTCTGAAGGTAGCATATGAGTGAGACCCATTGGTACTAAAGGGAGACCTTAAAGCTTCATTGAATGCATTTGTCAAAAACAAGGATTCCGGAATTGATGGACTCCTAATTCAAATGTTTCAACATGTCGATGAAGCACTGGAAGCACTCAGTGGTCTATGCCAGACAATTTAGAAGACCAACTGACCCACCGATGGGAACAGATCCACATTTGTACCCATTCCAAAGAAAGGTGACTTGACAGAATGCGCAAACTATAGAAATTTATCATTGATATCACATACAAATAAAATTTTGTTGAATATCTTTCAACAACAGTTGCAGAAGTGTCTTAACAGGGACCTGCTAGTGGTTCAGAGCAGGTTCCGAAGAAGATGTAGACAAGGGATATTATTGTTGTTGCAGACGGACCTTGACTGGAATAACAGGAACATGTTTACTCTTGTCTCATTGACTATGCCAGAGCATTTGACTATGTGGATAATAAAAAACTATGGACAGCCTTGAGGAGACTAGGAATTCCAGAACACGTCATTGTGGTCATGAGGAACTTGTGTATAGATCAAGAGGGAGTTGTGGGAACAAAACAAGTGATTATCACATGATTTAAAATCTGGGAAAGTGCATGTAGGGTTTTATATCCTTTCACCATACTTAATGTGTATGCTGAGCAAATAATCAGAGATTATTTAAAAGATTATATGAAGAAGAATGCAGCATCCAGATGGAGGAAGGCTTGATAGCAATCTGCAATATGCAGATGACACAATCTTGCTTGCTGAAAGTGAGGAGGACTTGAAGCCCTAGTTGATGAAAATCGAGGATTGAACTCTTCAGTATACACTACAATTCGATTTAAAGAAAACTAAAATCTTTGAAACTGAGCCAATAATAACATCATCATAAATAGAGAAAAGATTAAAGTTGTCAAGGATTTCATCTTGCTTGGATCCACAATTCTCGTGGAAACAGCAATCAGAAGATCAAAGAATGCATTCTATTGTGTAAATTGTGTAAAGACCTCTTTAAAATGTTGAAAAGCAAGGAGGTTACTTTGAGGACTAAGATGTCTTGACCCAAGCCATGGTATTTTGAGTTGCCTCAGACACACGTGAAAGTGGGACATAGAGTAACGAAGATCAACAAAGAACCAAAGCCTTTGAATTGTGGTGCTGGAGAAGAATGCTGAAAGTGCCATGGACTTCCAAAAGAACAAACAAATCAGTCTTGGAAGAAGGACAGCCAGAATGGTCCTTAGAGGCAAGGATGACATGACTTACTCTCAGGTACTTTGGATATGTTGTCAAGAGAGACCAGTCCCTGGAGAAGGACATCATGCTTGGTAAAGAGGCAGCAAAAATGAGGAAGGTCCTTTCTTGACAAGATGGAATGACACTGGCTACACCGATGGTCTCAAAAGAATGAGTGATTGTTGAGGATGGTGTAGGACTGGGCAGTGTTTTGTTATGTTGTACACAGGGTCACCATGGGTCAGAATTGACAGGATGACACCTCAGAACAACAACATGAGTTTGTTGTACCCCTGGAGAGTTCAGACTTCCAGAGCACGGGGAGAAATACATTTTGAAATACTTTAATTGATAAGTAAGATATTGTGATAGGTAGCTTTATGCGTCAACTTGGCCATTAGGAACCCATGGGATTGATAAGGTCACAGTTTGATTGGAGGGCAAAGAGAGATAAATTGCTCGGCAACACCCACCTCTCTCCCTTATTCTCTGGTGATCGGACCAGCGTGTGGCTGTCTTAGCTAGTTCTCTGCCTCAACTTATGAGCTACACTACCTGTGGGACACACACGCCCGTGGATCATGTCACAAGAGCTTGAGGTTCCTTTGAGACCTGTTTTGCCATGATACTGGTATATGCATTGCTTAAGCTTGGGGCTGTCGGATCTTGTCATCTTACTTCCTGTTGGTGACCTGCCCTGCTGTTTGCTGCCTATGGCCCGACTGCCTGAAATGCACTACAGAAGACTCAGCAGTCTGCTTCCTTGACCTTGGACCCAGCAACCTTCGTGAATTGAAGAACTTCCAATGTATTAACTGTTTCACAGAAGTGAATTGAACTGATCCCTCTATACTGGTGTTGACTAATTAGCTGTTATATTCCTTCATGCTGTATATATCTATCTCTATATCTGTATCTGTACCTATATTATCTATATTTATATCTCTCTATATTTATTAGTTTCCTTATTTTGTTTCTCTAGAGAACCCTGTCTAACACAGATGTGCAGTTGAAAAGGAACCAAAAAGAGAAATTGTGGTTCTTGCCTAATACTGGGATCTGATCATTATTTCTTGAGCATACATGCATTCTAATCTCAACCGGTCATTTCAAAAACAAAAAACGTGTAGCTCCACATATCCCAGCATAATGTGCTGATCACTTGGTTATATTTAATCTTAATGACTATGACCAGGCAATGTTTAATTTTTTTAACTTCTCTCATAAAAAGTTCACCTGCTAGAAAATTAGGTTTCATTTACAAGTTTATAATCTAGATAAGGAATTTGAACATCTGTCAATTTATTCAATCATTCATTCATCAGACATGAATGAATGGGTGTGCCAGAGAGTCTATGTGAGTTCAGTAGGAGTTAAACCCAACATTCTCTCAGATAAGATGCAGGAAAGTTTACACAAATGATAAGAAGGATTAGAATTAGAATATATACCAGTCTGTGAGTCACTTGCAGATAGATGTTGTACATAGGGTCACATAGTGTACATTATGTACATAAGGTACATGGATGATGAGAAAATGTCTAAAGAAGCAGAGGAAATTTAGAGTATATTTGTTGTTAAATATTTCTTAGTATTTTGAGACGCTGTCTTATTTATTTAACAGTTTTATTGGAACCTCATCCACATATTATACAATTTAACCATTCAACCATATTAGGAAGAGTTCTATAATCATTGCCACAATCAATTCTAGAATGCTTTCTTCTTCCTTGTACTCTTTGTTATTAAAATAATTAATTTTTTTAATTATGGCAAAAATACACAAAACACTCAAATTTAAAACTTATATATATAATTTAGTGCCATTGATTATACGCTGATGTGCAACCATTATTAATATTATTTTTCTAAATTATTCCACCACCATTAACATAAACTCAATACCCTCTAAGCAAAAACTCTTCCTCCTTCACCCATGGTAACCATTGGTCAACTTTGGTTTCTTTATTTTTTTTTAGTAGTTTTGTTGTTATAAAATCCACATGTCATACACTTACACAGCTGTGTTTTAAAAGAATTGTATATACATAATTACAATCACTTCTTGTGTTCCCTCCCCCTCCTGGATTCATTACTTGCTCCCCAATTCCCCCGCACTCTCTACACTTCCTTTCCCCATAAACCACTGCATCTGTTATTGTCTCTATGCACCGACTCCTTTCCTGTTTCATAAACTGGGAAACCTACCATAAACAGTAAAAAACAAAAATAAAATTAGACAGAAAGAAAGTAATAATAATAAGATAAACGGAAAGAGTAAAAAGAAAGAAAAGGCCACTAACAATATTTTAAAAAACAGCTAGAAAATCTCTGTCATGGAACAAGCAAGAAATATTTAAGCCTACAGCAAATTAAGGTTTGGTCAAGAGGGAGGTCAACTGACCAGGTATCATACTATACCATGGTTCAATCCACCATAATCAAGTTTAAAATAATGTCTATCTGCCAGTAAAGCTGTTTGTGCCTTACTTGCTTGCCAGAGGGAATCTGCCAGAGACTTAATCTGACTAGACATGCTGCAGATAGATTTTAGGCTACCACTGACCTCCTTCAGCGTCTACAAATTGAGTGTTAACAATTTAAGCTCAATACCATTCCCTTCATCATATTTGGATTTTGTTATCATCGTCTTTAGATCACACAGGCTGGTGTGCTGCTTCATGTGGACTTAGTTGGTGGCTCACTTTGATGGCTGCTGTTTTGAATATAAGCCTTTAAAACCCTGGACATTATTCCAATTGATATCCAGGCAGCATCAGCTTATTTTCTACATTTTGGTGTAATACCCTTATCTTCAATGATGATTTCATGAAGGTGAGTATGGAATAGGGCCATGATGTAAGAACTGATTGTTTTTGGTTTGGGGCTAGAATTAAGCGGGCACCCAGAATTCATCTGCTTGTCATTGGGGTTACAATGAATTCTGGTTTAATTCGGTGGCTATCTCATGACAGGAACAAAAATGAAAACCAACAACAACAACATCCAACACCAAAAACTTCAAACAAATAGAAACGTACAGAAAAAGAAAAACGTTGTCAATCATCCTCCAGAGGTATAAGATGATTGCATTGATAACAAAAATAATTTATCTAATATCATAGAATTTAAAATACTGTTGATATGAGGAGTTTATATGAGGATAGTCCAACTGCAAGCTGTAATCCATGAGTGGTTACTTTGTACAGAATGATTTTTTAATTGATTGAGCCCTGTTTGCATTGAGCACAGGGGTTGCTGCTTGGAGAAAATGGACTGTAACATTTATTACAAGGGCATATCCTTGCATAGCAGATTAGTCAATGTCATATTAAGGCAAGTCGAATTTTGAGATATTAAATATATGAGAGACCATCTTGTGTTTTATCTTTAAAAAATAAACAAATAAAAGAACTCCTGTCTAAGTTAGTGATGTGTGACTCAATTATCAGTAGGAAATAGATACTTTTTTGCAAACTACCATCCTGTACCAATTGGACAATTACATGCTATTAATCATATATCTAATGATTTTACTGTAGTATTTATTATGTGTTACTGCATAGAAAATTGGGTGTGAATTATTACTCTCAAGAGTGCTTGCAAGGAAAAAATCACTTAAACTTATAATGTAGGCCCATTCCTGTACTAAAAGCCAAGCCCATTGCTATCAAGCCCATGCAACTCATAGGAACCCTAGAGGACAGGGTTGGAATGCACCAGAGAATTTCCATCACTAAGCACCCCAGTGACCTAGTGGTTAAACCTTGAACTGCTAGTAGCAAGGTGTGCCATTGTAAACCGCCAGCTGTTCCGTAGGAGAAAGTCAAGGCTTTCTATTCCTCTAAAGAATTTTTCTTGGAAACCCACAGGGGCAATTCTACCCTGTCCCATAGGATCGCTATGAATCAGAATGGATTTGATGGCAGAGTTCGAGTTGAGTTTTTGATTCTTTACAGAAGCCTGCTGCCTCATCTTTCTGCCATGGAGCAGCTGGTAGGTTTGAACCACTGATCTTTTCATTAGCAGCCAAGCAAATTAACCACCATGCCATGAATGCTTGCTCCCATCCATACAAAGAGGGATACAAGATTAACTCAATGCAGTTACAGAAGCCATTTGTGAGATATCGTCTGACACGAGACAGTGCTTACAACCTCTGAATTCCCTAGTGACTTCCCTAGGTTTAGCTGAGGCTGCTCCTGTAGTGCCCTTGTATTTACAGGAGAGTTAGCCTGAATTCACAATTTACTGGATGTGAATTCTACAGACAGAGCATCAGGGCAAACCTGAGAGCTTTAGAGGTCAAGGCCTCCCAATACAATAGGGGCTCATTAGAGCCATATGAAAAATGTTGGCTTGCATGCAAATCTTTGCTCAGGTGTAATTCTAATCTATATGTTTAACAGCTGGTGAATCCAAACTGCTGGATTCTCTTTTTCCCAACACAGAGACATCAGCTTCTTCTAATGCAAATATGAGTTGTTGGTAATATTACAAGGGGGACTTATATGGGTTCCTTTATGAGAAAAAAAAATTAGACACACTTTGCTTGCTCAAAACCTTCCTGGGAATTTTGTGACAAGCTACTCTCCCTGCGGTGTAGCTTATAGGCCCTTGGGAGAGGGCCTCCTTCCTTGGATGGTCCTCGACAAAGTTGAGGAAGACCTTGAAGTTAGCAGGATGGAGGAAGACACTCCTTCATACATATTAATGAGTCAAAATAAAGTAACAAATTATCTGGAAAATAAAAGCGAATAATGCATCTCTTCGAAAGAAATCTCTCAGGCAGAGCTTGGTAAAATAACACTGTGTGCCTCAAAGTGGAATTGTGATGGCGCTGGAATTATTCTGAATCTGTTGGACCACAAACAACACTCTCACTGCTGTGTGGGTCATAGAGTGACAACGTTATCAACCTTTTACTAAAAAGCCAACTTGTGTGTTTCATGTCGGAAGAGGTTCTCATTGCATTTCAACTGTGTTTTAGAGTTATATGGGGAATGAAACATCCATATATAAACCATTCAGATCGTGAAAATCTCCCCCATTTACTTGGCAAATGGGTGAACTGCCAATGGTGCAATCTTTTCTCACTTTCCCTTGTACAATATAAAGCAAAATTCCACTGCTGTCCAGTTGATTCTGACTCACGGAGCCCTCGCAGGACAGAGTAGAACTGCCCTCATAGAATCCTCATGGATGTTAATCTTCATAGAAGCAGACTGCCACAGAAGTGTCCTTCTCCTACAGAATGGTTGGCGGGCTTGAACTGCTGACTGCTTGGTTAGCAGGCGAACACTTTAACCACGGCGCCACTAAGGCTCCTTTTGTACACTCACCAAATATACGAACCAAACTCTCTGCTGCCGAGTTGATTCCAATTAAGAGTAACCCTCCAGGCGACAGCAGAACTACCCCTGTGGGTTTCTGAGACTCTTTAGAGGAGTAGACAACCATGTCTTTCTCTGTCAGGGCAGTTGATGGTTTTGATCTGAAAACCTTGCAGTCAGCAGTCCAAAAGTTCCCTACACACTACACGACCCAGTGCCTGAAGGCCTTTGTATGAGTATAAATGAACAGAATTCCTCCTCCTCCTCTTACACGCATACCTTCCAAAAGTCTCTTAAATCTGCCTACAAGAAGATCATATTCCCATGGATGAAAAGGTAGTTTGTCATCTTTTACATTATTTATTTGAAAATAATTTAATGGTGGAATTTCTGATGAGACCATCACAATATTTTTGCTTATGACTGTGCAGGGTGATATAAAAAAATAATGACATGGTGCAAGCTTTGAATCCAACGTTACAACCCCTACCCAGACCCCCTCCCCACAGAGGTTTCTGAAAGGAACCTTTTTTCTAGATTACTAGGACTTTCTTTCGTGATAAAAGAGTGAACCAAAAAAGGGAGAGCCTTTTAACTCACCAGTATTTATCTCAGTGGTACAAATCTTGGTGACAAGGAGCCTTGGCAAACCTTAAAGTATAAGTCATCCAAACTGTGATTCAAATGAGGCAAGTGTGCGGTCGAAGCGCTGCAGGCATATCAATTGCTGTCATTGGGACAATGGGCTAGGTCTCTGGGGCAGGACAATCTCACAATGCCCTTGGCGATCTCCAGAATGTTAACAAGATCACCATTGTCCTTTTTCAATGAAGGCGCTGGTCTTTTGTGAGTGTATTTGGAGGGTAGGGGGGAGATGGAAATCCCATCACACTTTGTGAAGGTTGCGTGTATGTGTGTGTGTTCACTCACTGCGGACTTTATTTAGACAGGTGATGACAGTGACAGGGAGACATGATTGACATGTACTAAAATTTAGGAGAGCCAAGCCGCATGGAGTGGATTTTATGATTTGTCAATTTTAAAGTCAAATACATTTTCAAAAGCACCGGTGCTCTGAAACCAGCATGAGACTCAGATTGACATCACAATCAAGTGTAGTCTTCTTTGAATATTTATCTTCAGACTGTACTGTTGCCCTTATACACCCAAGTCACCTCCCTCTGTCTGCTCAGCTCTGATTCAATGATGGCAATCCTGTCTCAGTTTTTGAGCCTCCTTCATCCACAAAATAGTTACATATGGGTTTCATTTAGTTTGCTAAAAATGTTTTCCTTACCCCATGCCCCACCTCAGCCATGACGTTCACCTCCTTAGACATTTGGTCTTGTGTCTCTACAGAATCCCAAAGCAAAACTCCATTGGAGAAGGGAGGAAGAAAAGGAAAGGAAAAATCTATACTACAAACAGTACAGTGACATTTGCCAGCAAAGGGAAGAGTAAAAATGTATCACCATGTCCATAATGAAGGAAAGGTCTTTGCGATGCTGCTTCTTGTTTCAATTTAACAAGGTCATTCCTAATCCCCCATTCCCACCCATCGTATCTATTTCCTACCGATAATTGAGTTTAAGTCAGTGAGAGGGGACAGGGAGGTGTAGAACTGTTGAGACCTGAAACTTTTGCAAACAGTAGAACTTACTCCAGTGATTGTGGACTTAGAGCATTAAGTGGCATTACGGATTTATTTCATGCATAGCGCTATGTTAGTATGATGTGGATTGGCATGCCAAAGAAGATGGGGTTTTTTTTTGCCCTCCAGGAATTGGTAATCCAAGAGAAACACTATGTACAATGGTGAATATATCCTATAAATATTCATAAAATAACTTTCTAAAGGGCCCTCTAATGGAATATAAAAATTTCTATCTGAGAATTTTTACAAAGATATGTATGTGTATATGAGTGTGTGTGTTTGTGTGTGTTTGTGTGTGTATAGACTGCCTAAACAATAACAAACAATAGCCACGAGTCAATTATGACTCATAACAACTCTATTGGACAGAACAGAAATGCCCCTTTGTGTTTCTGAGGCTGTAACTCTCTACAGAAGCAGATAACGGTATCTTTCGTCCATGGCGTGGCTGCTGGGTTCAAACTGCAGACCTTGTAGTTATCAGCCTACCAGGCAACTCTCTGAGCTCCCAGGACACCCTGCTAAGCTGCTTCCATAATTGCTTCTCAGAATTGCCTCCATGTTATTGCCGCTTCTGCCATGGTTACTGGAACATGTTTTTCTTTGCAAGATTATTGGCGTCTTGGTGGCATAGTGGCAACTCATTGAACTGCTAACTGCAAAGTTTGTAATTCGAAACCATCAGCTGCTCCTTTGGAGAAAAGTGAGGCTCTTTGGTCCAGTAAAGAGTTATCATCTTGGAAACCCACAGAAATAATTCTACCCAGTCCTATAAGGTCACGATGCATTGGAATTAACTCCGTGGCATTGAGTTTGGTTTGGGGTTTATAGGAATGCCCTAGGGGAATAACTTCCTACCGAAGACTCCCAATAAAGCAAGGATCATCAATGTAAAAAGTGCATGCCGGGATGTCACTAGAAGCTGAAGAAGGGAGTATGGAAATCAATGTGTTAAGTTCCTCTGAGCCATAGAAGCTCAGATTCTTCACGAGAATCCTCTTCCCAAATCCTGCAACTAAGCTCCTTAAGCGTGATATTTTCTTTCTTTTTAATAAATCATTTTATTGGGGGCTCTTACAGCTCTTATCACAATCCATCCATACATCCATTGTGTCAATCACATTAGTACATATGTTGCCATCATCATTTTCAAATCATTTTCTTTCTACTTGAGCCCTTGATAGCAGCTCCTCATTTCCCCCCTGTCTCCTCCCTCCCTCATGAACCCTTGATCATTTATTGAAGAAGAAAAAAATTCATGTCTTACATTGACCGCTGTCTCCCTTCACCCACTTTTCTGTTGTCCATCCCCCAGGAAAGGGTTTATAGGTTGATCATTGTGATCAATTCCCCTCTTCCCCCACCCCACCCCCATCCTCTCCTTATCCTCCTGGTATCTCGACTCCCATTGTTGGGTATTTATCTATCCTAGATTCCCTGTGTTGCGGGCTCTTATCTGTAGCAGTGTGCATGTTTTGGTCTAATCCGATTTGTAAAGTAGAATTGACATCATGATAGTGGCGGAAAGGAAGCACCAAAGAACTAGAGGAAAGTTGTGTTTCATCAGTG
>NW_022107431.1:12442440-12482243 GCF_000313985.2 Echinops telfairi
CCACTTTTCTGTTGTCCATCCCCCAGGAAAGGGTTTATAGGTTGATCATTGTGATCAATTCCCCCCTTTCTCCCCCCACCTTCCCCTTCCCCTCCTGGTATCTCTATTCTCAGTATTGGTCCTGAGGGCTTTATCTGTCCTGGATTCCCTGTGTTGCGAGCTTTTATCTGTACCAGTGGGCATGATCTGGTCTAGCCAAATTTGTAAGGTAGAATTGAGGTCATGATAGTGGGGGGAGAAAGCATTAAAGAACTAGAGGAAAGTTATATGTTTCATCAGTGCTATACTGCACGCTGACTGGCTCGTCTCTTGCTTGTGACCCATCTTTAAGGGGATGTCCAATTGTCTACAGATGGACTTTGGGTCTCCACTCTGCTCTCCCCGTCATTCACATTTATATGAGTTTTTGTTCTGTACTTGATATTAGCCAAAAGGCCATGAAGCGATCTTTTTGTTCTGGGTCTTCGATGCCTGATACCTGTTCCTATCAACACCTCATGATCACACTGGCTGGTGTGCTTCTCCAACATGGGCATTGTTGCTTCTCAGCTAGATGGCTGCTGGTTTATCTTCAAGCCTTTAAGAGTGATATTTTCTATTAAAAATTGCAAACTAAACCCACTGTCAATGCTGACTCACAGCAACCCGGTAGGAGAGTGGAGATCAGCTCCTGTGAGTTTCCAAGAGTTCCCAACTCTTGACTGGAAGAGAAAGCCCCATCTATCTCCCGGGGAGCAAAGGATGGTTTCCAACTGCTGACCACTACACTGCGAGGGCTCCTGATATTTTCTATAGGAGCTCAACACTTCCTAGTCAAACTTCACTTTTTAGGGATGACAGCCAAGATTATCTGTATGTTATATATAGAAATCCATCACCTAGGTACCTTCAAAGAGTAGGGCTATAGCTCAATATTCCAGTAGCACTCCCACATCCCACCTTTGGTCTGTCCATCTGTCATATTGTGGTCAGTGGTATGGGTGTTACTGTGATGCTGAGAGCTTTACATTACACCTGGGTCACCCAAAATGAACAATTTCAGCGGGGCTTCCAGACTGAGAACAAAGAAAGAAGCAGGACTCGGCTCCACACTCCAGTAGAAGAAGTAGCTGAAAACATTATGAATAGCTTCAAAGCATTTTCAGATAATGACTGCCTGCAAAAAGGAAACAGAGTATTGTCAGAGACACTGTCAGAAGTTCAAGGAACTGCCAATAGTTTAGGCAGGATTCAAAAGAGGACGTAGGACAAGATATCATTGTTGATGTCTGAAGGATCTTGGCTCAAAGCAGAGAATACAAGAAGATGTTTACTTGTGTTGAATTGACTATGCAAAAGTATTCGACTGTGTGGACCATAATAAACTGTGCATAACCTTGAGAAGAATGGGAATTCCAGAATACTTCATTGTGTACACTCTGAACTTATACATAGATCAAGAGGCAGTTGTGTACCC
This sequence comes from Echinops telfairi, assembly GCF_000313985.2. Classification (NCBI taxonomy): domain Eukaryota; kingdom Metazoa; phylum Chordata; class Mammalia; order Afrosoricida; family Tenrecidae; genus Echinops; species Echinops telfairi. The sequence continues at coordinate 12,443,897 of NW_022107431.1, forward strand.
AGGACAAGGAATTCTGCATGATTTAAAATCAGGAAAGGTGTGCACCAGTGTTGTATCCTTTCACCATACTTCCTCCATCTATATGCCAAGCCAAACTATCAGTGAGGCTGGATTATTTGAAGAAGAGTGCAGTAACAAGATTGGATGAAAGCTTATTAACAATCTGTGGTATGCAAATGACACAACCTTGCTTGCTGAAAGTGAGGAAGACTTGGAGCACTTGCTGATAAAGATCAAGGATTGTAACCTTCAATATGGATTACAGCTCAATATAAGGAAGATCAAAATCCTCACAACTGGACCAATAGGTAGCATCATTTCCAAATAGAGAAAAGGTTAAAGTTGTTAAGGATTTTGTCTTACTTGGATTCATAATCAATGCTCATGGAAGCAGCAGTCCAGAGATCAAAAGACATATTACACAGGTAAGTATACTACATAAGACCTCGTTCGAGTATTGAAGAACAAGGGTGTTACTTTGAGGACTAAGGTGCACCTGACCCAGGCCATGGTATTCTCCATTGCATCATATGCATGTGACAGTTAGATATTAAATAAGGAAGATCTTAGGAGAATTGATGCATTTGACCGGTGGTGCCAGAGAAGAATCAGGCTGGTCAGAGAGACGATGGTCCTCAACTTGGTGGATTGACACAGTGGTTGCATCCATGGGCTCAGGCATAGGAACACTTTTTAGGAAGTCACAGGACTATACAGTGCTTAGTTCTGTTGTGCAAAGTTGCTATGGGTCAGATCCAGCTTGATAAGACCTAGAAGCAACACCTTTTATGCCATAGTTTGGCTGGTGTGTTCTTCACCTGAGCTACTGATATCACTATACACATGTAAATTAACATGCTTCAAGTGAAGTGACACTTGTCAACCTCCCACTTGGACATGTGGGAGTAAAATAGTTCCCCCAGGATACTCTGGGAGTATAGAGTCCAAATTCCTGTAGGGTGAATGGTTTACCTGCTTGACTGCTAACCAAAAAGTTAGCAATTCAAGTCCACCCAAAGGCTCATTGAAATAAAGGACCTGGTGACACTTCAGAAAAGTCAGCCACTACAAACCGATGGAACATAGCTCAACTCTAATACACATGAAGTTGCTTTGAATAGTCAAACTTCACGGAAAAGACTGTCCAATCCGGCATCAAATGTATGCTGACATGTGTGTCTCTTTATCCCTTCTCTGATTTAGACACTTCCATGGTCCAAACAAATCAATCTTGGAAGAAGTACAGCTAGGACGCTCCTTAGAGGCAGGATTGTCAGGGCTTCATCTCACTTACATTGGACATGTTGTCCAGAGAGACCAGTCCCTGGAGAAAGACATCATGCTTGGTAAAGTAGAGGGACAGTGAAAAAGAGGAAAAAACTCAACAAGATGCATTGGTACAGTGGCTGCAACAATGGGCTCAGACATAAGCACACTTCTGAGAATGGTGCCAGACCAGGCAGCGTTTCACTCGGTTGTACATAGGGTCACTATGAGTTGAAACCAACCTGATGGCACCTAACAACACAGTCCAATATTAGTCTTGGTGATGTAGTAGGCTAACATAGAGCTGCTAACTGCAACATCGGTAGTTTGAATCCATCAACCACTCCTCTGGAGAAAGATAAGGTTGTCTGCCCCTGTAAGGATTTTCAGGCTCAGAAATCCTAAAGAGCAGCTTTACTCTATGGTGCGGGATCGCTGAGTTGGAATTGATTCATAGGCTGTGGGTTCCGACAGTTCCATAGCTGTGTTTCTTAAACAGGTGTCTTCTAGTGACTCCATGTTCCCTCTTGCCTCAGTATGGTTTGCTCTTCTCTTTCTGTTGATAGCTGAGCATTGTCATTTCCTAACAGATATGGCAACATGAACAGTATTAAAACACTTAGGAACAGATGTAAAAGATGAGTAAGACCATCATAATGAATACTATGAAACTTGATAAGAAGTTACAATAGAAATGTGGAAATAACTAATATGGGAACAAATGTCAATCCTCTCTCCAAGATTAATCTATAAGTTAAATGAATTCCAGTCAAAGCACTAACCAGTATTTTCAGAATAATCGATAAACACTTTCTAAAATTCACATGTAAAAATAAAAGGCAAAGAATATCCAGGTGATGGAGCCATTTAGATGAATAAATCCACGAGCCATGCATATCAACAACTTTAATAAATCTGAAACAAAGTTCATATTAAGTGAAAAAAATGAGTCAGATGATGTTTCCTGCCTGACAGCATGTTGGAAATTAAAGACAAAACACTGAGAGGTACTGTTTATGCAGGACATAAAGCTACCTAAAATATAGTTGGAATGATACACATCTACCCTGAGGAGTAAGAGAAAGGTAAAACAAGCAGAAGTGGTGCTTAGCTATATTTATTGCTTTAATTTTTACAAAATTAAATTTTAGTTTATTTCTTTAAAAATGAATGACAGAAAATCTTACCCATATGAATCCATGTGATACTAACTGAAGAGCATCCGGAAGCAAACGAAGCTTTGATGTGCATTAAACTGAGGGGGAAATAAAATAAAAATGCACGGGAATTGATCAACAATTAAAAAGGGAAATGAGTATCTAGAAAGTTAATGAACAGTAAACCTTTACTAAGTAAACTAAAATGGCATTTAAATGTTTAAAACAACAATATGATGAGCCAATCTGTCCAATTTAACCTAAATAAATAACAATACTTAGGATTTTTAAAGAAACATTGATACTGTGGAAGGAAACATGAATAACAGAAGATATTGATACGATTACTTAAAGTGACAAAATCAATATGCAAAGCTGTTGTAATTAGCGCCATCAAGTCAGCTTTGAGTCACAGCAGCCCAAGCAAAAGACCGAATTGAACACTTCCCAATCCTTGGCCAACCTCACAATTGTTATGTCTGAACCCGTGGTGGCAAGCACTAGCCACCCATCTTTTGAGGTTGTCCTCTTTTTCCACTGACCGTCTACTTGTTCAAGCACGAGGTACCTTTTCTAGGGACGGGTTTCGCCCGATAACATTTCCAAAGTATGTGAGTCTCGCCTCCTCTCTTCTAAGGAGCCTTCTGGTTGTTCCTTTTCTTCCAAGATTGCTTTGTTTGTTGTAGCAATCCGTGATCCTTTCCATTTTTTCCCCAACACTGTGATTCAAAAGTTGTCAATGTTCCTGCGATCTTCCTTATTCGTGGTTCAGGTTTCGTGTGTGTATGAGGAGACTGAAGATATCATACGTGTGGACCCTCGTTCTGAAATTGGTATATACAATTTAGAGAGTTGTTTTGCAGCGGTTTTATCCAATGTAATACACCGTCTGATTTCTTGACTGTTGTTTGCATGAGCATTGGTTTTGGATGAAGTAAAATGAAATTCTTGACAACTTCAATCCTTTCTGCAGTTAATATAGTATTGCTTTTTTGGTACAATTGTGAGGAGTTTTGTTTTGTTATGAGGAGGTGTAATCTATATTGTTGTGTGTAGGCTTTAAACTTCATCAGTAAATTATTCAAGTCCTCTTTGCTTTCAGCAAGTAAGGTGGTATAATCTGCGTATCACAGCTTTTTAATAAAATTTCCTCTCATTTTAATGCCATGTTCTTTTTCAGATGGCCCTGTTTTTTAAATCATTTACTCAGCACACACATTGAACATGGATGATGAGGCCACACAACGCTGATACACAACTTCCTGAATTTTAAATCATGTAGCGTTCTCTTGTCTGTTCCAATGGCTGCCCTTTGGTCTATGTACTGCTCTTACATGAGTACAGTTAAGTATCCGGGATTCCCAGTCTTTGCAGCGGTACTCATGATTACTTATGATCCATATAAGCAAATGTTTTTTGCTTAGGTAAGCTTCTCTTGTATATTCCCTGCATTCAGCTAAGCTCCATTTGCCATCCACAGTGATAGTCTTCATTCCATGTCCTCTTATGAACCTGACTTGAATTCTGACATCGTCCTGTTGATGTACTGTTTCAACTGTCTTTGGCAAGATTTTACATGCATGTGATATTAAGGATATAATGGGCGAATGTTTACCAGTTCTTTTTGGTAGGCTGGCTCTGTGTATTCTTGCCATCCTCTTTTAAATGCTTTCTTCGTCATTAAGTATTTTGATTGTAGACTCCTTCAATATTGCGACTGAAGGGCTCCATTTTTCCTTCTGTTTCTTCTGCTCCAGATATGTTGAATGTGCTTTTCTTTTTTGATTTTCAACTCCAGGTCTTTTCATTGTGTTAATCCTGTACTTTGTTTTTTCCTAGCCATCCTATCTCCAGCTCATTGTCTTCTTTATTCCTTTCATTCACTTTAGCTCTTCTAAGTTTAAGAGGAGGTTGCACATCTCTTCTGACTTCCTTTTGCATCTTTCCTTTCTCTGCTATATTTTAAAACATATTTTATTGATTTTAATTTTTCCCCAAAACCATTTAACGGGGAGCTAACATCATCCCACAGTTCAATCACATCAAGCAGTATTGTATCATTGCTACCACAGTCAATTTCAAAATGTTTTCTTTGCTTTACATATGATGTCCTTAATAGACTGAATAGCATAGTCCCTCTCTCAAAAGTCAGTAAGGCTAGTGCGCGCACACACACACAGACACAGACACACACACACACACACACACACACACACACAGAGTATAAAGCTAATCTAAATATACAGAATTCATGGTAGAAATAAAAATTTACACTCTTTTTTAAAAATCTTTTTTTGGGGGAGCTCATACAGCTCTTATCACAATCACATCCATCGCGTCAAGCACATTTGTACATTTGTTGCCATCATCATTTTCAAAACATTTTCTTTCTACTTGAGCCCTTAGTATCAGCTCCTCATTTTCCCCTCTCCCTCACAAACCTTTGATCATTTATATATTTTTTTTCATGTCTTACATAGACCGATGTCTCCCTTCACCCACTTTTCTGTTGTACATCCCCCTGGGAGGGGGTTATATGTAGATCATTGTGATTGGTTCCCCTTTTCTCCCCCACCTTCCCCTTACCCTCCTGGTATTGCTACTCTCATTATTGGTCCTGAGTGTTTTCTCTGTTCTGGATTCCATGTGTCTCCAGCTCTTATCTGTACCCATGTACATGCTCTGGTCTAGCTGGATTTGTAAGGTAGAATTGGGATCATAATAGTGGAGGGGAGGAAGCATTAAAGAACTAGAGGTAAGTTGTATGTTGCATTGTGCTATACTGAACCCTGACTGGCTCTTCTCCTCCTTGTGACTCTTCTGTAAGGGGATGTCCAGTTGCCTACAGATGGGCTTTGGGTCTCCACTCTGCACTCCCCCTCATTCATATTGATATGATTTTTTGTTCTGGGTCTTTGAAGCCTGATACCTGATCCCATTGACACCTCATAAACACACAGGCTGGTGTGCTTCTTCCACGAGGGCTTTGTTGCTTCTCAGCTAGGTGGCTGTTTGTTTATCTTCAAGCCTTTAAGACCCCAAATTTGCACTCTTATCATCAGTGAGAGAGTCTCTGTTTCTTCATAGTCTCAGCAGTATTTATGCTACTCTGATGGAAAAAAATAAAGTACTTAAAAAGTGTTTCCATTAGTGTATTCTTATTAAAACTAATTGTATATTGGTACATATTCTATGGAATGAAAAGACTGGGGAAGTTCCCAAAATCTTTTTGAAGTACCCTCATATATATGTACATCTATCTTTATATAAAAATTATATTTATATTACTATTGGGTTCTGTACTATTGTGCATATTTTTCCTTTTTTATTATTGATTTCTGAGAGTTTTTAAATAATGCTTTGTGTGTTATATAAATTACAAATACACTTTTCCTGTTGGTCTTTTCTTTTTTGAGGTTAGTCATTTTGTTCAACATCTTCAATTACATGCAAATGTTTCAATTTTCAAACTTATCTTCTAGGTTATGAGCAACAGTTGCCGGGAACTTCATCACTCAATTTTAAAGGAATCCTTCCAAGCTTCCTTCTAGAATTTCCATGCTGTTATTTTCATCTTTTGACTTTTAATTCATGTAAACTGCCTTCTACTTGTGGTAGGATGAGTTGTCTAGAGAAGCAGGCCCAGTGACACTGACACTCACATAAGTATAAGAAAGAGCTTTCTATCAAGAAATAATTATACATCAAGAAAGCGTCATAGCCAAGTCCAACTCAGGTCCTTCGCTAGTCCGCAAATGCCTCTTCAGACGCACGTAGCTGCAGGCCAGTTACACAGAAACGGGAAGCAGGAAACAGGCAGGGCACAGGGTTGTGGGAGCAGAGTCACGTGGATTTCAGTTTGGGAGGTCTAAGGTCAGCCAGAGGGCTAACACCTCTCAGAGTTCAGCTGTAGACAGAGCTCCATCCGGCAGCAAGGCAGAGGGGCAGAGAGGAGGAGGTTCCCAGTGTTCCTTCCTTATAAGAAGGCCACACCAACCAGGAGGCATCATCAGACTGTGACCTGATTGACGGTTGAAGTCCACCCCTACACCTTTGTAAAAATTCGCCTTGACGTAAGATAATCTAACTCTCACCGTAGTCCAAATCTGCAGTGTGAATTCATGTCTTCCGTTCTTGCTTTTTCCAGATGGCCACTCAGACTCACAGCGTCATAGGCCAAAGGTGTTATCTTATGTGCACTGGCTTGCAATGCTGCTTTGGTCAAATACCACATTTCATCAGTTGTTAGTCTATTTTTAGGGTTTTTAATTGTATTTCCTTGACCTCTCTATCATATGCCAAAGATCTCAAACTCACTGCCTTGAAAGTCAATCCTAAGTCACAGTGATCCCTGTAGAACAAGGTAGAACTGCCCCATAAGTTTCTGAGATTGCAACTCCTCGTGGGAGTAAAAAGCTCTGTCTTTCTCCCAAAGAGCTAGCAGCTGGTGGTTTCAAACTGCTGACCCTGCAGATTGCAGCCCAGCACATAAACACTACACTACCAGGGCTCCTTTCTAACATATATATACATGCATGTATATATGTGTTATGTGTGTATATATGGTGTATACATATATATATATACATGCACGCATATACTTATATAAATCTATTTACCAAGGCATTTTAACGCATTTTATGATTGGATACTTCTACTCAAGTCTAGCATTGAATGGAAAGATTTAAGGGCAAAGTGATACTTTTCTCCTTACGATCTGGGGGTCCAAAGCTTGTTTTCTTCTTTAAAAACCCATCACTTCATTAGAATGTATTTCGGTGTTGATCATTCTCATGTTCTATTTCTTAGCATGGGTGTGTCTTAATTGTCTTGTGTAAAAGCCCTTCTTCTTAATTCCTTTTAATTATATCTTTAATATATTTTACCATCCTATTATTTCTTGGTTTTCTTTTATCTGATATTTGAATCACGTATATGCTGCATTTCAAAACTCAACTAAACCTTCTGAACAAAATCCTGAAAGCAGAGAAAGTTGTTTGGAGCCTATTGTCCGCTAGCAGAGGACATGTCAGGTTGCACTCCGGATCAAGCTGGTAAATTGTAGGGATCCTGAGTACACCTTTCGAAAGTGCACCAAGAGTCCAAAGAGATCAAGTCCATCTTTGGTGCCTCGGAGTCTCAGAGCTGCCCCAGGCCATCGCACTGCTATGGGGCCTGCTCCACCGTGGTGCATTTGTCGTGAAAACAGTCTCAGGCTGTCTTTCCTATTCATCTCTAGAAATGATGAAACTGTTTGGAATAAAAATTCCAGTACCTATCAACATTATAATTTCTGATTTAGCTATTTCAATTTCAGGAATTTAGTCTACAAACATAAATGTGTACACAAATGGGTACATTAGACAGCATTTATTGCATTATTATTTGTTGTGAAAATTACAGTCATCATAAAAAGCAATCAATGAAAAACAGAAGCATTTGAAAATAATTTTACAGGTATGCATCACTTAACATAGAGGAGAAGGGAGCCCTTAGAAAACCGGAGAAGAATAGCTGCATTGGAACTGTGGGGCAGGAGAAGAACATTGAAAGTACCATGGACTGCTAAGAGGACAAACAGATCTCTATTAACAGAAGGCCAGAGTACTCCCTAGAGGAAAGCGTGCCAAGTCTTCATCTTACATATGTTGGACCTGTTGTCAGGAGAGACCGGTCCCTGGAAAAGGACATCATGTTTGAAAAAGTGGAGGGGCAATGAAAAAGAGGAAGGTCCTGGATGAGACGGGCTGGTCCAGTGGCTGCAGCAATGGGCTCAGGCACAGGAACAATTGTGAGGATGGCCCAGGACCATGCAGGGTTTCCTTCTGTGTGCATAAGATCACTATGGGTCGGCACCTAACAGCAACAACATCACTTCACATCAACAGTGGTTGTTGCTAGGCGCTGTTTTGAACCATAGCCACAAAATGAAACATTGCCTGGTCTTCTGCCATCCTCACAACTGTTATGATGGAGCCAATTGGAGTAGCTACTGTGTCAATTTATCTCCTTGGGGATGTCCCTCTGTCTCTCTGACCTTATACTTTACCCCAAATGGTGCCATTTTCCAGGAACCGGTCTATGGTATTTTCTTTATACATAATATATATAATATTTTTCTTTACGTCTAAACACATACTCACATACTCAAACTCACTGCCACTGATTTGATTCCAATTAATCGTCATCCTATCAGACAGGGTAGAACTGCAAATTTGTGTTTCTGAGACTTGAAATCTTTACAGGGGCAGATGCCTCATCTTTCTCACAGGGAACAATTGTTGTTGTTAGATGCCATCGAGTCAGTTCTGGCCCATAGCGACTTTCTGCACAACAGGAGGAAACACTGCCTGGTCCTGCCCCCTCCTCAATGGTTCCTGTGCTTCAGAACATTGTTGCAGCCGTGCTGTCAAAACATCTACTTGAGGACCTCCCTCATTTTCACTGCCACTCTAACAAATACAATTTCCTTCTCCAAGGAGTGGTGGGTGGATTTTAAATGCAGACCTTGTGGTTAGCAGTTCAGTTTGTAGTCCTTGACACAACCAGGGCTTATAGATAGATAGATGATAGATAGATAGATGATAGATAGATGGATAGATGATAGATAGATGATAGATAGATAGATAGATAGATAGATAGATAGATAGATAGATAGATAGATAGATAGTCATATTTATCAATTATGAGGGGGTGCCCCCCCACAAAACGGAAAAGCTCTGCTGATGTGAGGGAGATACTGAATTTGGAGTTCATTCCACTGGGTCACACTGTTAATCAAACTTTCTATTTAGAAGTTCTGAAAAGATTGTGTAACAGTGTGTGACCAAAAAAAAAAAGGACTGGTATGTGGCAGACAGAGGACTGTTTTGCCACCATGACAATGCACCTGCTCATGCAGCCATCTCAGTGCTCCAGTCTTTGGTAAAAAAAACAGCATGCCTCTCTTGCACTTTACTCACCTGACCTCACTCCAAGCACCTTCTTTTTGTTTCCTTGAATGAAGAGGGACAACAAAAGACAGCAGTTTGTCAACATGGAAGAGGTGATGAAAAAAACGATGGAGGTGCTGTCAGCCATCCAAACAGATGAGTTTGAAAAGTGTTTCCAAGAATGGAATCACAGAGTGGAAATTTTTATTAAGTGTAATGGAGAGTACTTTGAAGGTGATAAGTTTGTTTTGTAAAATAAATAAATACATAACTTTAGGAGGGGGAAATCATATATATATTTGATATATATATGGCTCTGTTAGCACTCAGAGCCTCTGCCTTGGCCAAGGTGTACCTGCAAATGACTACCTCTGAGCAAGTGGCACTCTCCAAGCAGCATAGAATCTCGTCAGCTCGGAAACGCTGAGAAACAAAGTGGGGCCACAGAAGGCCAGCATCTCCCCATAGGCACAGCCCTGCAGCTGGCAGAGCTGAAACACGACTGCAGAAGCTCTGCAAGCACAACACCAGCCCCGTCTCCCAGCACCCTTCCAAGCAAATCCCTCCTTTCCAGTCCACAGACAGGCAGTCAGACAGAGCCTAATGAAGCTTTATGTGGCTCACACCTATATATGTAATGGATGAAATATTATACACTGACTAAAAAGAATTAAAACTGTCTACATATGGAGCCCTAGTGCCCAGGAGGCTAAATGTTGGGCTGATAACTTCAAAGTCAGCAGTTTGAAACCAGCAGTCTGAAGCCAGAGGGAAGAGAGGAGACTTTCTATTCTCAATGAGAGGTACAGCCTTGGAAAACCACAGGGCACTTCTGTCTTGTCCTATAGGTTGCTATGATTCAGAATTGTCTCGGTTGCAGTGAGTGTGAGTTTTGTATATGGAAACAGTGTTCTTATAGTCCAATTAGTGCATTATGTTACTTTTATGCTAAATATACATATGCAAATGCAAAGTAGAAGACATCAGAAGGACTGGCGGAGGCAGTTGTCAGTTGTCACAGTCAAAGGAATTGTGTTGGTGGAGAGGAAGCAGGAGGATGAAGAGAAGACATCTATATTGAACTATACATTAGTCTTTGTTGAATCTTTTAAATTAAGAATATAGTGAGGCTTTATCTGTGCAAGTAAGAAAACAACCCACTGCCAATTCTGTGCAAGTAAGAAAACAACCCACTGCCACTGAGTCAATTCTGACGCATCGCAACCCTGTACAGGGAGGGTTTCGGAGGCTGTAGAGCACACAGCCTCAGCTTTCTCCTGCAAAGCAGCTGGTGGTTTTGCCAGCAGGCCACCCGGTTAGCATTAGCGGTTCAGTGCTTAACCTGAAGCACTACCAGGGCTCCTACAATAATAAAACAGTAACTTCCAAAATGAAGAAAATCGAAATCTCGGCTCTTTGAGGGCCTTTGCCACAAAGATCACATTGAGTCCACATCAGGACGTGAGATACATTAGCATACATCTCTCCCACTTTGGTTTAAGTATTCCACGATGAAATTTCAAGTGCTACAATCCATTAAAACTCACGTTTCAAGTGTCACCTTCGTGACAAATTTGGAGTAATTTGGAAACGATTGTCAATTACATCTGATTTACATGTATAGGTAGAATGAGACCATTTTCATAATCCTAGAGACTAAAACATGAATCCTAAAGATAAATCACAGGTAATCTCCTAAAATACCAACCAGGTGGAAGTTTAGTTACAAATCACCCCAAAAGTATTCATGAATTCTTCGGTCACCTGCCATCACCACCCCACCCACAAACAAAGGGCAGAGGAAGAGACGTAAAGGAAATGATACATAAATGACTTACTTAGAACCTCACGCTGTTCACTGACTGGGTTGCCAACCATCTCTTTATATCAACCTCCAGGAGGTGAGAAAACTAGACAAAGAAATTATTCTATCCTAGAGCGATTCCATACCGTTGTATGCTAACCCTGTGTATAAAAAAATGTACTTGAGAAGCAGAGAGATAGTACTCAGTGGATTGCGGAATGTAATGGGCTGTTTTCCTTATCGAATGGAAGTTGTTTCTTGAGGAAATCTTGAGGTGCATTGTGAATCTGAATCCGTAGCCTGGCAACCACCCCTGCCTCTACAACACAGCATGCCCACTACAAGTGGGAGAAGCTTCATGCATGCACAGCACAAGGAGGGCCCTCGAACGCACACGTGGGCATTGTTCCTTGTATGTATCATGGGCTTGGGATAAAAAAGAATGTCGATGCCTGGCAAAGAATCACGACCAAAAAGCATGCGCCCGATGTGGCTATGCTGTCGCAGTGTGCCGATGGGACACCCATGCTGCGTTTTGTTTTAAAAGAACAATGTGCTCAGCGGTTAATGCTCCGCTTCTACAAAGAGCCAGCTTGCAGCATTTTCATGCCTCGCAGCCAACTGCTTCAAAGTGCTCGCTGGGCTCAGATCAGAACCTACCATCACGACACCAAACTCCACCAGCTTCCGACAGAAGTTTCACATTTGGAACAATGGCGGGTTCAAGACAATGGCGAGACCATAATGCGCTGCCTATAAACAGCACAGCATTCTTACTCTCTGTCAGTGTTCAGAGCTACCAGAAAGGTTATGTTTGCTGCTGCTCTGTTGTCCTTAACCACTGACATTTCAGAATGTCTAAAGGCGCTGTGCCCTGGGACTGCTTTGTAAAGGGGTTTTATCAGTGTAAACGGTGGTTGGTACAACTTCTATTTGACTCATGACCATCACCTCTGGTTCCAAGTGGAACACGTTTTGCTGCCTTTGTGGGGGAGTCCTTAGCAGGCCTCGTCTTCCCTTGGGGAGTCCATACTCCATCTGGCAAAACCAGCGTTGTAATTTGTCAAAGCCGGAAGAATTGTGCCACGAAAGCGCATGTCCTAGAGAAAGAGCGCATGGCATGGTCTGGCTGCCTTTCCCCGCAGAAGCACGTTCAAAGCCTTCAGCAAATGAATGATCCGCTGGACGGAGATTATGGTGGGGGGTAAACATGAGTCTGTGCTGGGAGCCTTAGGAGGAACCATTAGAAAGGAAACCGGATGGAGCCTGCTCTGGGCAAAAGGCAGGCTCCCTGCAGGAGTAACTTTAGTTACTGTGTGGATAATCTGTATGGACAATGCCAAGATCCAGGAACCCAAGTTCATCACGAATTTGATCCTTTTCTCTGTCATCACCTTTTCCGGCAGAGGTTTGCAGCCTCAGCAACCCGCAGGGCAGTTCCACTCTGTCCGGTAGGGTTGCTGTGAGTCCGAATGGACTCGGTGTCCGTGAGTGAGGATGTTTTTAAGGAGTAGCCACATACTGAGCATGAAGTGAACCCTGCCCTCTGCATGCCCTGCCGCAGACAAACACCTCCTAAGAATAGGCTAGTGAGCTTTTTTGGAGAATTTTTCATGAATACCTCAGGGGTTTAGTCCCAGCGTTGTCCCAGCTAGCAACCCTTTCTTTGCCTTAACCACACAGTGTTTGAAGGCTCTGGTTTCTGGGTGGACAAGTCCACCCACGTGTCAGCTCTGTCTCTTCCCCTGACCAAACCTCTGGGCCTTGGGCAAGGAATATATCTATCCTCTTTAAGCATGTGTCCCTTAGGGTGCAAAATACTGCCTTCCTCAATGGGCTATGCCACACGCTGTTGGGTAAGTGCTGGCCTGCTCACCACAGGTCGGAAGTTCAAACACACCCGCTGGCCTCTGGGAGAAAGATGAGGTAATCTGGTCCAGGGAAGATTGACAAAGCCTCGATTGACAGAGCCTTGGAAGCCTTCTATAGAAAGCCACTATGACTTGGAATTGATTTGATGATAGTTTTGTTTTCTTGTATTAGTAATTTTTGTCACCTCTTAGGACAATTGAAGGTCCTTTGTAATAATAGCCAAAATATAACAAGCATAGAGAATAAAAAATCATACCTACTAAGGAAAAGTGGGAATAATTATGCCAGAATACATCCCGAAGCTCGTTTTTTCAACCAAGGAAAAGGCCAAATGGGATCAATGATCCAGCATCCCTAGGTGAAGAATTTAGCTGTGCCCCCTACAAGATGGATTGGAATCCCAACCCCTATAGCTGATGATGTAATCCGAGTTAGAAATCGTGGTTCTTTGGCTTATCGGCGAGGCCCCGCCGGTGCGGGGGAAGATCGCTAGTGGCCCCGTGGCTCAGCGCTCAGCTGAAAACAGCCAGGTCAGCAAGTGGAACCCCACCCAGTCTCTCTAAGGAGGGAAAGATGTGACATTTTGTCCCCGTAAAGATGACCTCTTGAACACTCAATGGCGCCCTTGACTCTGTCCTGCGTGGTTACTGGGAGTTGGACTCAGCCCAAGGACCGTGGGCTTATCAGTGTGGGGCAGGTCCCAACCCTAATCCATCCTCGGTTATAGAGAGACTAGAATCAACACCGGGATAAACACAGATGGGGGAAGACAACCGCCAGCCGAGGCTTAGCCAAAGAAGTGCAGAGAGCTGGGGTGACCGCCGTGGAGGAGATAGGGTCTCCCTCTACAGCTGACACAGAGAAAGCCCTCCCCAGGGGCTGGTGCCCTGAACTGGGGCTTCCAGCTTCCTGACTGTGGGACACTGAAATTCTGTTCTCGAAAGTCACCACCTGTGATACTTCTGTGACAGCCACACTAGGCCGCAGAGACAGCTTGTCTCCTATGACAGACAGAAATCCCTGTCTTGGCCACAATCTGCCCTGTCTTCCTGGTCATTCCCCGCCGACTGTGTCCACTAGCACAGCTTCTCAGTGTCCCGGCACAGAGACTTTGCTAGGTATTACAGGATAAATTATGAATTGCCCAGGATCAAGAGGGTAGCACCATCAACACGATGTCACCATTATTTTCATAGGAAAATGGAGCCAAAATAATCTACCTCTGGGGAAATTAAAAGACGTTCACCCTTTCCTTTGCACATGTAGCCAATAAAATAAAAATAGGAACTCTTACAGATACGTTTCCTTTGAATTTTCATAGTCGAGCTTGATAGTCTAACAACAGGGAATTCTCAGTAACTCTTTGTATAAAACTCAAAGCATAAAACTCAGAGCTTGACACAAAACTCAAACTTTAGTGGGTACTTCCTTCACATAATAATGTGCAGCTCTACCTCTGATGGCTAGCATTTCCTTCCTTTTACACTCCTGGGTCTAAGACTGTGAAAGTTTTCTCCAAGACTATCAATGGGCCTCCTATGTTTTCATGTTCGGAAGAGGTGAGAAGGCTTTCCAGGCACTAGTGGATTGACCCCGTGGTTGCCGCCCTGGGCTCAAGCGTGGGGACCATTGTGAGGACGCACGGGCAAGGCGGTGTCTCATTCTGCTGTACACAGGGTCGCCGTTAGAGCCAACTTCCCAGCATCTACCAAGGACGTACCACTTGTCTGTTAGTTTTTTGTATTGTGGTGGCTTGTGTGCTGCTGTGGTGCTGGGCACTGTGTCGCCAATATTTCAGATGCAAGCGGGCATTTGAATTGCGGTGCTGGAGAAGAATATGGAAAGTTTGTATGGACTGCCAAAAGAACACACATATCTCTCTCAGAAGAACCACCTGAATGTTCCTTGGAGGCAAGGATGATGAGATAGCATCTCAGGGACTTTGGACATGTTGTCGGGAGAGACCAGTCCCTGGAGAAGGACATCATGAGGGGCAGTGAAAAAGAGGAAGGCCCTCGGCAAGATGGACGGACACAGCAGCTGCACCAGTGGGCTCGAACATTAGAAGAACCGTGAGGGTCCGGCAGAACGGGACAGCGTTTCAGTCTGCTGTGCTCGGGCCGATATGGGTTGGAACCACTTGATGGCCCCTAACGGCAACAACAATAAATTGTAGAAGGATCCTTACCACAAAGATTCTGCTCTGATTATTATTCACGTTGCCTAGTTTCCATTTGCAGTGAACAGAATCAAGCTGTCTGCTTTCCTTTTAATACGCATGATAGATTTAACCACATTAAATGGCCATGGAGGAAAACAGAACCGAAGTTTACTTCATAAGGCAGTGATGCAAGACCAGCCATAGTATTGATCACAACAGATGATTACGTTTTAAGTCTAGAAGAAGTACATGTCTTGCTTTTCTTTCCCACTATGAATAGACAGTCTCTGTGCTGTGTCTGAGCCTCTTCCTGGGTCAGTAAGCCAATAGGCTAAACTATGAATGGACCTGCTTGGTCAGTCAGACAGTAGGAGAGAAAATGGAAGGAGTCAACCCCATACATCTCTCACCTGAAGTTAAAATGCCAGCAGGTCGATATCAGTATCCAAGATAGAATGCCCAACTTGGGATGTGCATTGTATCTGAGGAAATCCAGGGACTTTGGAAATAAAAATGTTTTTTATTTCCTGGAAAAAGGTAGAGAGGTAGTGTAGTAGAGGCTGAACAAATGAGAGAGAGATGTGAATGGGTTCCATAGAGTCTGGACCATGCCAGCGTCATCACTAGGGGTCCTGGAGACACTGTCAGAAGAGTGGCACCAAAATGACTCTCTTTAACATTTCTGTGTGGAGTTTTGGCAGAGATATATTTTTAAAATATCCCTGAACTTAGTTATGATAACAAAAAAAGTTTGTAAGCCCAGCTTACTTATACTCATACAGTGACAAGACTAAAATTCTATGCTAATTTACCTTTAGAACCTTCTAGTGCACTTCCTTCAGAGCTCTCATTATTCCCTAATTACTATGCCTCTTCCACTCAGCTGGCTTCATGCTTTGGTTACTACTGGTGTTCTGAGAATCATTGACTTCGTCAAGTATGCCAGTGCTTGGGTGGCAACATTGTGGTAGGTAACAGTTGTGAACTTCTACCAAACACTTATTTGAGAATGAAGTAGCAATGATAGGAAAATGAGGGGGAAATTGTAAGCTGCAGTCTGTTACTAATGCCATAAAGAATGTTATAATTCAATGTAGAGGGACTTTATACACTAAATGTTCTTAGTATTCATATAATCTAAGTAATATTACAAGTACATTTGTCACATACTATTTTATGACTGAAATGGATAGTGAACATTATAAGAATTCTGTGTGGTGCTGGTCCAGAAGAAGATCCACAGAGACTGGAGGGAGGGCAGGAGGCGAGGTCAGGGAGGGAGATTGACTTCATGAGCATCCGCAGTGGGTAAGAAAACCCTAGTGTCACCACTGGGCAGCCTCCTTCCTTGACTAGCATTGCGCGTCTTGGAGACACCAGATGCAGGTGGGTAAAGACCGCCATGTTCTAGTGTTAAACTTGGGTCGAGAAGCAGATCATGTGTATGCAAGGTAGAAGGACCCCCAGACTTCTCTATGGGAATGGACAGTATATTTGCGGTTTGAAGTATGTTGTTTTTTTCTGAATGGTTGGTGCACAATAAATTCTGAACTGTATTAAATGTTTTTTTTAAGGTTCTAAAAAACCTCAACGGATAACAATTGCAAGGACTAACCAAGCAAATTTCCTTTAGCAAAATAAAATTTCCACAGCATCGACTACACTTTGGATGGTATAAGACAGCACACTGGACTCATCAAACTGGCAGGATCCCAAGAGAGGGGCTTAATTACTAAGAAAAATAATTTTTATTTTAAATGAAGCTTCCCCCTTCCTCATAATTGCCACCTTAATGGTCTAATAAATGCATGTTTGTAGAAACAATTAAATCTCTTTCCAAATAGTGAGCTTCTCCCTTGTTCATTTATTCTGCATTTATCTGTAATACTGTTCTCTTTTCTATAAATATCTGTGGAGGACTTTCATTCTGAGATGCTGACCAAAATCTGTCAGTGACATCTATGAAAGTTAAAACTGTCACCTTTGATGATTAATCAAATTTGCTCTAAATGGGATTAATTCGGGTGTATCTATGAAGAATATTGTTAGGGTACATGCCCCTCTTCTCATCTATCCCCAGGACTTGGGTCTCCCCACCCCCAGCCCCTGTGCTGAATTGAAAATGAAGCTGAGCTATAATCTTGCCTGACAGATACTGGAGCCTTCTTTTGATAAATATCTAAAATGCTAATGAATGTGAAGAGCAAGGGAGCGATTTGACAAGAATCTGGAGGGTAAAAAGAAGAAGAAGCAGCAGAAGAACTTTCTGACTTAAAAGAACTCTTTTTGTTCACATTCTGTATTGTTTCCTAAAGAAAAAAATTTTTTTTCTTTCTTTTTTTTTTTTTTGCTCCGCAGGAAAAAAAATCCCTCTGCATCAAAATGCGGAAGGAAGCATGAAAACTGATGAGCTTTCAGATTGTCCTCTTTTGCATGCAAATCATAACAGAAGTTCTCATTAGCATAAATGCATGAGCAACTCTAAATGCTTTTAATTTCCAATCTCAGCCAGCAGAGGAGTAATTTGTCACTGTCAGGGTGAAAATCTAAAAGGAAAAAAAAGAGAGAGAGCGAGTGAGAGAGAGAAGGACTCCATGCTAAATTGGAATCATATAAATTTTTGATTTGCTAATTGACTGATGCTGCAGTTCAATCAGCTGCCTTGAAGGTGTAAATAATTCAATGTACAGTCAGAAATACAAGCATGGCATGCTTCCACCAAAAGCATATTTGTATTCAGGGAAGCAGGACTCACCTGACCAAGTCTTTTTCACAGATATCCCCTCAAGTTAAATGGTAAGTCTTCTGCACTCATACAAACCATTAAAAAAAACACCTCCCCTAGAGCCCAAGCTTTGCAATAAGATAAATTAGGACCAAGGAAACAGAAATCAGCAATCTTTGACTGTGAGCATCCCAGTAGGATTCAGGTGAACCATCAAGAAATGCCTGAGATGGGAACTCACCAGTGTGCCCATCCGGAGGAAAGAAAAGTACCAAACTAAAAGCATTTCTCCGCATTCAGTTAACTTCTCTTTCATGACTCTCCCCTTTTCATTAACCAAGGTCTTGAAAGGTTATATACAAAATGTATTTATAACTGTGTTAGTCTGGGTACTTTAGAGAAACAAATCCACAGAAACTCATGTATAAGAGAGATTTTCATATGAAGGTTAAGTGCACATCAAGAAAACATCCCAACCCAGTGCTCCCAAAGTCCACAATTCCAATATTAAGCCATATGTCCAATACCAATCCACAAAGTCCTCCTCCATCTCACAAAACACACACTATGATGCCAACTGCAGGAGGAAGGCCGAGTCAGTGAACATGTAAGCATCTCAGCGCTGACAGGGATCTCCACACAGTTGCTCCAGCACCCAGGGCTGCATCAGGTAGGTCCACGCGGCTTCTCCTTAGGGATGTCTTGCAGGAAGTGAGCCTTGCAAGCTGAAGCAGGGAACTAACTAAGGCAGCTGCACCCTGGTCTGACCACCACAAAGCAAGAGACCCGAGACCTAGAAAGGTGAGGCTCAAGGAGTCATTTATCTTTCTGCCCTTCAATTAACCCCACATGTGTTGATTGGCCAGGTTGGTACAATAAACTAACTAACTCAATAACAAAGGCATCTCATTAGAGCAGGCCTGATGTGGATATTTTAAAAGCTAATCACCTTTCCGCCCCCATGGTTTGCTTGGATCTTGTTATTCTCGAAGGCCACTATCTTTACCTATATATTTTCATGTGCATCATGAAATATTTACGAAAATATTTTCATGTGCATCACCCCAGAGTAGCTTTCTAAACATCCCTTAGCCATATTCTTCCACAGCAAATGGGATGAATATTACAGAAGGCCCACCTGCCCCTGCCTGTTGCTGGGTCATCAGTGCTTTTTCTGGAAATAATCTTCACACAGGAAGACCAAGAGATGTTAGTAAAACGTTGTCTTATGAAACAGTGAGCTGAGCCTGATGCAAAAATGAAAAATACCTTGCCTCTTGAGAATTTCAGATAGAAATTAGCTAATCTTCTTGATGAGGAATTACCTAGCATGGATTTGACAGTAGTTGAGTGAATTTAGTGTGTGTTTCAGTTCTATGATACAGAGATTGGCCCTAATTAATGTGTGCATTTAAAGAGTTATAACAAATAGTCCAGTGACTATTGAAAAACTTACCTGCCCTACTCAGTGACAACTATGCCTAGGAAAGACAGAGAAGAGCAAGCTACATTCTACACATAAGGTTCAGCAATGCAAGTACAGAATTTCTCTCTCTCTCTCTCTCTCTCTCTCTCTCTCTCTCTCTCTCTCTCTCTCTCTATATATATATATATATATATATATATATATATATATATATATATATATATATATATATCCACTCTAAGGAATCATGGTAACACTGTAGTGATGCTGTGGGTTAGGTGTTAGGCTTAAAGTCAACAGTTCAAACCCACCAGCTTCTCTGAGGGAAAAAGATGAGGCAGTTTGCTTAGCAGTGTTGGAAATTCCATATAGGGTTCCCATGAATCATGCTTGAAGCACTCAGTGATGAAAATCAATGATTTCAGCCTTCAGAGTGGATTCCAACTAGATGTAAAGGAAACCAAAATCCTCACAGCTGGACCACTAGATAACATCATAGTAAACGGAGAAAAGATAAAAGCTGTCAGGTATTTCATTTGCTGAGATCCACAGTGTTTATGGAAGCGGAAGTCAAGATTATCAAAGAAGGATGCATAACATTGGGTAAATTTGGTGCACAAGGCCTCTTTAAAGTGTTGAAAAGCAAGTAGGTAACTTTGATGACTAAGGTGTGCCTGACCAGAGCCTTGGTATTTTCAATTGCCTCATACACATGTGGAAGGAATTCTTCAATTCTTTGATCTTCCTTAAGAATTGAAGAATTACAGTACTAAAAAAGCATATTGAAAGAACCATGGGCGGCTGACATCAGAGAAGCAGCAGCAGAACTAGGAGCCAGAGCATGGAACAGAATGATGGACTTCCCAACCCATAGAGCAGTGGTTCTCAACCTGTGGGTCACGACCCCTGTGGGGGTCAAATGACCCTTTCACAGGGATTGCCCGATTCAGAACAGTAGCAAAATGACAGTTATGATTAGCAATGAAAATAATGTTATGGTTGGGGGGCCACCACAACGTGAGGGACTGTATGAAAGGGTCATGGCATTAGGAAGGTTGAGAACCATTGCCATAGAGGAAGTAAAGCTGAATGCTCTTGTGCAGGAGGCTGGTTTGTGAAGTAGGGTGTCTCGGGGCACTTCAGGGGGAAGCTGGGCTTGTTGAGCCACAGAGAGGAGCTGATTGCCATAGGGCTGAAGCTTATTAGAGTGAAGTGCCTCTGGACAGCTAATTCCGGGAGCTGGGTGTGCTGACCTGTGGAGCTTGAGCTCAATGTCCTTGGGTTGAGGCTTCCAGCAGAGTGATATGCCCCTTCCTTTGGGCATCGAACAAACTTTGTTCTGAGCATTTCTTACTTGCATTAAAACCTGTCAACTTCCTTAATAAACCCTTGAATCATGGAAAAAAGTAAAAAGAACATACGGATCTGTGTTGGAAGAAGTACAATAGGGATAGGGAGACTTCATCTCACATCCTTTGAACAGGTGGTCAGGAGAGATCACTCCCTGGAGAAGGACATCACTCTTGGTAAAGGAAAGTAGCAGGGGAGCCAAGAAGAGGAAGGGCTCCACAGGATGGATTGACCCAGGGGCTGCAATAATGGGTTCAAACACGAGAACAATGTTTAGGGCGGGCAGGGTTTCATTCTGCTGTACAGAGGGTTGATAGGAGTTGGAACCCACTCAACAACAACTGAGTCTCACACCTGCCGAATTTTAACTCAAATCCTTCCTCTGGAAATCTTGATCCCCAACAGCCCTTCCATACCGCAGATCACAAGCTGTTTGGAACTTCTCTCATGACTCAAACATAGTAGGCCTCGTGCAATATGTCTTATGAGCTGTTGGCTTACGTGGTGTTTCAAACACTGCCCGGTCCTGATTCCTGGCCTCACCTCTCAGAAGGGCCACAACCGAAGAATACAAACCAAAGCATCTGATTCTTAGCTTGGGGGTTTTAAGGATTCTGAGAATCAGATCTTCTGAGCATGAAAATTCTTTCACATTGTAAAACTTATTTAGAAATAGTAAGTAGAAATAAATTCTTGATCAGGAAAGATCCTTTTTTTTTAACCTGCCTCCAGGCCAAGTAAAGTATCCCAAAGCTTCTACAGGAAGAGTTAATCCAGGGGAAAAGGAAGGTGAAGGAGGCTGACATCTTGCTCTCCTTCCTCAGTAGAGTTCAATTAAATGCCTAGATGAGACTGTGGCACTCAGAGCTTCTGGAACTTCCACCTGATTTCCTAGATGGCTCCTGAGGTGAGTACCTGGCTCCAGACTCCAGCCCAGGGTGAACATGTGAACAGAACAGAAGAGTATCAGCCTCTGCACAGTCTATATGTCCATGTGAGTGGCTTTCAGTGTCTAAAAATGTTCCACTCTGCCCTTGGGTGACCTGGGCTACCTAGATCTTCCTCTTCCTGCATCCTGGGGAAAAATCCCAATGGAGAGCTGCTCCCAGCAAAGCAATGCCTTCTACTCTGAGGGCAAGTGTGAAAAACTCTTTCCCAAACTAGCTGAGCGCTTCAGTTGGCCTCTTGCCTACCAAAGCCCCACAAAATCCCCTCTTCACCAAAGCTCAACACTCCTCCAGTGCCTCTTCTTTCCCTGGCATTGAGTAAAGTCTTTCAGCTCACCCTCAGCTGGGTTCTCTCCTCCAGGGTGGGGAGATGGGGGTTGTGTTAGTCAGGGTTGACTAGAGAAACAAATTCATAAATACTCATCTGTGTATAAGAAAGAGCTTTATATAAAAGACCTGTTGTATATCGAGAAAACATCCCATTCCAGTCCAGATCAAACCCAAAAGTCCAATATTAGCACATATGTCCAATACTAGCCCATAAATTCCTCTTTAGACTCACGCAGCACATACAATGATGCTGAATACAGGAAGATCACAGGCCAGTGGGTAGAAGGTCTTGTGGATCCAGTGGTAGTGGAAGCATCTCAATGCTGGCGTGGGTCTCCACGTGTCTCCTCCAGCTCTCTGAGTGTCTCAACAGCAGGGATGGGAAGGCAGAAAGAGTGGGTCTGGCTTGAGTTCATATCTATTGGCCCCCAAATGAGTTCATCAAGTTGCAACCTGATTGACAGGCTAAACTCAACCCCTTCACGCAAGTTGACAGGAAATTATGTAACTGCCACAGGGGTGGTGGAAAGTCCTACATGTTTCCAAGTTTTTATCTTGTTTCACCGTCAGAACTATTCTGAGAGGTGTATGCTGTTACCACCCCATCTTATAGAAGTGAAAACTCTGACATGAAAAACTAATTAAGAGGTTATTTCCAGAACAGGTCATTTCCTGATGGCACAGTATATATACTTAAAGCATAGTGATGAATCACAAAAACAATACGTAATTATAGATTGTGAAATATTCATTTCTAGTGACAAATAAATGAAATTTTGTCTTGGACCGGGTACTGGAAGTTGGAGGTATCTGCATGTGGGCGGACCAGCCTGGAGACAGATAGAGGAGCAGTGTCTCGGTTCCTAAGACCATCGGTTTTAATGTGTTTTCTGATGGCCTTAGGGGACCGATGTGAAAAGGGTTGTTCAACCACTCCCAAAGGAGGTCGCGACCCACAGGTTGAGAACTGCTGCTCTAACAGCAGGCCCCTTCTCCATCTTGCTAAATCCAACTCCTGATGTAGGACTCCATCATCATATTGCCTGGCATCCGCACCTGCATCTGCACTGGCTGCAGTCCAGTCTCAAGGTAATATATGACACATTCTGTACAAAGCAGTCCCTATAATGTCATTCACTTAGTTCCTTTTCTGTTTCCTTCCAGGCTTCCAAAGCCCTGGAGTGCAGGAACTGAGAATGACTACATCTTCCTTGTTTTGCCCAGTGGGTGGTATGCAGTAGGACACTCAGTTCATTGTTACATGAGTGAATGAAGGGAAAAATAATAAGAATAAAATGATCGTCCTTTTGACCCATTCTAAAGCTGTCTCCGATTTTTTTAAAAGAAAGACGCGATGGGACAGACACATGGATAAAGCTCTGGTGAACGCCCTCGGACCATAGAGCAGGGATGTGAGTAGCCTTGCTCTCCTGCAGAATGTATTGGAAAGTGAGTCACTGCAGATGCAGTTAGGCTAAAATGTAACCCTTTATCGATGGATCCCCCCTTTGACCCGTTATAAATGTGTCCTTTTAAAAAATATTTTCTTTCTTTTCCATTGACTTTCTCTGTCTTCCTTTGTTATCTTTGTTAGATGCTTTGTTGTTGTTGCTGTGGTTTTGTTGTTTTTCTGGATCTGAAATCCAGGATCGGTACCTCCATGCAGACACTAACTGGATTAACGGTTCCTTGTGGGTGTGAGAGGGGAGGTTGAGGTGACATGGGAGCTAAAAACAGTGAGTAAAAGAAGGAAGACAATGTTCTAAAATTGATTGTGATGAATTTTGTACAACTCCTCTTAATATGATTGAACTATGGAATTGTTTGCTGTGTGAATTATATGCCAATAAAACTGTTAAAACGCTTTAAAGAAAATGAGATTGAATTTGAATACATTTCAAACCGTTAAGGGCTTCGTGGTGTCTTCTTTATGTGGCCTTCAGTTCCGTTTCAAAGATTTGCTCGATCCAGGTTTCCCCTCGGGAGGACGGTTAGGAGGATTGAAGCTGAAGAGGCTTGAGTCTTCTGTTAAACATAAAAGACACCCACTCCATTGCCATTGAGTCTGAATTGACTACGAGCATCCCCATGGAGGGTTTCCCAGGCTGCGACAATGGACTCAGACAGAAGGAAACAATTCTGAGCGTGGCACAGGACTGGATGGTCTTGAGGAAGTGATTCACCGGCACCTAGCAGCACCATAGCCTATACAGCATTTTAATGAGCATATTTACGTGCCTTTCTTTCCAAAGAATCACCCTATACCAATGAAATTTACGTGAATTGAATATCTAAGGAACTTGAACGTGTGTTGTTCTAAATAGACTACAAATGTCACAAGCACTTCCACGTTGTCCCTTTCAAACATAAAGTATCATAAGGATAGATACCACCCAGCCAAGGTCAATGGTGAAGGCTGACTTTGAGATGAGTACTTAAGAATAATAAAGAAACATGCTTATAGGATTCTCTTGCTTCATCGTTGTTTTTTGTTTTTTCTCTCCTAGGCTTACCATTTAGAGGCAATGACGACGCTAACAATTTTATTGAGTCAATAACGGGTAACAGCAGCCAAGCAGTGGGTGATGAGCCAGCAAACAGTGTGTGTGGTGACAGGGTTACTGGGCCAAGCCCACAATAGCTTGTAGTATCAAGGTCATGTAACACCATTGCCCAAAGGAGGCAAGGAGTCAAAAGTCAACTCTCCACCTTTAGATGAAAGATTGGATTCATTCAACAACCCAAATCTTTTCCATGTAAGTAGAAAGGAGATCTTTTGGATCCTCATTTGCCAGCAGAGTCTGTTGCAAACTTACATTGAAAAGCAGAAAGTCATCCTAAGAGCTACCAAATATGCTTATTTACTCTGCATTAATAATAATAATAATAAAAGTAAATGTGAAATGGGTTAGGTGTCCCAAGAGACTGCTCCTTAAGAAGCCAGTTCCCCTATGGATAAACAATACAGTAGGGAACCTAAGAGGAGACAAATTTTCCTCACTGAAGGGATATTGAATAACTATAGCAAATGTTTCACATCCTTTTGGCTTCTGCTTAACAATGGCTCTACTTCCTTCCCTTACCATGAAATACAACTACCCTTTCTAACCACAATAATAGGAATAATATAAGTGTTATAATGAGCCTGGCTTTAAGTGCATCACTGGGAAATCATTTGAATGCAGAAAAAGAGAGCTTTGCACAATAAGAGAAATTCAACTGCATTGTGTTAGACTGTATCATACTAGGAATATTCAGAGTCGCTATTGTACATAAGCTTTAGAGTCCTAAACCAACAACTTGTTATAATCATATACATAAAAACATATTTCCTCTAATTTAAAGAGTAGAATTTGTTTTGCAGGAAAAACATAAAGTGAGGGGCAGATGAGAGAAACAGATTTTAGTATAACTAAAACACACTGTATATAGAAAAATTATTTTGGGGATGCCCCGCATAATTGCACCAGTTTTAATTTACAGTGTCCATTGATTATTTTCACTGTTTTGTTTTCTGATGAAAAGATCTATGCTCGGCAGAAACTCAGTGCAATGAGGCAGGGCTCGTATTATTTTTTGTTGTGCTGTGTTTCCATCCAATTTTTTTTAATTTATGCTAAGCCATTGTTTTAGATGGGTCTCACTTTTTCTACACTACTATGGTTCACTCTTGCAGAAATGTATGCAAATTATTATGTTTTGTGACAAATAGAAGGCAAAATCATGCATTACGCTGCTCTTGCAAAAAAAAAAAAGATTAGCTCTTGCCAAAAGCAAATCCGTTGATAGCTTGCCAGGCTATTATATATGATTACTAATTTTCTATCAAGCATTGTCTTATGATAAACAGAATGGTCCTTCAATGATGCCCAAGGCAGATAATTCTTTGATAACTCAGCAAGACGACCTCTAACTACTTCCCAAAGGGGTCTTTCCAAGGAAACTACGTCTATGGCTTTTTCAGAAATGCTGGGGATGTTATAAACATACCTCGGGCAGATTTCATTGTAACATTAATTAAATTATCCTCGCATCCACTAATTAATTATGGAATCATGGGCAAATAGGTTTGAAAAAGGACCTTGAAAGATCAGCAGAGTCAATACCTGGAGTCTCTGAGGGACCACATGTAATCTATTCTGGACCCACAGAAAACAATCTTTCACTTCAAATCTTACTTACTCCTTAGCAATGAAATGTTATCTCCAGCCTCATTTCATAACATAGGCTGGATAGTCCTTAGCCTAATCTATCCCATGGGAAGATGCTTCCACTGACTTCAGGGCAGCCAGTCTCGCTGCCAAGAACAGAACACCTTCTAGTTGCCATGTTTCAGCTTCAGCTGAGGACACCAGGGGCCCAGCCTGTAGGTTTGTGTGCCTTGTTCCCTTGCCCCCAGCAACCCTCTTTCCTTTTCAGGCTAAATAGGAGCATGCTTCTGGCATGTGGGAGAAAGATGAGCTTTCTACTTCTGTAAAGACTTATACTTTCAGAAACTCACAAGGGCAGTTCTACCCTGTCCTATAGTCCCTATTAGTCAACATACTCAATGCCAGTGAGTTTTATTTTTATTTTTTTCACTTCTGTCTGGTAAGTAGCAGCTTTCCTCTAAGGCTTCCGCTGTAATTCGTTGCTCTAAATCAAGGGTGTCAAACTCAATTAAAACGCAGGCCGTTTAGTGCAACAGGCAAAATTCACGCGGGCCACATCACATTTATCAATTTTGTTAAATTTATATTTTGAAGTGAGGATTCAGGAATATGGATAGGATAATGAAAACACTATATAATTTTTATTTAAACATTTATTTTATTTAATGTATTTATAAAAATAAAATTATTCCTTCTTACCTGAAACTTGCCGGTGCTTTCCACCTACTAGTTGTCACAAACCTCTAATGTTGTGACCGGAAAATATAACAAAGCAACTGATAAAAAACACAAAATGTTGGCAGCTGACAAACGTGATACACAATCCTAATGGCGTCCCGCTAAAAATGTTAACTAGCACTGCCACTAGGTATGATTCATAACAGCACCACCCAGAGTGCTCTTTTAACCTTTTTGCTATTGGGATCTATTTACATTACGTGACACTGAGAGTGGCAGACAGATCACTTCCAAACGTCGCCAGAACTGAGCCAGGGTGTTTATACCCGTCCCCCAGGAAAGGCACTGGGCCACTTGAATACTCGTCTTCAGTAGTTAAAGGGTTAATGAGGGAATTGTGTGTACGGTATTGCCTCGATCTCCTCTAAGTGTTATTTTATTCATAACAATTTTTTTTCTATTTTCATTTTATTTCAGAGCATCGAGGGCCACAAAAAATTACCTCAGGGGCCTGCATGCCGCCCACTGGCTGCCAGTTTGACACCCATGCTCTAAATTACCTTTGACTCTTTCACAATTTCCTTTACTTCTCAAACTCGTATTTGTAAAACTATGTATATACCCAAGTACACACACAGAGATAGATAGCTGTATATGTATACTATATATATATGTATATATTCCACTGCCATCAAGATGATTCTTACTCACTGCTGCCCTACAGGACAGAACAGAACTGTCGCTGTCAGTTTCCAAGACGCTAACATTTTATGGAAGGAGAACTCTTCATCTTTCTCGTGCAGAGAACCTGATGGTTGCAGCCCACTATGCCATGACTATATTCACTAAGTCATTATGTCTTTGCATTATACTATTCATGTATATATGTACTCCGATGCTGAATAAGAGAATAACTCTGGCAAGGACCATCCCAGCCAAACAATGCTGTGCAAGACTCTTCCTTCAACGGTGTATTCCCACAGGCCAACGCCAGCAGGACAGGCTAGCTCTGCTGAGCAGACTGTTCCTACGACAATGATTGGGTGTAGTGTACTTGCTTTACAATGTCCGCAGATTGTGCCCTGATGAATTGATCCATGTCCTTACAAGTAAAATATGCCTCATTTATGTGAAGTTTTAAGAAGTTGACGTGTCCTGTTTTCACCATGCATGGATAATGAAAATGGCAATCGTGATAATAATAAATTACAAGTATTTGTTAAACTTTACTTGCATAAGTGGCACTAGAAGGTAAGGGTTGGCCTGCTGTCTTTGGAAGAGAAATGAAGTTGTTTGCTCCCATAAAGATTTACAGTCTCAGAAATGTTATATAGGGTCACCATGTATTAGAATTAACTCAATAGCAGTGAGTTTCGGCTTTACTGTTGTTGTTTGTAAAGGTAATTACATTATCCATGCAAAATTTGAATCATTATAATTAAAGGTAAATACCTTTGGCAAATGTATTCGTCTGGGTACTTTAGAGAAACAAATCCACAGAAACTCATGTATAAGAGAGAGTTTTATATAAAGGGTAAGTGCGCATCAAGAAAACATCCCAACCCAGTGCTGCCCAAGTCCACAAGTCCAACATTAACCCATATGTCCAACACCAATCCACAAAGTCCTCCTCCACCTCACAAAACACACACTATGACGCCAAATGCAGGAGGAAAGACGAGTCAGTGAATGTGTAAGCTTCTCAGCGCTAGCAGAGATCTCCACACGGCTGGCTGCTCCAGCACCCAGGGCTGCATCGGGGTAGGTCCATGCGGCTTCTCCTTGGGGGTATCTTGCAGGAAGTGAGCCTTGCCAGCTGAAGCAGGGAACTGGCTAAGGCAGCTGCACCCTGGTCCGACCACCACAAAGAAAGAGACCCAAGAACTAGAAAGGCGAGGCTCACTGAGCCATTTCTCTCTCTGCCCTTCAATTAACCCCACATGTGTTCATCAGCCAGGTTGGCACAATAAACTAACTCAGCAAATATTTCCCAAATGTTTGTCTCATGGCTACAGAGAGGTAGGCTGGGTTTTGTGTCTTGTACTCTGAGGAGAAGGAGGAGGACAGTATGTTGGGAGGTTAGAAGACATAAGAAAAGCAACAGGGAGAAAGGAAGTCAAAGAAGTGGCCGGACTGGGTCCCTAAAAAACAATGTAAGGTCTTTGGTTTTTATTCTGAAGAATGAGAAGTCATTGGAGGGTTTTAAGGAAAAATGTGACATGATTTGACTTGAAAAAGAACACTAATGGCTGTCTTTAGAATATAAATATGGGCAAAAAAGTTTAGTTATGAACATGTGTGTGTTCTTTCTATCATGCAAAATTCTATCATTCAATCTCCAGGTTTGTTTCTATTTTCTAATTGTTGATCCTTCTTTATTTCCAACTTGAGCAATCAATCACCAATAATCATCAGTGCATCTTGATTTCATGTTTGATCAATTGTCCTAGATTTATACCTCATCCATTCCACATTCTAATTATTAATGGATGCTTGTTGTCATTTTTTAAATTTTGAGTCATGACTGATCAGTACGTGGAGATTCCTAAAGCTTTGCTTTATGCACATCAGTAAGGTCGACTCTACTTTGAAGAGGTAGCCTTCCACCTTGAGGGGCTCATAACAATCAGTTTTTTCTGGGCTTCATCAGATTTTCCGTGGCTAAGCCCTCAGAAATGGATCTCCTCTTCCTTCTTCCTAGTCTGTTTTCAGTTTGGAAGTTCCACTGAAATTCATTCGCCCTAGATGATCCTGCTGGTATTTGAAACACAGTTGGCATAGCTTTCAGCAACACAAAATCCACCACAGTCTCACCAGTTGACAGACAAGGGGGGTGGGGGTTAGATGGGAATTAATAATAAAATAATAAAATTAATAATAAAAAGAAATATCAAAAAACTCCAAATATTAAGGAAGTAAAATCATGCTTCTAAATAATCTATGGGGTGAAGAAGAAACATGAGTGAAATCTGAATGTACGTTGACTCAGTCCGTGGGAGGAAACTACAGCACTGTTTTGAGGGAGAGTGATGGCTGTACGTCACCTAGAGTCCACGCCCCAAGATTTTACCTGAAAATGTTAGGAAAAGAAAGAGGAACAAGTGGCTAAATAAAGAGAAAGAATAAAATAATGACACTACGACTAAAATCCTCACAACTGAACCAATAGGTAACATGGTGAAAAATAGAGAAAAGATTGAAATTCTCAAGAATTTTGGCTTGCTTGGATCCACACTCAATGCTCATGAAAGCAGCAGTCAAGAGATCAAAAGACAGGTTGCATTTGGTGAATCTGTGCACAAGACCTCTTCATAGGATTGAAAAGAAGCAAGGATGTTACTGTGAGGACTAAAGGGCCTCTCACCCAAGCCATGATATTTCCCATTGCCTGGTGTACCTGTGAAAGTTGGACATTGAAAGGAACACTGAAAAAGAATCGATACATGAATTGTGGTGCTGAAGAAGAATAGACCGTGGCCTGCTAAAGGGCAAATCGATTTGTCATGGAAGAAGTATGGCCAGAGTGCTTCTTAGAGGCAAGAATGGCAAGACTTCATCTCATGTTGTCAGGAGAGACCAGTCCCTGGAGAAGGACATCATGCTTGGTAAAGTGGAGGGGCAGACCAAAAGGAGGAAGATGTATTGATGTAGTGGTTGCAACAGTGGGTTCAAGCATAGGAACCCTTATGAAGATGTTGCAGGACCATTATAAAGTGTTTCATTGTGTTATACATAAGTTCACTATGAGTCAGAATCAACATGATGGTACCTGACAACAACACAATAATTAAAATCAACACAGCAAAAAACATACCAGTACATGAGGAAATTAGCAAAGGAAAACTAGCTTTCAGGAAAGCAACAAAACTGAAATTTTGCAGGCTGGTCAAGGAGAAGAAATCACTAATATCAGGAATAATAACTTTTAAAATAAAATATTTATATTTATTATTTTCTATGTAAAAAGATTCAAATCATATTTTCCAGTCAAATTATTGTGACTACCATTTTTAAGATGGTACATGGAATCTTCACGAGGATGTTAATTTTAAGAGGATTTTTATGCAGATATAAAAAGAATGAAAAGACCCCACATAAACCACAATAAAATTTTACCTTAAAATAATGAAAGGGAAGGTTTTTTATTGTCATCAAATTTAGCCACTTAGGTAAAAAAAAATACTTTAAAAATACAACTTATAAAAAATGCCAAGAAAAGGAAGCAGGAAATCTGAATATCCCTATATCAAGTAAATATTTCAAAAAACACTTTTCCACCATTCTTAGTAGAAATTTAGAAATAGGTAACCGTGGTGGTTTTAGGATATGATAAATGTGATTAATGTCAGTTTTATTGTACATGTAAAAATTGTTGAATTGGCAAGTGTATTGTTATTTATAGCAACCACAATAAAGTTCTTTAACTTTCTAAGAATAAAAATACCAAATACAAACATCACTACTATTGAATGTTGTCAAACATTCATGATAGAAAAAGTATCAATAAAGCACCTTTTCAGGAAACAAAGAATAAGGATTGCTATCAGGTGATCATAAACTTCAAAAGTTATAGACCAATATTCCACATAATGTAGACATAAAAAGCTCTGTAAAAATGTTAGAAAGTAGAATCCACTATATAAAAACTGTAATGCATTATTACTATGTAGGGTTTATGTCAGAAGGGGTTGAACATTAAAACTAATCAATCAGCAAGCAGTTTGATTATTTTTAATGGTCAACCATTTCTGACATAGACCCTATATAGTAGTAATGCTTTACTGATTGTACGGATGATTGTAAAACTCTTATTGATGTGACAAAACTATTAAATTGTATGATTTATGGATTATATACCAATAAAATTGTTGGGGAAAAGCAAATATAAATTATCATATTAAAGTAAGGAAAGAAAATTTATATCATTTCAGTAGAGGCAGAAAAATCTGTGGGCAGAATTCAACACACATTCATCATTAAAATTTTTATCAAACTAGAAATAGGAAGGTATTTCCTTTCTGTTTATTCTAAAAAATGAAAGAAAAAATACACAACCTCTTGTTAAGTAAGCAATATCAAATATTCCCTTCTAAAATCACTAACCTAGCAGAAATCACCAATTTTATAAGACACTTATGTGAAGTAATACATTTCATATGTTTCCAGGATAGCAGATCAATACAAAACAAATATATATGTATATAATTTTATACATTAGCAGTTCACTACTAGAAAATAAAATGAAGCCATAAAAAACTTGAGACTAAATCTAACAAAAGAAATTGAAATATTTTGATTGAGGAAAACAAACATTACTAAGAAAAATTAACCATGACTTAAATATAGATAGATGTTAAATAGAGATAGACATTGTTCTGTACTGTCCAATTGACTCTGATTCAGAGCCACAGTCTGGGAGAAAATACTTATAAAGCATACACCTGACAAAGAACTTGAATTAAGAGCACTTTATCCAAAGAACAAAGAACAATTCAATAAGAAGTCAAACAATCTCATCAAAATGTGGGCAATAGGTTTGAAATAACACCTTCCCAGAAAAAAAATTACAGCTCTGCCAAGGAAAAAACATTCGACATTATTAATCTTTATAGAAATTAAACTTAAAATCAAAATGTGTACCACTATATTCTCATTACATGCTTAAAACTAAAAAAAACTGACAATACAAAGTGTGGACAAGCAAAGGGAGCAACAGGAACTCTCAAAAACTTCTAGAGAGAAAGTAAAATGACACAACTGCTCTGGAAACAGTGTAATAGTTCCTTAAAGGCTAAACATACACCTACCATAGGACCCAGCCATTCGAATCGTTCTAATCCTACTTAGTTACCAAAAGAAAGGAAAAAATACATATATGACCATACAAAAATACATGTACACAGATGTTCAGAGCTTTATTTTGAATAGCCAACCCAGATGTCAACGCGGTAAAAAGAAACAAAGAGTGGCATTGTTATATAAAAGAATAACACACAGCTTTAAAATAAAAAAGAAATGAAATGTCAAATTATATAGAACAAATGTATGATGTCAAGGAGTCCAGGGAGGAAAAGAACGTTTGGAAACTGATTGTGGTAACAATTTTACAATACTGCTTAATGAGATTGAACTACAGAATGATATGATATATGTTTTAACACCCCATTAAGATAATTATTATTCTGAAAATTTTAATCTGTGAAAAAAGTATAGACTAAAAAAATTGCATTATGTAATTGCATTTATAAAAAATTTTTAAATGTTAACAATGATTTCCTAAAGACAGAGGTCAAAGAAAGGATGGATTACAAAGGGGCATGAGAAAAAGACTAGGGGTAATGAAAATGTTAACTTGATTGTTGGGATGATTTCACAACTGCTTCCATATGTCAAAGCAAATTAAATAATGATCTGTGATGGCTTACGTATGTGTCAATTGGGCTAAACTATGATTCTCCAAGGTTTGACAGATACTATACTTCCTACTCTTCCATGGTGTGATATAATGTACTCATCCTCCACTTTCTGGTCTGATTTGAGCAGCCAATGAGTTAAAAAGCCAATCAAATCATTGGCTTGATGGTATGACCCTCATTCAATATATATGGATGCCTGCCAAAACTTACTCCCTCTCTTGAACTTGCAAGAAACTTACCATCTTCTCACTTCCAGTTCTGGGACGTGAGCTTACAGCCGGCTATCTGACCCTGCGATGCTCCGTTTTCACAGCCCCGTGAGGGAACAGCATAATGTCTGAGCTGACATCTTTGGTTCTTCACTTCCTGCAACCATGTGAGTCAGGAGAAGCCACCAGTCTGATGTCTGGCCTGCAGATTTGAGATTTCCCAGCCTCTACAACTGTGTGAATCAAAAGCTATATAAATATACACAGGCAGACATATACACTGGTGTTTTTCCTCTAGAGAACCCAAGTAAAATTGGGAAACTGCATATATTATTGTGCATTAAAAATTATCTAGTACCACAGAGAGAAGGCGCCCTGGTGACATAATGGTTAAGTGCTCAGATGCTAACCAAAAGGTTGGCAATTTACACCCTCCACCCACCACATTGGAGACAATGTGGCCATCTGTTTCTGTAAAGATTCCAGCCTGTGGAGCTGTGATCCGATGGAGCTGGAAACCCTATGGAGTTGTGATCCGATGGAACTGGAAGCCCGATGGAGCTGTGATCCAATGGAGCTGGAAACCTGATGGAGCTGTTCCACTCTGTCCCGGAGGGACCCTAGGAAGCAGGATCAACTCCACAACTTCCCTAGGAAACAGGATCAACTTCACTACAATTTTCTGATTATTGTTGGTGGTAGAGATGACAAAACTATATATCAAGAGTCTAAAAAGAATAACCAAACCAAGTAATTATAAAGATTAAGTGTTCTAACTTTACTTGACTCTTTCTACCAAATAAAGCTACATGGTGAAAACATTCAATGTCCGTAGCTTAATGTTTGGGCTCAGCTTTTACATTGAAGGTCCTTCCAGTTTGTGTCTCCAGTAGAAACCCTGAAACCCTGACTCATTGCTTCAGCTAGAATTACCAGTGTGACCGCAGCAATGCTGGAGAACTTGACCACATTTTCCTACCAGGAAAAAAAAAAAGGTGGGGGGGATGAATCTCACAAAAGAGCACTTCTGTGTGCATGTACAGATGTTATGTTTATTAAACTGAAAAAATAAAATTCTACTCCCACTTCACATTTTGTTAGCATGATTTCAGTTCTAGTCATTGATATATTTGATATCCACACCAGACAATTAAACTTCTATCAAAAACTTATAATAAAATAGAAATTACAAGCATGGTTCCTAAGATCCCTTTTTTTGTTGGGACTACAGACGTACAGCACTATTTATGTAAACAAACTATGTTTATATAAAACTGTAACCTGCATTAATTATGACAATGGGTCCCCTGTGAAAACAGTGGGCAAGGATCAAGTGATGTGAATTCAGTGCAATTTGCACATTTCTGGGTAAAGGGAAAAAGATTTCCTCATTTCCATATCAGTTAGGATTCTGTATTCAGTGGTCAGACAAACAAATTACTTTATATTGACATGCTAATCAAGTCCTTAGTGCACATTCCCACACCTTGTGTGATATATAAATCGTGTTAATGAGAAGAGCAGAAATAGCTTAAAGATTGAAAATAATGTAACTAACAAAAATATTATGACAATGAGAATGGCATAGACTATATAATTGTCACTCTAAGGTTGCTAGCTGCTTTCTACCTCTGATGTCAACTACTATAATCACTGTGGGCCTCCCAGATATGGCTTTGGGGTGATTTAATCATGCTTTGCAATTTGGATAAATGCTGCATTAGTGGAGTGGTGGAAGGGCCAGACGATAAAAAGACATATGGATATGGGAGCCTGAGTGGGTGTTGCAGAGAGAGAAGACAAAAATGCAAAGCACCTTCAGGTCTCCAAATCTGGAGAACCTTGGGCAGATGTCATGGGCAATATTGGCTCAGTTTGTGCAATGTGTGCCTTTCAACCTGGGTCTGATTCTCTGCCAGAAAACCTCCAGGGCAGTTGCCACTGACTGTCAATGAAGGCTTGTGTGCTGCTGTGAAGCTGAAAAACTCTCAGCAGAGCTTCCCTACTGAGGCAGATGTGCACGAAAGGCCTAGTAATGTGTTTCCAGAAAATCAGTCAACTAAAAAAGCCCTATGGATCACATCAGTCCGATGCACACCATTTATGGGGGTGGTGCCAGACTGGGCAGCATTTTATTCATGAGTCCAGTACTCACTCAACAGCAGCTAGTAGCAACAACATGGGGCAGATGTAAGAGTCAGAGAAAAGTAAGGAGTGCAGAAAGTAACCTTATGAATGGATCTCCACTTTCAGCCTAAACATCCTCCTAAGACCAATCCCAAAGGCTAGCCATAGGCACCCCAATGCTTCAGCGCCAAAAATAAGGCAACCTAGAAAACCGCATTGCTCTCTGGTATTGATATCTGAGTTTGTATATCTTCTTTGGTAATGGAAGCCCTGGTGTTTAGGTGATAGCCCCCAACTAATTGGGGTCATTTGATTCAGTTCTAGGCAATGGGCTGAGTATGGAGTAGGATTTGTGACCCATAGGAAGGTAGCTAAAAGAAAGAAATAGATACTTCTCCTCTTTCTTCTTTCTTGCTGACTGGAATGCGTATGTCATAGCTGGGCCTGTGCAGCTGTCTTGGGCAGGAAATGATCTGGTTCACAGTCATGCACAGCAAAAGAACAAGGAAAAGAGAAACCTTGCATGATGTTCTAACACAGAGCCATGGAACCAGCCTTCCATGAGTACATCCAGTCTTTACAGCAAAAGAGATGTAGCAATGATTCAAAGGGAAAATATATACCAATTGCTGGCGCTTTAGTGTACTAAGAGACCCCAAATCACAAATTAAATTTAAAGAGAAATAATTATTAAGTAGGAATTAAAAAGTTAGGATAAGGCCATGATTGGAACACACACATTTTGTTAGACAGAAGCACTTACAAGATTGGTCCAGGGCCTTTTGACCAAGGCAGTCAGGGCATGGCTCAAGGGCATGTCTCAGGACTATAAGACCCAGTATAGTAATTTTCATAGAGGATACACCCAGAAAGGTCCCTAAAGGAGTTAACATAGAACGTTTGAATGTGACTACGCGGAATGAATTCAAAAGTAAAAAGTAGATAACAAATAAAACTCTGCCAAGGAGTCAATGAAGACTTATAGGACACCCTAGGGGTTTGTGAGACTGTAACTGTTTATAGGAGTAGAAAACCCTGTCTTTTTTCCCAGCAGCATTGCTGGTGATTCCGAACTGCCAACCATGCAGAATGCAGCCCAACCCATAACCACTACACTATCAGGTGGTGATAGGATGTCATCAAGATGCCCATGTTGCACTTGGAAGACACGGACAAATTCTTGGAAAAGCAATCCCTCTCTAGATTATCCCTGATGGACATCAAGAATCTCACAGATCCGAAGAAATAGACAAGGTTATCAAGGGATTACCAACCCAAAAAAAAAAAAAAAGACCCCTAGACCAGATGGCTTCACAGCAGAATTCTCCCAAACATTTAGGGAAAAACTGACACCAATCCTACGCAAACTCTTCCAGAACATAGAAAAAGACGGCAAACTCCCAAACTCCTTCTATGAAGCTAGTATAACTCTGATACCAAAACCAGGCAGGGATCCCACAAGAATCAAGAATTACAGACCAAAACCATAATGAACACCGATGCAAAAATCCTTAACAAAATACTAGCCAATTGAATACAAAAATAAATAAAACAAAAATTGCCAGGACCACATGGGATTCATACCAGGGATGCAGGGATGGTTCAAAATACGAAAGACCATTAGCATCCTTCACCACATTGACATGAAAAACTATAAGGACCACAAAATATCAATAGCTGCAGAAAAAGCATTCGACAACATCCAGCACCAATTCCTATTTAAGACACTCGAGAAGATAGGATTAGAGGGAAAATTCCTCAAGATAATACAAGCTATATATGAAAAACCAACAGCCAACGTGTTAGTCAATGGAGAAAAGATGAAGACAATCCTACTGAAAAAGGGGACCAGACAAGGATGTCCTTTGCCCCCACTCTTATTTAACATCGTATTGGAGGTTTTGGCTAATAGCATAAGGCAAAGAAAAGACATCAAAGTTATTTGCCTGGGGAAGAAAGAGGTAAAACTATCATTATTTACAGATGATATGATTTTATATATGGAAAAATCCTAAAAGCTCCACAAAGGAAGTACTGGAAGCAATAGAAGAATATGGCAGAGTGGCAGGATACAAGATCAACAAACAGAAGTCCATCAGATTGTTATCTACATCCATTAAGACCACAGAAGAGGAGATCAAAAAGGTGGTGTCCTTCACAATAGCCAAGCACAAATTTAAATATCTAGGGATATACCTGACTCAATCTATATGAGGAAAACTACAGAACACTGTTACAAGAAACCACGAGTTACCTCAACAAATGAAAGAATATCCCCTGCTCATGGATTGGAAGACTCAATATAGTAAAGATGTCAGTTCTGTCTAAGTTCTGTCTATATAAGTTTAATGCAATCCCAATACAATTACCTTCATCTTTCTTCAATGAAATGGAAAAACTGATTGCCAACTTCATGTGGAGAGGGAAGAATCCCAGAATTAGCAGCAAATTCCTAAAAAAATAAAGACAGGGTGGGAGAGCTTGCTCTACCTGACTTTAGCACATACTATACAGCCACAGTGGTCAAAACTGCATGGTATTGGTATAATGACAGATACTCAGACCAATGGGAAAAAAACTAAAAGCCCAAAAATGAAATCATCAGCATACAGACAACTGATCTTTGATAAGCACCCAAAAAATACCAAATGGGAAGCAGATGCCCTCTTCAACAAGTGGTGCTGGAAAAAATGGATATCCACATGCAGAAAAAATGAATCAAGACCCTTATCTCACTCCATGCACAAGAATAAACTTAAGGGGGATCACAGACCTCAAGGTAAAACTCCAAACTAT